>NW_027192532.1:1113377-1427463 GCF_041956765.1 Thermoascus crustaceus | reverse complement strand
ATTAAATGGCACTAATCCGGTTGCTGCAAAGCCATTGATAAGATTCTCTGGTTTGTAGGTCTCCTTACGAGCATGTGGATATGCTGCGAGGAAGTCTAATTTGTCAATATGGTTGATGCCAAGCCGCATCTTATCCTCCACAATACAGCCATATGCTCGCTTTAAAACAGCAAAACAACTGACATCGAGAGGTTGTAGAAGATGTGATGAATGTGGTGGCATGCAGATTGGGATGATGTTGTTCTCAGTGCAGATTTGATCAAACTGAGGAGTCAAATGGCTTCCATGGCCATCAAGAACCAGCATCTGATATCTCCCCTTTGTACATGCAGTTGTGGATGGTATAAACATGTTTTGAAGCCATGAAATCCCAATCTCATAACTGGTCCATCCATTAGGACTTGTCTCGATCCTCCAATCATGTGGTAAGCTTGGTTCTTCGTACCAGGACTCTTGATGATTCTTTGCTTTGAATATGAGGCAGGATGGTAGAGCCCATCCCATAGCATTAATGCACTTGATAGTTGTGACCCATTCACGATTGCCAGGTTGTAGAAGAGATGGACGGCCATATATATCAGCTCTAGTAACTACTTTAGCAGTAGCAATTAGGCCCATAGCAAAACCTGTCTCATCAAAATTGTAGATATCTTCTTCCAAGATCCCATACTCCACAATTGTACATTGTACAAGATCAAACCATTCATGGATGACCTTTGGATCTTCACATTTGGCACACTGATAGTTGTATCTTCGTGATAATCTAGTTTTCAGCTCATTGCGACGCTTGATGAAGTTGTAAACCCAGTTCTTTCCAACCTGCTGCGGGGGGGCATTGGGATCGCGTTTGGATAGAAGAATATTAGCCATATCTTGCACGGCCGCCGGTCGGGGAGCTGCTCCACACTTATCCATAGATAATATCCACTGTACAAGCGAATCCTCCTCAGTGATTGATAATTTATGCCCATTGGCACATTGTTCAGTCATTGCAACACGGCCGCCAAGTCGATCTTGTAGAGTAGAGCAAGGCACATTGTATAGGCGCGCTATTTGCTGGACATTTGGAATTTCCTGCTTTTTTAAAGCAGCAATTGCTAACAGGATCCTTGCCTCCTGTTGAATCCTTTTCTGGGAGTTTGTACGCGGTTTTCGTGGCATAATCGCGTGGTGAAAAGCGCGTAGTTGAAATCAGAGTACGCGATTTAGGTTGGGTGCCGACCCGGTTGGGATGCCGACCCGCTTGTGGATTACGTTACTCCGCCGTGAGGCAAGCTGACTCAGCAGGCGTCATCTGTGCTCCCTACTAACTTCCCGTCTGGACACTGCGCAGTTTTTACACGTTTTTAAGATGCAGTAAATACAGAGAATCATGCCTAATACTAGTTCTAAGTCGAAAGGAAAAGCGCCGGCTAGAAAGAAGGCATGCAAACAATGCACCCAGGCTAAGGCGCGTTGCGGCCACGAGAGGCCGCGCTGCTCGCGATGCCTATCCCGAAACCTGGACTGCCAGTACCTGACCCCAGCGGATGAATCGCCTAATAACTTCAGCCGCGGTGCTCAATCAGCGCAGCTTCTTGAGTTCAAGCGTCAGATGACTCCTGGATTTGGAACCCCACCGTTATCATTAAACAGCCCGTCAGACCAAGGCGCGGCTTCTGTGAATAACGTATTCCTGGACAGTACGCCAGCAGCTTATGTTCTAACAACTTCAAACACACGGCATAACAGACCGTTGGAAGTCGTACCAAGTTTGGATTTTTCCGATCTCGATCTAGTCTCTATCACCGATAGCGCTCAAATCCGAAACCGCTGGTTAGAGTCCTTTCTGCCCTCCGAGGACCAGGTCCCGAAAGCTTTCCAACCGTACACGGTGCAGTTCCTAACATGCGTTCTGGGCACATACCCGAAGTACATGCTGCGACATGGAGGAATTCCTCCGATTATCCATCCCCTGCAGATCGGGGGCCAACAGCTCCCAGTGCCTCTAGCGAACTGTTACAGCCTCGTAAGGATGTGGGAGACACGAGCTAGAGGGAGCGAGGCAATCGTCACGGCTACTGTTCAGAGGGAAATGGAAAGACTTCTGGAAGAGGTATCAGGGGTCTTCTCATTTTATCTGCTTGTCTTATTGCTGGCTAACTACCTAGTATTTCGCAGCGCGAATCATATGGCCAAATGGACCTCCTCTCTGCCTTCCAAGCATACCTTATCTACGGCCTGATGGCATATTTCTCACCGGATGTGGACATCTCCCTCGTGGATCATTCGACCATGGTGCATCTTCAGGAATTTGCCTGCCAGCTTTCCGCTACAGGTCTCGTTTCGGCGGCGGAACTCTCCCACACTCGTCCCAAATGGGAGTCCTGGATAGTAGCCTCCGCAAAAAGACGGGCTCTACTGACTGCATACATTTTCAACAATGTCTTTAATACCCTGAACGACATACCCGTTTACTTAGCGAAGGAGCTGACCGAACTTCCTGTCCCCTCGAGCAAGCTGCTCTGGGAGGCGCCGGACCGCGCGGCCTGGGAAAGGGAGTATGATAGACACCTCTCCTTGTGGGAGGACGGGGAGCTGCGGATCTGCGAACTCTGGAGATCGCCAGAGACGGGGTCTCCTGCGCGGCGGGAGAGGATCGACCGCTGGTTACGGTCGGTGGACGAGTTTGGGATGATGCTCTTTGCTACATGTGCGCATCTTCATGGATGCTGAGTGAGTCAGGGTGCCCTCGTCTGCTGGCTGCTGTATATGACGGCTATAAAGGCTGCTCTTCGACAAAGTTGCCTTTGAAAATGATCTGATGCCCTGAGATGGTGTCATGAAATTTATGGTCGACAGAAATGCCATAATCCACAAGATATAATTGGGGAAAATGGTTTATTAACAAGGCATGAAATTTGTATGAAAGGTAAATTTACGAGTGCGGATATCCGCGGAAAAGATGAAGCAGGGTCAGGAAATCTAGTCAACATCGGGACATGGACCATTTTTTTGACCGGATAGTCTATTTTCACGCTTTCACACTTTTGTTAGGTGGTATGACGAGGTACGGATAGTCCTATCGAGATGCAGCTGATAACGGGGCGAGGATGCATCGCTGCGGGGTTGTGTGCATAAAATTGCGGATATCCCCGCTTCTCGAAATCTGGGAGAGGTATGGATCTCCCGTTTAACCGCTTGCGCAAGATAACCTCGAGGCGATCTCTATAAAGGCATTGTTGGTTGTTTCGGTACAGCGAGGCCCTAACTGAGTTCTAGAAACGTGTCCCATCCCAGTTGTGATCAGAAACGCAACTGGGAGAACAGATCTCCCCAATAACTACAAAGCAGAATGGCGTCTAACCGATTACTCAAGCCGTGGGCACCTCAGCTGCAGAAGACCTACATCTTCAGAAATGCGAATATTATAGATCCCGTGGATGGTTCAGTGCGACGGAACAGTACGGTGAAGATATCCGGCGGCTTGATAGAATCCATCACCGACTTGAGCGCGGATGCACAAATTTCTGCAGAAGAAGGTGTAACGACGCTGGATTTGCAATCTAAATACTATCTATGTCCTGGACTGATCGATTGCCATGTCCACGTTACGGCTGTCCCGGGAGCGAAGGACATAGGCAGTTCCTTCGGAATGCCCCTCGACGTATCGAAGTTCAGACAGCCATTCGTGTGCCAACAGATCCTCCGTCGCGGGTTCACCACCGTGCGGGATTGCGGCGGCGCGTCGCTCGCGTTGAAAGAAGCCATAGCTGAAGGGGTATTCCCAGGACCTCGTGTCTTCATCGCCGGACGTGCTCTCAGCCAGACTGGCGGACATGCCGACCTGCGAGGTTCCCACGACCACACCGAATGCTGTGGCGGCCTCGTGCACCAGCTGGGAAGACTCTGCGACGGTGTGCCAGAATGTCTCAAAGCCGCAAGAGACGAGCTCAGAAAGGGCGCCGATTTCATCAAGATCATGAGCGGCGGCGGCGTCGCGAGCCCGACGGACGCTCTCACCAACGTCCAGTTTACGGCAGAGGAGATCAGAGCCATCGTCTCCGCAGCAGAGAACAACGGTACCTGGGTCACGGCACACGCGTATACACCTCGCTCGATCATGCACGCGATCAACAACGGCGTAAAGGGCATCGAACACGGGAACCTGATCGACCCCGAGACCGCCAAAGCCATGGCCGAAAAGGGCGTCTTCCTGACCCCGACCCTGATCACCTACTCAGAGATGCAAGACCCCAGATGGCACGGCTTCCTGCCCCCGGAACTAGCCAGCAAGAACGAGACCGTGCTCCGCACGGGACTGCACTCGCTACAGATCGCTTCCGACGCCGGCGTCACGATGTGCTACGGCACGGACCTCGTCGGACCCTTGGGCATCGCGCAGACGAGGGAATTCGCGCTCCGGGCGCAGGTCCTGTCGCCGCTGGCGATCCTGCAGAGCGCGACGGTGAACGCGGCGAAGATGCTCCGGAAGCCGGATTTTCTGGGCCAGATCAGGTCGGGGTTCGCAGCGGATATTCTGGTCCTCAATCGGAATCCGCTGGAGGATATCTTGGTCTTTGATGAGCCTGATAGGCATCTTCTGGCGGTTATAAAGGAGGGACGGGTGCAGACGAGTCGCTGGACGAAGCTCCCTGAGGAGGTGTCTGTTCCTGTTCCGGTGATCGAGTAAATAAGTATAGTATCTGGGTTGGAAGATTTTTGCAGGGTATATAGTAGTCGCTGGTAATACTCAAGGAGCGGCTGCCAGAATCCTCTTAAAGACCAGTTACGTAACAACTCTACCCTTAAAATGACTAAAAAGGTATATGAAGGCTATGGAGAATGCCGATCTGATAAAAACCTCCGAAGACTGGGTGTGATGAAAGCGAATCCTTACCGTATACAGGTCACTAACTCTAAATCCCAGCTGGGATTTCAAATTAAAACATGTCTCATTATCCCATATATTGGAAACAAATAACGCCCGATAGAAGCAACAGCCTGGGGTACCTAACCGCCAAATAAAATATGTTAAAAAAAGTACAACTGACAGAACGCTATAAGCCGCTAAAAAAAGGTGGAATTGTCTCGATTTGTTTCCTACATTATCCCCCCCTTTTTCCCGTTCCACGCGTTCCAGTTCAGTCTATCATGAAATAAAATGATGAAGCATTAAAAAAGGCCGGCTCAAACAAAATCACGAACTGGATCCAGAAGCGCCAGTCGTACTTGGTCCCTCTCGGCTGAGAACCCACATGAAGATGAACTGAATGATATAGGAGTAGATGAAAAGGAACTGGGTGCGGCGGTTGCGCTGGGAGCGAGCAACTGTGTGCATGGTTCCGGTGCGCATGGAGGCGTCGCTTGTGGAATCGGGGAGGAGGACGTACTTCAGAGAGCGGAGCTATTTTATAAGTCAGCAATAAATCGACGACGGTGCATGGATGTCCATAAAAAAGCAGACTCCACGCGTTGCAGATCATAGGATAATGCTTACCAGGAAGAAGGCATTCGCAAGGAACGTGTACGTAAACACAGTCCAGCCAACCCAGCCACCGGTTCCTCTTCCAGGAGTAAGGATCTCCGAGGCGACCATGGTCACGATGATTCCGACAAACTTGTAGCCCGAATAGGCAACCAGATCCAGGAGCTGCGAGTCGTTGCTGATGCTGAGGAGGTACATAGCCACCTTCAAGCAGAGAATCTCGAAAAACATGACCGCCAGAGCCGTAGTCGTGATCGAACCCAGAAGCTCGGGGTGGAAGCTACCGCGGAAACCTGCCAACATCGCGGAGAGGAGAATGTAGGTCACCAGTGCCATGGCAGGGATGTACATATCCGGCGAGTTAATGTCATCCCGGGGAGGGAGGAAGATGGAAGAGTATTGCTGCTGCGAGATCTGGCCGTTGGGGCCCGTAGAGGTCGAAGTCAACCGTGCCTGCTGGCGAGACCAAGGCTTATGGCGCCAGGGAAAGAGGACGAGCGCGAGCTTGTTCAGGACGTAGGAGTTCGAGACATTGAAGTAGTGTTTCAGGGCAGGTATGGAGACGTAGCGGTTAAACTGCAGATCGTCAGTACTGGGTGTCTATCTGGCACACCGATCGGAGCGTATCGTATAGCAATTCCATACGTTCTGTTCCATGTATTCCTGTCCTGCCATCATCGCGGTCTTGCCGACCTGGAAGCCCATCTGCGCTGTCGGATCGTTGATGAATCCTCCAAACCCCGGAGCAAACGTGCCACTGCCGCCTTGGGCGGGGGCGGGCTGATACGGGTTGCCATAGCCTGAGCTCTGCGACTGCTGGGACATTGGGGGAGGTGGTGAGCGCATCATGGGCACCGTCGATACATGCTGCGGCACTGGATGATGGAGCGGAGGGGAGTGCGCCGGCGGCGGAGCGAAAGATGAGCGATGCATGGTGAATGAGGTTGAGGAGAGGAGAAGAAAGAGGAGACGGAGAGGAGCTGAAGGAGACGCTGTCCTTGGTTGAGGGGGCGCTCGAGCCGCGGAAGGCCGTCAGCGGTCCTAGAGTTGGAGATCGTGGACTTCGCGGTTCCGGCGTTGAAGTTTTGGGGAGTCCGTTTACGTGGCCCGAGTGCAGTTCGCCCGCCGAAAGCTTGCCCCAGTCTCTGCCCATAACCTCCCCGCCACGGTTGT
Organism: Thermoascus crustaceus; assembly: GCF_041956765.1. NCBI lineage: Eukaryota > Fungi > Ascomycota > Eurotiomycetes > Eurotiales > Thermoascaceae > Thermoascus > Thermoascus crustaceus. Next base: position 1,420,823 of record NW_027192532.1, on the reverse strand, counting down.
TCTTCTCTGCTTCTCGAAGCGCAGATCCCTCGGTTCACTGACTTGCATAGCGCCTTCTCCACGATGCTTGACTCGTTCGAGATTCTCACCACCTCCGGCGTGGTGCTGTGGTCTAAGTCGTATGCGCCGGTTGGCGCCCATATCATCAACGGCCTTATCAACGACGTGTTTATCGAAGAGAAGGTGCGGCCGCAAGTTTCGACGGTGGATGGTGGTCTCTCCCCTGTCTATAAGAAGGAGAAGTATACTCTGAAGTGGAAGAGGGTCAGGGAATTGGGCCTTATCTTTGTGGTCAGTATGAAGCTTCCATTCCAATATCTACATCGATGCTGACATCTGCGACTGTGCAGGCCGTCTACCAGTCTCTGCTTCATCTCAGCTGGATCGATAAGCTCCTGGATAACGTTTCTACCATTTTTGTCGACCTCTACAAGGATGAGTTGCGGAGTACGCGAGCTAGAGTGGCCAAATATCCGTTTGATAAATACTTTGATCAGCAAGTCCGAGAGCTCGAGAATACTGTGGGAGTAGTCGTGGAGCATACTATCGAGGAAGTAACGGACAAAAAAGATCCGTTTGTATCGTCTGACAATGGTGGCCCGCCTCCACCACCGGTTCCCGGCCTTCTCAAAGGTACGTACTTCGTCGATAGTGTGGTCAACTGTTGCGCTGACATCTCACAGCGCAGCCTCAAGCTGCGCGGGCCGTGGCGAGCTCCGATGAGAGCACGCCATCTCACTCTCCTGAGACTTCTAGATCCTCGACTCCCGTTGGAAACCGTATTCTTACTGCCAAGGCCGGGCCTGGTGGCCGGGCCTCTCGCCGCGCGCGAAAAGCCGCCAATGCCAATGCTAACGTCTCATCGGGAGATGAAAACACTAAGAAGGGGAAGAATGCTAAGGGTGGAGGAAAGAAAATGCGGAAATGGGGAATTGACGGTCTTGCGGAAGAGGACGACGGCGAGCAGCTCGATTACTCTGCACCTGCTGCTGGCGACGATGAACCGGCCCCTGCCGTGGAGGCCGTTTCCCAAGAGTCTTGGGGCCGTAAGATCGACAAGGGACAGTTCGTTTTGAAAGATATCGGGGAAGAAGTTCACTCTATCCTTGAATATGCGGATGCTAAGAAGGCGCAAGACAGCTCATCAACGGGTCTTGTGGGATCCGGCTTCAACGCAATCGGTGGCTTCTTCCGCAATATTGTTGGAGGAAAGGTTCTGACCGAGGCGGACCTCGAGAAACCCCTGAAGACTATGGAAGACCATCTACTGAAGAAGAACGTCGCACGCGAAGCGGCAGTTCGTCTGTGTGAGGGGGTAAAGCGGGAGCTTGTTGGAAAGAAAACGGGCAACTTCCAAAGTATCGATGCGGCCCTCCGTTCAGCAATGGAGTCTTCTTTGCGGAAGATCCTCACCCCGACTTCTTCCTTGGATCTGCTGCGCGAGATCCAAGCTGTCACCGCCCCGACAAGCAAGCAGCAAACTCCTCGTCCATACGTCATCTCTATCGTGGGTGTCAATGGCGTTGGTAAATCAACGAACCTGAGCAAGATCTGCTTCTTTTTGCTGCAGAACAACTACCGTGTACTGATTGCCGCGTGTGACACTTTCCGTTCCGGTGCTGTAGAGCAGCTCCGTGTCCATGCCCGGAACCTGAAGGAGCTCAGCGCCCGTGAGAACGTCGGCGAAGTGGAGCTCTACGAGAAGGGATACGGCAAGGATGCTGCCAACGTCGCGAAGGACGCAGTGAACTACGCTGCAGCCAACAAGTTCGATGTCGTGCTGATTGATACTGCTGGTCGCCGCCACAATGACCAACGCCTCATGTCTTCGTTGGAGAAATTCGCCAAGTTTGCCAATCCTGATAAGATCTTCATGGTTGGTGAGGCCCTTGTTGGAACGGACAGCGTCATGCAGGCCCGCAACTTCAGCCAGGCGTTTGGGCCGGGTAGAAACCTCGATGGCTTTATAATCAGCAAGTGCGACACGGTTGGTGATATGGTCGGCACGCTTGTCAGCATGGTACATGCCACTGGAATCCCCATCGTGTTCTTGGGCGTTGGACAGCATTACGGTGATCTGAGAGGTCTCAGCGTCCCCTGGGCTGTTTCGCTGTTGATGAAGTGAGCGGCTCTCAGGAACGCTGTTATCAACAGCAAATATCCAAGACTCTGTTCCAGCACCTTCCTGTCTCCTTCCAAAAGTCTTCCTATAATGTCAAGGCACGACCAAGCTCTCTGCCTTTGTATGTCTTAATTAATACGCAGATAGCAGACAAAATGGTACGTAATGTACTCTTGTATACGTGAAACTGATCGTATCATTTTATGGTGTTTAAAAGGACAGTTATACCTGAAGCTCTCCACAAACCTTACATTGAGACTGCCTGCTCTTCACTAGAACCTCCTTCGACTCGCTAGTCTTGAGTAGTAGAAAATCTGCCGAAAGAGCCAAGTAGCCCAAAAGCAAAAAGGGGGTACTTGTTCTGGCGGTGAAGAAGAGATTTCTAAGATGACTGTCAGAATCTCACATGATGTATTATCGTACTTGATTAGGTAGCTGTGGAGTGTAAGTTCTTTAGTCCTATTTCCTCTTTTGTGTGAGTACGCTGACGCTTCTGCGTGTCAGAACAGTTATGATTATCTCAGCGTTCAAGTCCCTATGCTATGTCATCTACATACTGTAAGCTAATAAGTCAACGCACGGAACGTATAGCTAAATAAAATGGCTTAGGGAAATGGCAGTATGGCATGGACAAGGACGTCTCGTGTCTTTTAGGAATTTCTTTATAGAATACTGTCACTATAGACAAGGCTCGGCAATATTTTGGTCTCCATTGAATGCCATCGCTCCCACTCCCACCCTACCTCTCGTATTTGGAATAGTCTGATCGTATCACTATCCATCAATCACCGACAGTCCATCTTCCTGTTGCCCCAACTAGAAATCCCTTCCCTTGCATGTGGCAAACAGAGATGACGATATTTGAGAAAAAAAGCATCTCCGCTTTAATTGAGTCGGCGGCTATACAGCGCATATTACTGGTAGTATGTACATACAGAGTATTTAGACCTATCTACCCAAACATCGCCGCCTCAATTACTGCGCCACTGTTTGGTTCATAGGGGCACTTCACCTACCTAATCTTTCAGCCTCATCGTGGCAAAAAATTCCACCCAGAAACGGAAATCCCTAGCCTAGACCTGGACCCTAGTAGATCGAGATCGATATCCATCCGTTCGTCCGATCCGATTCTTTCTAAAACGGATATTGCGTTTGCTGAGGTCGCGTTGTTTTTTTCTTTTCGTGTCGACTCCGGCAGCGCACCAACCAACCTTCATAGGATAGGATAGCTAGGGCTCCGGTCCGATCCTGCACGGACTGTGCTGCTGACTAACTAATGCATGGAATATTCTGACAACCTTCCATCCATCTGATCTATTTTAAGTCTATACCATACCAATAGGACTCCTACCCCTACCCCCTAGCTCGTATGGTATCGTGACGTAGTCAGTAGTTCGTCGTCCCGTGTCATGTCATGTAAGGTTGCTGACCTCATCTCATAATACAGTAGTAACTAACTATTGAGGCGAAGCTGCATTAGTAATTTGGGTACAATCTACTGGCGAGGTTAAGCAAGGCAGGGCTAAAGGGACAAAGGGCCAAGGCCAATGCGTGTTTCGTTTCGCTTCGCGTTCGCGTGGTCTGATCTGATCTGATCTGCCAGGGATTTGGCGTTGCGCACAAATGCATCTGCAGAAAGGACGTGGATTAGTCACGTAGGGTATGTAACTACATATTGTAGACAGGTACAAGCCACAACTGGGGGAATTTAGTTAGGCGTTTTTTTGAGGGGCTGGAATTTGATCGGTTTGCTTTTTGTCTCACGGGTATGAGGAGTGTTTCAAACTGACACATACTGCCAGATTAGATAGCATGCAGTGGCTAATGTATGTATGTACATATGGCTGAGAAGAATGTACAGTAGAAGTGGATGATGATAAAGTATCATGACGTCACAATGGCTTTTTTTTGTCTGCTGACCGTGGAATTCTAACGTTTTCTGTTTTGTTCCTGATATATGCTGGGCATCTTTTTCGGGAGATCTTAGAGGATTAGCTAAACAAGCACATAGTATGGCATAGTGGAGTATATATGCCTACATGCCCAATGAACCACACAGAAATCTGAGCAGTTAGGTTCTTGAGCGATTTATTCTCCTGACCGCTCACCTCATTTGGGAAATTCCTCCCTGACTGAACTTAGCCGATGGAAGAATAAGACGAGTAGGTGTTGATTATCAAATGAACTAGGTACGTACTTGGCCCAGCCGATGGCGCCTCTTTACCGAAAGGAACCCGCCAAAACAAGCGCCGTCCGAAACAGCGGGGGTGGCATGGACCATGCCATGCTTGCATAGTCCGGCCGAAAACCCGAGCAGCTGGTACCTATCTATTTAGGGCTGCATCGAAACGCCATACAAGTTACACTAACTTTCCAATGCGGCTGCATAGACCATGACAAAATTTGATATGACGGCTCCTCCGTGTTTTTCATCATTATTATTACCCCATACTAATGCAAGATGACTTAATTGGCATGCGAGTGAGATGGCGACAGTGCGCTGAGTCTATCATAGTATTGGATTAGCCATTCGTGTTTCAATTTCCGTTCATGAGGTACACCAACAGTACATCTAGATATGATCTTCGGTTACTTGCGTCCTGCGCCTAGTATGAGATCGCGAGGAGAAAAGAAAAGAGGGGAATAACATGGAACGAGCGTTGTTGTACATACAATCGAAATGTGGGAATAGAGAAGACGATCTAGATCGCAAAAACAAATAACGTGAAACAGAAAACTCAAATCAACGCTAAAACACTAAAGCTGAATCCTCTAGGTTCAAGAGTGGCTGATACGTTCCAAGGAGAAGGACATCGTCGAGTTCATAGCCCGGTGGCGAAGAGCAAATATCCAAACTGACGCCCTACGTTCGTTCACGTCCGGACGCTACCGACCAGTTGTAGTGGGAGGGACGTCCCAATGCCGTAGCATCTGATGGAGGGCGCGTGTCCACTCCGCGATGCAGGCGTCGGCGAGCTGATCGATGTTTGCCGCTGAAGGCGTGCGCCCTCCCCACATAGCCGGTCTGGCTGCAAGGGCTCGAGCGTGTTTTGGAATCAATTGCCTGTGCAAGTTTCAGAGTAAGAACCATAACTTCCCAAAAGCAGAAATGGGGTGGCTGTACATGTTCTGGATTTTCGTGAGGACGAGCCAGCAATAGTTCCAGCTGCGAGAGCTTTCGGGATCACCCACGACCATCCATTTTGCATCGTCTAGACATTCGGAGCTGAAGGGATAGTTCTTCGTCAAGCCTCGCAATTCGCTGAGCAGATTGTTCGAATTGACGTAGTGGAGCCAAGCACTGGTCATGGGCTCTGTCACTTCAGGAGTATCAAGATGCGCGAATATCTTCTCAATCCGACGAAGCTCCGTAATGGTGTTGACGCGGTGCGTGCGGAGAGAGTGGATTAATTGCTCCTTGTTGTTCTGCATTTTGCTGTAAGTTCCCTGTTGATATGGAAGGACTGAGGGTCGATGAATAGGTAGAAAAGAACAGAACGAGCAAAGAGATGTTCACAGAAGAACTTCGAAGAAGGCAAATAGAAGACGATCTATTGTACGGGTCTTCTGAAGAAGTAGAAATAAAATCAGGAGAGGGTGAATACTTACATATATAAAGCCCGGGCTGACTTCGCTCGCTGACCTGGGATCGTTTAGCGTCCCCGGGATGACTAGAGTGTAGTCATAAGGGCCAGGGGAGCTGTAAGTCATATTATCAGGTGAGGATGACGAATATTTCTGCATTGCTAATCATGCAGGCCTCTAGCCAATGACCAACCCAATGTCGAAGTCTCGAAGAGCGTCTGCAGATAAGCACTCGGGAGGCGAGAATGTTAACCGGGTAGCCTCGACGCTTTGAAATCTTAGAATAGAGATTCGTGGAGGCAAATATGCTCCGAATAAGCCAAGACAGACCAAGGTAGATATATACCTGGAGTATGACGTTGTATAGCAGCTATGGTCTCTGACAGATTCCTGCAGAATTGATATTGTCTTTCTGGGGACGTTTGTATCGGCTGGTTGAGAACGGCGCCGTCGATATCAGGAAAAAGTTCGACTTTTATACTCAGAGTTCGATGATCGTAGTACAAAAAGGATCAATAATAGGTCCTACACATGCCCACTGCAAGCATTAGAGAAATAGCCTTGTTATTGGTGGGGAAAAGTTGACGAACCCGAAGGCTCATAGATCTAATCTGGACCCCGAACTGTATGTCTGAAGAAATTCTCGTTTCTACATTTATCTGGGCTCAGCCCACCCTTTCGTGTACAATTATTGGACCGTGCTATCCCAGAGTCAAACCACATAAGGCTGTACGAGGTGCTCATTGCTGAAACGGTCATCTATCTGCGACCATTTCTGGCAGCTGGCAGACTATGTGATCAAAAAAGCTAGGCTTCGGCGCTGTATCTTCTTCTGATATGGTGGATTTTTGAAATTCTGTATATGACCTTTCTGCTCGCTTCGCTTGCCATATCTGCCCTGGATATGTGACATCGGCTGATATATAGCTGTCTCCTATAGAGCATTTCCAGCTGCTATACGCTATTTCTGTCAAAAGAAGATCATTCTGCTTTCTAGAAATGGTCTAGTCGGAGCGCTGTGCGGACTCTCGGCTTTGTTCTGCTAGATATGGCTGGTTTCAGCGTTTCTCGCCTTATCCAGGGGTTTGATATCAGGACTGAAGAATACAGTTCCTCCAACATGTTACCTTCACTGCACATGTGTTGGCCCCTATCGAAGTTTACTGTCTCGTGTCACAGGGCTATGCATTGCAGTGAGTTTCCAAACAAGGGAATATTCAATGGCACTAGCATCACCATCCAGCTGCTTGGACGAAAATGATGGAGGAGCTGCTGGAGCCACGCTATGGCAGCGCCATGGGCGGTAGCCACGAGCATAGCCATTGAGAGTATACACAGGGTTTCCCTGGGTTCCTTGTCAGGTCAGGGTCTGGATCTGCTGAGGCTGACAGAAGTAATCAGTTTCAGTGAGATAGGATGCCGTTGTTTTGGACTTTCGCCGAGTAGCACCAGCCCAGCCCGTCGGGCTCGAAAGAACGATCCAAGCGCCCTCAACTTATTATGGTTTCCAACAGAAACATGTTTTCCGAGATGACAGCAGCTGGAAGCTGCCGCATTGGCGCTGAAGGTCATCAGGTCAGATGGCAGCACGACGACAGGAAAACTTGGCCCAGTCAGCGCTGGAATAATAATAATACCACGGTGTAGGGTTAACTCTGCCAGTTTCTAGGATATCTTGCTGACGGAGAATAGCCACGGGCAAAGGAGAGGAGTTTGGAGGGATAAACGGACAAGTTAGAGAGGACGAGGATGCGCTCGACGAAGAGCCGCCGTCAGCCGCATCAGCCGCAGCAGACAACCACCGGCAGCTCTCCACGTGGAACCTACAGATCCTTTTGTCCTCCATCCTCGCCTATCCTGGTCTTCGTGACTGTCAAGACGTCTTCTAGCGTGCTTCGAATTTCTTCCGTGCAGCCACGGATCTTCACATTTGTCCCCCTCTGCCGATCCATTCGTCAGTTCGCCAGTTTCAGCCTCACAAGCAAGGATATAAGCGCCCATGGCTGATACCAATTAGCGAGAACCCGACCTATGGCGTTGACATTTCCATCGCATCCCCAAGGATTCAAGTTGAAACATTCTTTTCCGTCTCTTAGCTTTTCTCCGTCGTATGATGCCACTTGATGGAGCCTCTGCCACCGGCTCCACAAAGACTCCCGGACAGCATCGAGTCTAAAGTAGCCTACAGGACCATCAATATGGCTTATTGTTTCTCCGGACTCATATCATACATGAACAGGGGTTCGTGCCATCGCGCATCGGCCTCACAGCGCTGCGCGATAGGTCTAGTATCTTTCGGAATGGATATCGTTCCTATTTCTCGATGCGCTTCATAGAAGCCGATTTTCTGACCCTTCTTGTCTCTGTCAGTGGTGCGCAAGAATTTGCTTTGGCCTGATACGCCGATATCTTTAGACATGCCTCCCATACGACTCCCTGCTCCTTCGTTGGAGTTACACGGCAAGAAAAACCCACAGCCCTTTTTGTGGATGCGGATATTTTTATTTCTCCTATATCAGCCTTGATATCTGCTGTCAGGAGTCCGCTCGTCAGCTTCATCCTCCGACGATATGTTTGAGAATCCGGTGACACAACATGAGCGCCCCCCTCCCCCAAAAAAAGCGAACTGATCGGCCACTTCTCGTTGTGGCGAAGTAGAGCACAACTGAGGGTCATGTTCCGTAAGTATATTATACATGTTTCCCACACTACATCTCCGATATAAATGTAAGTCGTATGTACTTACATGGGCAGTACCTGGGGGGTATACTCGATGTAGATAACAATACGCTCCCTTCACAAATTCATGATACAACTGACATCACGTACCTGGCTGGCCACGTGTGGCGGAGCTAACCATCTCTGCACAGGATGTGCGGCAGGACCGACGATCCATAGCTTGGTGGATCTTTTTCTGCACCAAATTACCTAACTTTCCGCCAAATCCGGTTTGAAACGGCTCCATGCCTGATTCTATTATAAGTGTCGATCGAATGAAGACATATTTACCCATGGGACGCTTGACCATGTATAATGACGAAATTAATTTAAACGACCTGGCAGAGTGATTGAACAGATGCTGTCTCGATCCGTTGTGTTTACATCGGCAGGCCGGAATAGAAGCTCCACTGGCTGGTCGATAAGATAAAGCTAAGATCGATGAGTAATAGACCAAGAACGCCCGCATGCGCTTACATCAGTCGCGAGAGCGCTTTCCCTTGCTGCCCACATTCCTGGCGTCTTTTTCTTGCCGTCAGACTTTGCGCATGAGGATGTTCTCTTCAATTCGAGAGAGATAGCATTAGCAACGCCCTCCGGCGTAGTTGACGAACGATCCAGCGACCTCCTGCTTAGTCCGTCCTTTCTGGCGGACAACCACGACCGCAGGTACAACCCCGCCGCAGCCGACGTGCCATTGAAGTTGTCAAACAGACTCAGGTGCTGACGAGTACCAAGTATTACTCCATCGTCAATAAATCGTGAGAAAGGTCGCTTATCACTCATATCCAAAGGTCGCCGTCTCACAGCTACATCGAATATGAGAGCATCGGATCGGAAACCGCTCCACCGGCGGCGGTCCTCAACACAACACTACCAGACCTTTGCAGCCTCGCCCCCAAAGACTCGCGGACGCCCTCATTCTGGTCAATCCGGTTCCTCGAATGGCGGCTCGAATGATCAAGGCAATGGTGGTAACGGCAGTCCGACACCTCAGTCCCCGCTGCCAAAAAAGCAGCTGGCGGTGCTGGCCATGATTGCCCTTGCGGAGCAGACGGCTCTCAATTCCATCAGTCCATACCTGCCGGACATGGCGTCGAAATTCCCAGAGGTCAAGGGGAACGATGTGGGTGTCTATGTGGGGACAATTGCCTCTGCCTTCGCGTTGGCGCAGTTTGTGACCAATTACTTTTGGGGTTGGCTGTCTGATCGCATTGGACGGAAACCAGTCATTCTACTTGGAACAATATTGACTGCTGCGTGTTTTGTTGCCTTCGGATTTTGCAGGACGTTGTGGCAGGCTATAGTGGTGCAGGCGTTGACAGGAATGGTGAACGGGAATCAGGGCTTGGTGTCAACGTGTCTTGGGGAGATAACGGACCGGAGCAACCAGTCAAAAGCATTTACTTACCTTCCGGTGCTGTATGGTATTGGAGGGATTACAGGTCCCGTATTGGGTGGCTTGCTCATCTTCAAACGCAATCCATTCAACAACAAGCCAAACCCGTATCCTTACCTGCCCCCGAATCTTGTCTCCGCAGCTATCCTACTTGTGGATTTCGTACTTACGAGCATCTTCCTGGAGGAGAGCCTCGAGGACGCGGAGAATCTCCCTGAGTTTGGCCAACGGGTCCGTGATCTGTTCAGTTGGATTTGGCAATTCACAAGCGCACCGAAACCGACCTACACGCGAGTCGGAGCACAGGAGAATCAACAAAACGGTGCGGAACATGATAGTGACCTTGACTCAGCATCACAGTCTTCGATCAACCCCTTCCGCATCCATCACGAGGAGCTCACTCGTGGGGAGATCTTCAACAGAGATACGATATTGCTACTTCTCACGTACTTGATCTTCGCCCTCTGCAATGTTTCATTCAATTCTCTCTACCCGATTTTTGCTCAGGCCCCGCCTCCCATCGGACGTGGACTCACACCGCGAGAAATTGGGCTTTCTCAAGGCTTCGCGGGATTGGTGACGATCATCTTCCAGATCTGTATTTTTGGAAAGTTGAGAGACAAAATGGGGAACAGGTGGTCCTATCGTACTGGTCTCTTTGGATTCGTCATTTCGTTCCTTCTCATGCCTTTTGTCGGCTACAAGAGTAAGCAAGGTGGCTTGACGGGGAAGTCTGCACTGCTCGCTTTCGAGCTTTGTTTTGTGCTCCTGGTCAAGACAGTTGCCGCTGTTGGTGGATTAACAAGTGCTCTTTTGCTGGTAAGTTAAACCCCCCTTCAAAACATTAGGGCTATAGTGAACAGACGTCACAGATCACAAACTCCGCTCCTAACCACCACGTCCTCGGAGCTCTCAACGGTCTTGCTCAGACTCTCTCTGCGGCGGGTCGGGCCGCGGGGCCTTTCTTGTCCGGCGGCCTCTTCTCCATAGCAGCAAGGGTCACGCAAGGGGAACTATTGTCGTTCAGCATATTCGGTGGTGTGGCATTTCTTGGCTTTCTCATGAGCTTTGGTATCCGCGCCCGAGGCCTCGAAGCGCAAGGTTGGGGCGGTGACGACCGCTATAAATCTGATGATGAGGAGAATTCCCGATCATGAATCGTTGGTTTGCTATGTCCCATATTCTGTAAGTGTATAATATTGTATTATTATAGCGTGTTTTGCTCTATTTCACTCTTGAGTTTCGGGTTGTCTCTTACACTGACTATGGAAGTGACGGTGGCGATGGGTAAAGATGGTAGGGAGGTATACAGGTAGACGGAGTGTGTCTATGTAGAAGAATACCCAATGCATTTTGCTTTATACTGTTTTGTTGTACAGCCTAGATTAGAATTCTTATCCATTGTCTCACTTCTCACGGTTTATGTTACCTTGGTACGGTGTATGTCCGTGTGAAGGATACATCTGTTGTTCGCAACGAGCGAAACAAGGAAGTAAGTGAGAAGGAAGCAAATCGATGATCATATTGTTGAAGGTATTTGTTAATCTCTATAGACATATTCTTGAACTAATAACTCCCACGATCTTGGTACAGTTGTTGGAAAGGTAGGTATTATAGTTGCAAGAAATTAAATCCTCCTCCATTCATCTCACCAAATTAATCTGGAAAGAAGTCAAGACGAGATAGGACAATACAAGTCAAAACACCAGAAGAGGGGGGAGAGAAATTCTCGAAAGGCAGTCTATCAAAGTAATGAAAAAAAAGTAAATAGATTCTCCTGATCACAATCTGACAAGTTGCCAATATTCAGTTCATTCGGAACCCATCAGACCCACTCAAAGACATACATAAACGCCTCCCCCAGGTACCCGTTCAGCAGCAGTCCCTGCGAATACTCGATCAGTTCCTTGTTGGGGACTTCGAGGGCCTCGAACCGCTCCTGTTCCCCGCCGCCGCCGCGCGCTTTGACTCTCTTCTCGACGGTCCATTTTAGCATCTCTTTCCCAGGGGCGATGAGGAGGTAAGTTGCTGCTGCGGTTGTTGTTGTCGATTGTGGCTGTGATTGCGGGCTTGGACAAGGGACGTAGACGAAGTCTTGGCTTTGGGGGGTTGACCACTCGAGAACACGCTCGGTCTCTGAGGCTTTACGTGATGCGGTTTGGCCCGTGGAAGAAGAAGAGTCCGTTTTTGGTTCCCATCGAGATTCCTCTTTCGATTCCGATCCATCGACGTCATTTTCGAGGACCATGTATTGGACATTGGCGTCCGTGCAGAAGAGAACAAACGTGTTGACCGCGGAGCTGAACTTCATGCGGAAGGTGGTGAAGTTGCGCGGGTCAAGGTAAAACGTGTAGGTCGCTGTGAAGTTCGGGAGCATACCGCTGTCCTTGGATCGGATCTTGGCTATGGCTTGTTCCTGGATGGTGAGTGGAACTCTGGGCTTGGTTGCGATGGACTTGGATTCGCGGAGCGTGACCGATGGTATGCACCGTGGGTTATGGACTGATCTGCCTAGGTTGCTGCAGGCTTCGCTGCAGAATCGGATAATGTTACATGCTGGATATCGAGGTTGGGAGGTTAGTCTCAAGGTTTGATGGTAAGGGAAGTCTGGCGTAGCAGTAACTCTAGGAGCTTCCGTGAGGTGTACAACTTACTATCGCATAGATTCGACGTTTTGAATTTGCAATTAGCACACGGTCCTTCTTCACTTAGGCGCCATGCCTTTCTCTCCGCTGCAAGGATCTTCCGCCGATCCGTCAATTCTGTGACTCGTCTCCGAGCGTAGTCCATTCGCCTTCTGGAATGATGATCTTGAGGCGTCCTCCGTGCGATCTGGAGAAGTTGTCCATACGAATTGATCGCTTTCTCCAACCAGTCAAGATTCTCCCGAGCGACACACAAAGCGCTCAGAGCATCAAACGTTTCCGGTGCCTCCACTCCCTTCACGGCAGTGAACTCCTCAAACAGAGCCTCAAAGAGCTCAGCCGCATCCCTATTCAGTCCAGCATCCATGTATGCTCTTCCCAAGGTGTGCAGGACGCGGAGGGATTCAGGAACGTGGGAGTGTCGATATTGGTCAAGGATATCCTTGAGAACGGGCGGAAAGTCAAAATTCTCGGCGTCCTGGACACATCTTGTGACAGCACCTCTGGTCACAGAGCTATTTAGTCCGAAAGTCGTCTTGCAATGTGGAAGCATTCTTCGAGACATATCGCGGCACTCCTCCTTCATTCCAAGCTTCTGGTACAGAATGGAAAGATTATCCATTGCGGTCAATGTATTCTCATTCTGGGGGCCGAGAACGGTCTCGAGAGCTGGGACAGCCTTCTCAAGCAAGAGAAGGGCGGATTCCAGATCACCAAGTTGTATTTTGATAGTGGCTAGACCCTGCATGCTGTTCAAGGTTTCCGGCGCATTCTGTCCGAGTACCTTCAGCCGTCCTGCGAGAGCCCTCTCGTACAGTTCTGCAGCTTCAGTTGCATATCCATCCATCTCACACAGTATCCCAAGGTCATTTAGAATGGCAAAGTTTGTCGGATAGTCCCGACCATAGGTCCTCTTGTACAGACCCAAAGCTTCCAAATAGCAGGCCTCTGAGTTTGCTGCTTGGTTCATTATTTCATACGCCTGTCCTAATTCGTGCAAGACAGCAGCTCTCAATAGTTGATCAACATCCAATCCGGGTGTGTCTTTCAGTATGCTTAAAGCACTGTGGTACTCTGAAATGGCGGCTTCAATATTACCCCGTTTCAAAGTCGTCTCCGCTCGAGATCGCAGAGCACTCGCCTTGGTCCTCATCGCGGTTGAATAAAGGCCTTCGCTGATCTGCAAGTATACTTGGGCAACCTGCTCCATTGAGAGTATTCGCTGGCGTCCAGAAACATCATTGACCATAGCCCCACGAGAGTGATAGCGTATGTGAACAAATGGCCCCTGGCCGCCTTTTTGAGAACTTCCGCAGTCACTGGAAATGTCTGACAGGCTCCCCCATTTTTTGAGTGCAGGGGATTCCCTACCCTCCGTCGATCTATTTTCCTCTCTGCTGATAGTGTTCGTAGCCTGAGCATTGCTTTTTGGACGGTTGGAAACAATGGAGAACTGGATAGCTGCCTTTTTGGCCAGCCTTTTGCCACGGTTCGATGCTGTTCCAGCCTGTGACAGCTCTGATAACTGGTAAGTAATTGACAGGTCGGAAGGGCAGAGATCTATGCTTACGTCTTGATAGCTTTCCTCCAAGCATTGTTCGAAGGAAGGATTGCTTCCGAGATAAGTCTGCATCATGAGATGCTGCTGTATTATCTGAAGATGGCTCGTCTTTTTGGTTGATCGTATCGTTTAAGTGTTCCGTGTCCTCTTCACAGAGAGTGGTAACCAAAGTCTTGCCATCTGCGTCTGGCGCAGCGCAATCTTCGTGATCTTATAACAGAGAACGTTACCCATGAGCTGTATTTTGCATTGTGAAGGGGAGTAAATTGGAAGAAAAGGTACGTACCGGCATCATCCGATTCTGCGATTGTGACTAGTTGGCTAGCGGGCGATACCGTGATGTTGCTCCTTTCTAATTCTTGAAAGAAACCAGTGGGCGCATAAACTGGCCTGTACATTAGCTGGAGGCCCTCGCCTTCGAAAATAGTAAACTAGAAGAACTGCGTTGCTCATCGGTTTACCTTTCTCTAAATCTTCTGCGCTGATGAAGCTGACTGCAACCAAATCACCATCATCTCCCTGGGCGTATTCTAGTAACTGTTAGCCCAACGGACACTACAGGTAGCGGAAGCAATATGACTTACTTCTTAGAGGCCATGAAAGCTTCTGGGACATTGACTTCCCACCTGATGGCTTTGAAATGGTTGTCTCCACACCAGAGCCGGTCATATGGGATGTCATGGAAGCAGGTCTGCTTGAAAAAGTGATGCTTGAGGTTCTGTTCCGACTAGTCTTCGATGTGTCATTTCGAACTTGCCGATATTCCATATCGTCGTGCCAATCGTAGTGAAGATTCAGCTCGTACCTGATGTAATATTGTAAGTAAACAGCCACGAAAGTTTTCTCCTATTACTAACAAGGTATCACATTCCCGCCCACAGTGGACACATTTCTGGTTTCCCGATTTATCTAAAGGCTGCATTGTTAGACTTTATCAGAGAGAAAGAGTAACCAAGTCTCACGTGTCACTTCGTGCGCTTTTCTGTCCTCTTCACTCCTAAACTGTCCTTCACACTTCCCGCATGGAATCCGTAATGACCGAGCATCTAGTGGGATTGATTTCTTCTCAACCCTATAGCCTTTCTTTATAAGACTGGAAGAGGGAACAGAAAATATCAGCGTGGTTCACCAAGTTGTAAACCGCAGTCCAATATGAAGCATCTATATAGCTCCGTGCAAAAAGTGACCTTACCGATCTTGTGTCATGATGTAGACGACGATAGCCGCGCTGGGGCAGTATCTCGTAAGATTATGTTCTCTCATCTCAACTCTGGAAACACGTTAGAATTTTAACGACGGAGCAGGTATCGGAACTTATAGGGGGTGTACGATGATGAGAAGACCGCTTCGCAATCTGGACATCGGATATCTCCCGCCTCAAACCTGGCTCCATCCTGTTCTTTATGAGGGGGGAACAGACGCAGAGCATCCTGGAAAGTGTCTACAGCCAAAGTTGTCTGGTCCGAGTCTGTGAACAACTCGTTAATCCCGATACCATCAACGGCTCTTCAAGGTATGGCATGTACCATTCGAAGGCTTTCCCTCTAATAGTGAGACAACATCCGCTCCTCGGAAGATCATCCTTCGTGAGGTCGTTAGCTTGGGATTGCTGTAACTCGGCCCATCTGCTTTGCTCTGAAGCTCGTATTGGCGGTCAGTGTGGAACTGACGGTGAGCGTCAAACTCCTCCCTGGTCACTCAAATCAGCATGAACTGGTGAATTGGTTTTATCAAGCCATAAGCAGATTGCAAAGCGGATTCCTCACCGGTCAACAAAGCGCTTAGAGCAATGATAGCACTCCATTATGGACCTTGGAACAGCCCGAAGCTCACTGATGGTAGTCACAAACCAGACAGAACGCAGAAAAGATGAAAGAGGTGCCACATTTATCCAGATTCTGGACTGTTGATGCATGTGAACTGTCGTCTAGATCACAGTGGGCGACCTCCGCAAAAGTCGGATCTTGCCATGGTTTGCGGGGATAGGCGACAGCCTCGCATAGTTTCTGGGGCACAACATGACAAGAGCCTCCGCAGCAATCAATACCTTCCCATCCCTCGCATCTAGGTGGGACGCGACCATAGGGATGTGAGATCACTGGATGGAGCGACGATGGCATTTCTCGGACTGATATCCCGGTTCCAGCGACAGACGGAGGTTTGCTCTGCGGTGGAGACTGAATTCCTCCAGTATATGAGCGATATTCGAGAATGTATAGCTGATTCATTGCTTTTCCATGGCATTTTTTGCAATTGACGTTGTTCTCAAGGCTGCACGGTTCTGCTGTTTACAAGTGATCTCTCCGCGGGTGGCGCGTGGGTTGCCGTTCCTGACGCCCCCTTGCTTCAACTTCTCCACCACAAAGACAGCGCAGTCTTATCGACAGTGCATACAGCCAGCTTTCCCTATCACATCTTCACTTCTCCTGCGCCTCTTTAGTTATATGACGTACTTTACTGGCTGTTCCTGTTACTTTAATTCACTACTGATTATAGGATCAGAGGTGGGTTACGAAGGACAGTCGGCCATCATCACTCGCACTTGATGGCCCCGATCCACTGCTCTGGCCTCTAAGCTCGGAGTTATGTTCTGTGAAAGAGATGCCTGTTCGTAGCGTCGATCCATCTTCTAGGGCTGCTTACACAGTACATGCTCTATAGACACTGCTCACTTGCTGGCCAAAAGCCTCATACAGCATCAGGGATCCTTCTGAAATTTGACTGTTCCACTCCCAGTCTCACCACAACTTATGGAAAGATGTTGGGCTGCTAAGGATAGGTCAACTGGGACAATTCAGAAACGTTACTTCTGCCTCTGCAGGTATAAATCCACAGACATTCCTCCATCCTATCCGAATCGACAGCACTTGTGAGCGGTCATTGCTCGTTGAGAACACCGCGACATGTCCTACTCCCGCTGAAGGGCGTCAGCTATGCCTAATATTCTAACAAGCTTTGCACCTTAACCTTCTTCCGGTGGGTCTTACAGCCCTAATGCAAGAAAAATCCCTACCAAAGATGCCCTTTAGCGTCCATGATTTAGTCCCTTTGGGAGCTTTGGGGCTATTGACTTTGGCTTATCTCTTCGGTGATGTCACCGCCTTCATCACTGGCCTCGACAATTTTGGAACAGTGCTTGGCTCATAGGTCAGCTGTACTGTGTTAACGGACCAAGTATTCAGCTCTTCTGAGATTCAAATCCTGGCCGCAAATCGCTTCGTCAAGTGCTAGAACACAACTGAATACCTACTTAAGGAATCAGAAAAGGTATATTAACGAGAAAACTACGATATAGATCTTTTCTAGAGACCGCAGACTGAAGATATCGACGAAGATGGCTATCATGGCTATGAAGCGATATAGTCTAAACTGGTATTGTTTATACACGTTTCCTGGTTGTTTAATTCGTCAATTGGTAATCGTACAAGTAAACGCGGTGATTCTGCGCCTGGCGGCCGCTATATGAGGTGCAGGCTCGATATTATGGTCAAAAGATTATAATTGATTCCCTCCAGGTTTGTAGAGATACTATTATTTTGCAGTATGCTGACATAGCATGGCATTGAAGGTTGATACAAATCGTGGGTCGCCTCGTCACTGGAAGAACGTCACTTTCTATTCTTGGATAACCATTCTGCCTATTTCATGGTTTACAGAATCCAAGAATATGGAAAGTGGAATTCGGCTCTGGGAGTCCTTCACATGCATTTGTTATGGCCGCCCGAGACATTTGTGTAGTGTTTTCTGATCACCAGGTCATTGAAGAAGACATGCCTAAACCATCACATCATTTATTGAAGGGCCCAGGAATAAGGGAGAGATGATAGGGAAATGAATGGACGGTCATTGGTGAATCCCTCGCCGAAGGTTCCTATTGAAAAGCTTCGAGGTCACACATTGGAGATTCAGAACAAAAACCCGCACACCCGTTGCCATTTAGGTCTCTCCAATCCTAGATACATCACTCTGGTACTCCAGTCTATTATCTGTCATGATATATTTTCCGTGCCAGGTATTGGGCAATGCTGCAAGTGATTCCTGGGGTTCAAGGGCTCTTTAGCTCTTGGAAATGCGCGTCTTCAACCAGTCAATGCGCCGCCAGCAACCCGAACTTCTTTCCTGGAGCCTGTAACAGACAACCTAGTCATCGTCATGCTCTCGTCGATTGAGCTTCAGCACCCATTATGCTTGTTGTAGCGATACCAAGCGGGCATGTCAAAGTGACGTTCGGGACGTCATACTTACCTAGGTAGGTTCCGTATATTCTCCGATGTGTACGTCAAGAGACGTGCTATACATAAACAATGATAGCGCCTATTCACGCGATAATTATTTATAATACTCATTGAGCTTTCCACAATATTTGAATGGCTAAACCCCCATTTGATCACTCTTTTTTGACAGGAGTAATCAATTCTCGCGTTTCTGAACGAAACTCATTACTAAATGGCTACTACAATTGCTGGTGGGCTACATAAGGCCGAGGATCTCGTCAGGAACGCTTCCTCGAGGGACAAGAAGCTGGTGGACTTGGAGCGAAACACTGACAATATCCACACCAAGTTACCCCTTAAGTCGGACCATGGGGTTTCTATCAGCAATACGGACAATTGGCTGAAGGCCGCGGATTACCAGCACACTGGTCCATCTCTCCTGGAAGATCAGTTTGCTAGAGAGAAGGTATGTATATTGGTTCTATTCCCGACAGGAACTCGTTTGTGACGTCTAACACTGATCCAGATCCACCGTTTCGACCACGAGCGCATCCCAGAAAGAGTGGTTCATGCGCGAGGAACAGGTGCCTTTGGAAACTTCAAGCTCAAAGAGAGCGCGGCGGACGTTACCCATGCAGGAGTCCTGACGGACACTACACGAAATACTCCGGTTTTTGTTCGTTTCTCGACTGTCCAAGGAAGTAGGGGCAGTGCGGATACTGTCCGCGACGTTCGAGGATTCGCGGTTAAGTTCTACACCGACGAGGGTAACTGGGATATTGTCGGAAACAACATCGCTGTCTTCTTCATTCAGGATGCTATCAAGTTCCCTGACGTTGGTAAGTGATTATATTCTGCGCATTGTCAGAGCAGTAGCTTATCGCTCTCCAAGTTCACGCGGTCAAGCCAGAGCCGCACAATGAAGTCCCTCAAGCGCAGACCGCCCATAACAATTTCTGGGACTTCGTGTATCTGCATCCTGAGGCGACGCACATGTTCATGTGGATCATGTCTGACCGAGCCATTCCAAGATCATTCCGTATGATGCAAGGATTCAGCGTAAACACTTTTATTCTCGTTAACAAGGAAGGCAAGCGCTCCTTTGTCAAATTCCATTGGATCCCCAAGCTGGGTCTACACTCACTGGTCTGGGACGAGGCCCAAAAGATTGCTGGCCAGGATCCAGACTTTCACCGGAAAGATCTCTGGGAGGCCATTGCCAACAAGATCTACCCTAAATGGGATTTTGGTATCCAGGTGATACCCGAAGAGAGGGAGCAGGACTTCGAGTTCGACGTCCTCGATGCCACCAAGATCTGGCCCGAGGATCTCATCCCTGTCCGTATAATTGGAGAGCTGGAGCTCAACCGCAACGTGGATGAGTTCTTCACTCAAACAGAGCAGGTTGCTTTCTGCACTAGCCATGTTGTTCCTGGCATTGATTTCTCTGATGATCCTCTGCTCCAGGGTCGCAACTTTTCCTACTTTGACACCCAAATCACTCGATTGGGAATCAACTGGGAAGAGCTTCCAATCAACCGTCCCGTATGCCCTGTTTTCAACCACAATAGAGACGGTCAGTCGCGCCACAGGATCACACAGGGAACGGTCAACTACTGGCCCAACCGCTTCGAAGCCTGCCCCCCATGTAAGCCCGAGGAAGGAGGCTTCGTAACGTTCCCAGAGACATTCCACGGCCTCAAGCAACGCACCTTGAGCGTCAAGTTCCGTGAACACCATAACCAAGCACAGATGTTCTACAACTCCCTCTCGGAGCACGAGAAGCTCCACCTCGCGAAGGCACTCAGCTTCGAGCTCGACCACTGCGATGACCCAACCGTCTACAACCGGTTGGCCGGCGAACGTCTGGCCGAAATTGATCTCGGACTCGCCCAGAGAGTCGCCGAGATGGTCGGTGCCCCGATCCCAAAGATGGCGCTCAAGGAGAACAAAGGTCAACGAACGATCCGCCTGTCCTTCACGGAGTTTTACCCCCCGACCCCAACCATCGAATCCCGCCGCATAGCCATCATCATCAGCGATGGCTACGACCCCGTAGCTTTCATGGGCATCAAAACGGCCGTCAAAGCCGCCCGAGCATTACCTTTCATCATCGGCACCAAGCGCCAGCCCATCTACGCCGATGGCGAAGACCCATCCACCTCCAAAGGCGTCATCCCGGACCACCATTTCGACGGCCAACGCTCGACCCTGTTCGACGCAACCTTCATCCCGGGCGGATCGCATGTGAACAACCTGGCCCGGAACGGACAGATCCGGTACTGGATCACGGAGAGCTTCGGACACCTGAAGGCCATCGGGGCAACAGGCGAGGGCACTGACCTGATCAAGAAGACACTGAACGGCGTTCCGGGACTGCAGTTTGCGATGTCAGATGAACCGGGGGTGGTCGAGTCGTACGGCGTCGTCACTTCGGGCGGGAAACAGAAGCCCGAGAGCTTCAGCGAGGGGTTCCACATCCTCAAGGACGCGAAAGACTTTGTGAGCCGGTTCTTCTATCAGATCTCGCAGCATCGGAACTTTGAGCGGGAGCTGGATGGGTTGCATATGTCTGTTGCGTATTAATCGGTTTTTTTTTTTCAACTAAAAGCACAAAACCAAATTCAGTATTATTTTGCATAGGGAAATATAGAACATTAGAAAACCATTTTAAAACCCAGACTGTCAGGAACTGACCACAATAGCAATTGCTATCTCTTCACTTGGGATAATGCAGTTCGAGGCAGTGTCCATGGACAGTATTATCACATGGATGTTTTGATCCTTGCATTAGCAAATTTTAATCTCAGACTGACCTTGAGCATGCCTGACGTGTTCTTCTCCATGTGGGTTTAAAGGATAGAACAAGCGAGCGCTCGCGGAAATCATGCCTAGATGGGTAACTTCGGGCTATCTTTAGAGCTAGCCATGTAGCCAAGTATCGCCTTTGAGACTTTCCCCACATGTACAGAACGCGATTTCTGGTAGGGTGGTGGAAACTTTTGTCCTAGTACTATATTGTATCAACTTGCCTAGTTACATCCCCAACCGTATGTGACATGTTGTAATGAAGAAGCTAACGTGACACTTTGTACGAATGTTCTTTCATCTCTACAATCTGCACGGGATCGGGTAGCCTCTTCAGGAAGCGATATGCTGGACCAATAAGGCGAAACGGCGCTGCGCGGGATAAACCGCTTTCAAAACCATGAATATCGGAAATGGAGGATCTTGACATCAAAATCATTGTTTACTGTACTTGAGGATAATTGGTTTTCAGATAATAAGTAAAGGACAGACAACTATTCCGAAAGCACGGGGAGATACTCCAAAATGTCAGAGTTAGCACGGACTTTGCCAGCGTCGTGGTACCGCAGCTTGCCGCTGTACCAACTTGAGAGGCGGGGTGTCTTTATGAAAGTACGTTCTCGATTCCCCCTTTTCTTCCAAGTTATTTGACGATCTATATTAGTGCTGGTACTTGCTTGGCCCTGTCACTCGCTTCTTGGCCGTTGATGAGAAAGTCGAGTACGAGATTGCGCAGCAGAAAATCTGCGCCTTCAGGACATCGGCAAACACTACTTTCCCTGGACCAGGAGATATCAAGGTCATCTCTACCAGCGATGTATGTTATCCAGTTGTCTACTCGAGCAAAATACAGACAAGATCGATATTCTGACAATTCGTTCAGGGAAAGGAATTGCGAAGCCATGTAACTCCCACGGGGCTTCTCTTCGCGACTCTCTCAGATGAAGCGCCGACTTTCCACGAATTCTATCCTGACTTGGAGGAACTCCTTGCAAAAGTCGACTTCACCAAGCGGCCATATCGTCGCAGCATCAAGTACCACGGGAACTTCAACTGGAAGACGATGTAGGGCCTTCTTTCACACCTATATCTGCCGGACAATACATATACTAACCAAATATCTAAGGGTTGATGGATACCAAGAATGCTTGCACTGCCAGTATACGCATCCGTCATTTTCCGTATACTATCCGCCAACGTTCTACACGGTCTACAATCATAAGAACTTCTCGCAGCACGTGGCAGATCCCAAGAAGCCTGACGACGGACTGTTCCTTTACTTCTTTCCCAACTGCACACTGAATGTTTACGGAGGAGGAATGTCTTCTTTCCGAGTCTGTCCGACGGAGAACCCTGGTGTCACCAGGATGGAGTTCGACTACTATCACATGGAGTCTGGAGAGAAGTTTGAGGAGTACTTCAAATTCGTCCGGCAGGTTGCGATCGAAGACTTCGAGCTATGCGAAAAGGCGCAGGAGAATCTGGAGAAGGGGGTCTACAACGAGGGCATTTTGAATCCGGAGAAGGAAACTGGAGTCGCCTGTATGCACAGTGCCCCCACCCCCATGATTTACAACAGCTAACATCTCTATCTAGTCTACCAGGAGCGGGTCTTCGACCTTGTGTGCCAGCAATATGAGGCTGATAAGCGGGCCAAGGACACTCAGAAATCGAGTAGTAAAGATGGGAATATTTTCCCTGAGACCGTTGAAGCTGCTGCATAGGTACAGAGCTGCGATGACTTGGTCTGCATGGCGTTATCAGTCTGTGTGATGGAGAGATCACAATTGAATCTAGATAAGCCATGTAGAACATAAGTCTGACATTTATCGTTCCACATAAGCATATTTGACAGGACCATAAAATCTTGCCACATCGAATTGTAACCTCGGTTTAGTAAATATCGGTTGCATAGACGGTCTTTAATAGGCCAGACGCATATGTGGAGTGCGGCACCACAAGCGGGGTAGCCATTCAGAAATGCGGGATCATCGCACCCAATTAGGCAACACGAGGAATGTCGAATTGATATCTCTCTATCTTCACCGAAAGACTGCCAAAGTACCAATTGCAGGAACCCCCACGATCAATGCACAACGCCAAGGCGGCATGTTGCAGGGCTGATCTTTGTGCTGTCGGATACCTCCACCCCCTAATTCTATATCATTCGAGTATAGTCGGTATGGCCCGGTTATTGGCGGTGATAATAAGATTTGTTTATAAGGATTCCTCGAGGAAGATCGTGTAGTTTTGGATTTGACCATGATTGATTGACAAGAAAGCCCCCCCTTTTTTATTTTGAAACCAAGATGCAGGAACCTCTGCCTTTAGCCGTTTCGTTCGTGCCCGTGGCTGCGTCCGCGCTCGCCCTGCTGGTAGCCGTTGCGTATCTGTCGCATAAGTCTTCCTCTCTTCATTTACAAAATTCAGATACGCAGGTACAGTCCAGAAAAGAAGTTTCTCAAGATGATGTAGCACGAGCCTCAACAATAGATTCGAAAACAACGTCGTCTACCGTTTACAAGGAGTCTGACTTCCCCGAAAACTGGTGGACCGACAAGGATATTTTCGACCTCGAGAAACGCGCAATTTTTAGCAAGGTGAGTATGTAGCGATATTTCCCAAATTTAAACGCCTGTAGTAGCATGCTCAACTGGTATTTCAAAAACAAACAGACATGGCTATATGTCTCCCACCGCAGTCATTTCACAAAGCCCGGCGACTACCACTCCTTCGAGCTGGCTGCGTTTCCCGTCTTCCTGATTTTGGGAAAAGACGGCGTTGTGAGAGCCTTCCACAATGTCTGCCGCCATAGAGCGTACACGATCACCAGGAAGGAGTCGGGATCTTCCACTGTCCTCGGATGCCGGTATCACGGCTGGAGCTACAACACCCGCGGCGACCTCGTCAAGGCTCCGCACTTCGAGAACGTCCCTAGTTTCGATAAATCCCAAAACGGGCTATTCGAGATCCACACGCGGACGACCGAACACGGGCTGATTTTTATCAACCTCGATGCAAATCCAACGGTCCCGGAAGTTGATTCTGCCTGCTCCGACGCCTTCGCGAGTCGTGAAGGTCTGACGTTGAAATCGACATGGGTTGCAGGATGGACGTTTGAAGGTGCTTTCAATTGGAAAGTGGCAGGTATATCTTTCCGAAAGGACAAAGCTACCTTGTCACGTATCACTGATGAATGGCATCAGTTGACTCTCGCAATTCCTTCGACCTGCATGCTCTGCAGGATTGCATTCCGCGATCCATCCTTGCCTCTATTTCCAGCTTGGTTACAGGTAGGAGCGGTAGACGCGAACCCTCTAACCTATCACTGTTTCCAACGGCTTCACTGCATACTATTCCGACGGCCGGCTTATGGTACTCGCTGTGTTTCTTTCCGGCGTCTGAAAGCCGGACTCTGGTCCGGTGTGATCTGTACTCCCGCAATTCGAAGATTGATGCTACTTCCCAGGCGGTGTCAGAGAAGTTGTCCGAGCTTCTCCGTGAGAGAATTGAAAGCGTAGAGAAAGACTTTAAGTTACATTCCGAAGAATCAGGGTACGTATAGGAGGGTACGCCAACAGATAGGTGTTTATTTACAAGGTAAGATGAACCCCAAGCTCTACTCGATAAGAGGTTATGGATCAGCTAATTATAGTTAATAGGGACTAACTTACCTTCCATTCCTACAGAGCTCCTGATATGAATTTTTCCACCCCTGATGGGAATAGTGAGGGTAATTCAGATCATTCCCACAAGCACTTTCATAGTATCGTCCACAAAACCCCTGCTTACTAGAAAATCCTTATGCATCACTAGACACGCAGTACAACATTCTCCTGCACTTGAAAACACACCTCAAGCTGGAAAAAACCACGGGAACAGAGGTATTCCCTGCGTTGAGGCGGTCGACGACAAGCAGCAAGTACGCGCAAGCGGATACATGTTAGTACTCCCCAATTTGTTTTCTTATTCTCCTCAAATGCTACGTTCTTGCTTCCAGCAGGAAGGTTTCTGAACCGGACATAAGTACTAACTCTGAAACCATTGCATAGTATGCAGAGAGCTCGACTGCCTAAGCAAGGAATCGTTTACGATGGATACTGGGGCCGGATCGGGAGTCAAGGAGGTCCTTGTATGGTGACAGTGGATGACGGTATGGATGAACATCACCTCAAACGCCTGACGACATACCATGCTTTATGTTGCTTCAATTTACCATGCTATCCTTTCCCCTTTCCCATTTTCTGTACGGTACTATTCAACGTCCCCCTTTTGGATGAGGTAAAGCCTAAATAGGGGCTCTTTTAAGCTATCATTTTATGGTTGTGTCACAGCGGCCCTTATTAAAACCACAACTGGGACTGAAGTTGTGTAACTGAAAAGTATTGTCATTTCATCTTGGAGTATGAGGTAGCAAACTTGCAAAGAAACTAGATGGTGTCGCCTTGCCGTTCTACATTTTATTATTCTAATTTAAAATATTGTTGACTATCTTGGTATATTGTCAAAGTCCTCAGGTCCTCATTTTTTTTTATATTATTCCACACGAGGCGATGAAGTTAGAGATTAGATTTCTTGCAGGTATATCCATGTGTGGAAACATACATAATGCTTACATACTATCTATTCTACAAAATCCAATATAGAACCCCAAGTGGTCCTATACAGAATTCCACAATATTACAGTACTCCGTACACACAGTATGGAGTCGTTGTCCGCAGTGGAGCCGGCCGCCGCAGACGCCGACTAGCGCCCGCATCCCGCTTCTTGGCGCAACAACCAGCACTTCCACTGTCAACATGCCATGTTAAAACGGTCCTTCGGCTCGTCGCTTGCGCTCTGTCTGTTGTCCTACCTCTCTCCAATTGATACCCTGGGCGTCGACTGAATATACAGACGTACTTGCAGAGTTCTATCTGCATCGTGCGGTTAGCGAGGTATGTACTGTACAGCCCTACTACCCACCCTAAGCCACTCGGGAGCGAGCCTGGAAGCCGAATCGGGGGGGCAGTGTTTGCACCCCTCCCCCCGCGTATCCGTGTCGGCTTGCTTATCCACGGCAACAATTGTTTTTATTTTTAGACACCATTGCGTCCGAGAGCTCACTAACAGCCATGAGGCCAGGCAAGGCAGCGAGGTTGTGCATCGCCTAGACAGACCTAGGCAGTTGAAGACAGACAGGTAAGCCGGTTCGTCGCGGTCGCTCCGCCCAACGGCCCCAATGGCCCTCAGACAAGCCTGCAACCTATGCTAACCCTCGCAGTGCAGTGCTGTCCGGTATACACGTCGGCGTCGGCATCTCTGGACGCGGCTTTTTTTTTGGATCTTCTCTGGTTTTTGGCCCCGACCATGTCTGCCCCGCCAATCGTCAAGGCCACTCTTCAGGCTGCGCTGATCAATGCGGGGTCGAATGTGCTTGCGCAGGGAATCAAGGCGTACAGAGATCAGGTACGTATCTTCGTCTTTAGGATGTTTCATCGTTCTGTTTGTCTCTTGTTCAATCTTCCGATTTTTCGTCTTCCATCTTTTTGGTCTGCAGTGGCTGCAGCCTGGAATGCTCCTGTATTCGTTGTACTGTAAAAGGCTTTACTGGAAGAAACGGGGGGGGGGGAGTGAGAAAGATATAATGCATGATGATGAAGAAATCCTTTTCTTGTGTCACTCTATTGTTCAGCTGCAGCTGCAATGATGGAAAAGGCACCGACACCCCTGCAGAAAGGGCTGGCTGGGATGAGTCAGAAATCATAATCAGGTCTCGTTTCAACCTGTTTCAGCCCACTTCCATGCAGTAGAAGTAAAACCAAGAAACTAGGTTTGAATATGACAATGGCTGACGAGCAGATTCTCTTTCGGCCTTGGTTCCGCCGTGCTTGGTGGGACTACCACCACCGCGCAGCGGGATCTAGGCCTTTCCCAATGAATGGATGAGAAAATCAGAGACCCTTCGAACTCGATGTCCAGACCCTGCTGCAGTTCACTACATGCGCGGTGATTATCTCGCCGCTGACGTTCCTATGGCTGGAGAACCTCGAAGCCACGTTTCCCGGATTCAGCGACACCAAGTCCAAGCCCAAGCCCAAGACTGAAAAGGAAGATGAAAGCGACGAGAAAAAGGAGAAGGATGAGGAAAAGCCGCGATTGAATGTACGCAATACCGCCCTCAAAGTCGTCATCGACCAGACGATCGGCGCGGCGTGGAACACGGTGCTGTTCCTGACGACCATGGGGATCCTGCGCGGCCAGGACTACGACACAGTTGTGGAGGCCATTCAGAAGGTGAGCGGAAATTTTCCTTAATTTCTCTGAGACACAAAGAGATCTGCAACCAGATGGCTGGCGGTTACGACCTCGTCCCTGGCCTTTTGTTTACTGGGACAAAGCGCATTGGGAGCCAAGAGAGAACCGTCCTTTTGGCATGAAAGGGAAACCACTAGACTGGGTTCCCCTACACGTTTAAATCGTTACTATTCTTTATTCTCCGAGAAATAACCAACAACCAAGCTTGACAAGAAAAACTAACATCCTCTCCTTCTCTTCTTTCTCCCAACAGGACTTCTGGCCCATTATGATCGCCGGTTTCAAGATGTGGCCATTCGTCTCGATTCTCTGCTTCACGGTCGTCCCTGCCAACAGGAGACTCCTTGTGAGCAGTCTGTTCGGTGTCCTCTGGGCTATCTACCTAAGCCTTATGTCGAACTGAGCTTTCTGGGCGTTTCGACTCTGGGAAACGGTGGTAACCAAAGCGGCAATTAAAGAGATGAAGCTGGACTGGGACACTTCTTCGATCGATCTAGGATGATGTGACGGGCTAGCTACTTTCACGAGAGAATGAAGCGAAATGACAACTTGGCAATTAGAAACGAAAAAAAAGGTCACATCGAGAGCCGATGGGATAATTTTTCATGATCACGTCCCACAGACATGATGACACGTTGGAAATTCTTTTTCATCTTCTGCCGCGCGTCAAGGTGACATTTGACCTTGGCCTAGATGAGCACGTTGGTTCTTTTGGTTTCTGCGGCACAGTTCTTGTTGCTGGCTTTTTTGGCTTCCAGGTTATCATTAGTGTACTACAGTATAGAACTAGACCCTTATAGAATCTGTGGGTAAACGAAGACACGACAGAAAAAAAAATATCATTCAACCAATGGAAATCTTTTTTTCCGGTTCGACTCCTTTGGAGGAAAAGGTGCCTCGTGGGGGCTGATCCAGTCAAGTCGGGTCGCGGCTATTCCACCAACCATAACAGTGACCCCTAGGTACCTAACCCCTAACCCCTAACCTAGGTATTTAACCACCAGGTTATGCAAGAACGTTGGATTTATTCCTGCATAATTATCTTGGTACCTACCTAACTTACCTACCTACTTGCTTAGTAGGTAGAATAATTATTATGTAGTACCTGCGTTAGTGTAGTGCAGTACTGCGCACTTCAGACCTAGAAGCTCGGTAGACATCTACGTAAATAGCGCTCACAGACTAGTACCTAACCTAATTTGCCTATCCTAGTAGGCTTTGATGGAAGCGCCTGCCTATCAATTGGTGACAAAATAAGCTTTTTGGCAGCGGCAACTACCTACTACTAACCTTGGATACCTAACCTAACCTAACCTACCTACTGTGCCATTAGAGGTACAGCTTACCAGGTAGGTTAGGTATGTACCTACCTAGGTACTACTAATGTAGGCACCTAACCTAGCCCCCAACCCAACCTAATCTAACCCAACCCCGCCACAAAGCGGGAAGCACTACTATGTACAGAGTTAAGTACAGCCTACTTACCTACACAACTACACTAAAGTTACCAACTTGTCCGTTAGAAAAGCTCCGCTTCGCGGCCCCCATGATGCTAAATTACCTACCTCGCCTCCCTTATCCACTTTTTAACTAGTTGCCGCTGTCAAGTCAAGGCTTGATTTGACTTGACGTGTCTTGACTTCCCAAGGATGACTTGGAGGGGCCAAAGCTTGTTGATGTTGTGGTGGTGGTGACAATTGTGCAATGGGGCCGGGGAGGGGGCTGTTTTTGTCTTATTAGCGCAGGGCGTGTATCTGGACTTTATCATTTGCTATGGGCATGGATGGGCATGGATGGGCATGTTGGTGGTTATGTCTGTGCATCATTCAGGAAAGTGGATAGGCAGAACTTGACAGGTTGTTATTAATTAATATTCATTTTGGTCAATTGTTGCCTACCTTGTCCGCCATTATTCCGATTAGGACAGATATACATGTTGTCAGTGTACTTAGGTAGGAGTTGGGGGCCTTGGGGCGAACCGGACAGGATGCAAGTCGGCATCTGACATGAGATCCGAAATGATCCGCACTTTCTCGGAGCAACAACAACGGTCGTTTTTCTGGTGTTCATTTGGACTTTTCAGGATTCTGTTTTCAGAGATAACAGACTGGTATCTAGTCGTCAGGATTAACCTATCATAGATAGAGTAGTAGTATCTGTTGGATAAATAAGTAGGTATCTGAGTTGATTTCAAGGATAGACGTCTGTTTAGAGAAGCGCTATCTGAGGAGCTTGAATCAGTTCGTCCTATGTGGCTGGTACTACGAAACGAGCGCTGAAACACTCGAGAGAGTCTTCGTGGGCAAGGATATATGTATGTACTTATGTGTACTCTGTAATATAGCCAAGAGAAACAGAAGCTGTTGGTTTGACAGGCGATTGCCCTTTTTGAAACGTTCACGCTCTGCTTTGTGTAACCGACCCGAGAACCCTTCATTGTCCTCGCGAACCGGTTCTGGCCCCGATAAAAGAACCTCGCAGCCACGTGGGAGAGCTCACGACTTGGCGCGGCTCCAATTTCCCAGGACCGGTCATAAGGGCTTTAGAGAGAGAAAGTGCAGGACGGCTATTGATGTTTAGACGAGCAGAGGCCGTTATGGTGCAGGTAGATTCCGCGGACTGAATATACGTAAGGTACGGAGTAGTTATCCGTGGAGCAGCAGCAGGAGACCAATTTCCTGTCCGGTGGTTAGTGACTTCTGCTAAGTTAGTGTTTACGATGCCTGAGGATGCCTCTTGCCCGCATTTCTCTCAGACCGGTGTAAAAAGGACTCAAGAGAGAGACGGAGACTGGAAACCACCGCTGGTACTGCGCGAAAAATTGGCTCGCGAAGGGATGTCTTAGATGACGAGAGACGACGTTGAGTCTCGACACTTGACAATAGTCCTGTGGCGTCTGCCGCCGCTCACGATGTCGTTGGTGCTAAAACGCAGCTGGGCTTGGGGGCCAGCTCTGCCCCAGTGGGGTCTGAAGTGAAAGCGAAGTCGAACAGGTGGTGGAGAAAGCGGTTAAAGCGTGCGATGGGAAGTTCACACAGGAAACAGCAGTCGAGAGCAGATTGTTGCACGGCCCTTGAGCAGAGTATGTGGCTTTCAATGGCATCCAAAAAAAGTCAATTCGCTTTCATAGATACGAAGGAGAGAGGGGCATGGGTCCTCAAGAGCCGAGATGCGGCGGCTGCGCCACGGCGACCGGCTGCGCGATGACCTGCAGCGGCTGGACTCACGCTCGTCAAGAGCTGCACCTCCAGTTAGTGTGTTTCTGTACTTAGATTTGGAGACTATCGATCTGATTCGTACCGACAGAGAGAGACGAGATCTTCTGCAGAACGTTTTTGTCCTTGCACCAAGCCATGGCTTACAGACGGCGTGGCGGAGGCCCGTCCCCGCTATTGTCAGCAAAAAAGTTGCCGCTCGAGAGTCAATTCCTTTGAGGTTATTCTGAAGTTCTCTGCTTTATGGATTTGAAACTCGCCTTCGAGAGGACTTTCTATCCTGCACAGTTTTTGATGAGGGTGCAAAAGCGGCCGGCCGTGGGTTTGTTAACGTTAGAACGACTGACCAGCGTTGGTTGCACCGTCAGATCTCAGCTGAACAATGAACATGGGCCCTTGTCGCACTGCATGCGTCTCAATGATCGCCACCTGTGAATCTCCGGGCTGCCTGTGTCTCGAGACAGTGTACTTTTCTGCCCACAGCCCCTCCCGGCTCACCATGATCGGCGTCCGTCAGCGCACGGCTATTTACCTCAAGTCTAGTACCTGACCTGCACCGCTCGCAGATCCATATGCAACAAGGGCTGTCGGTTCTATCATTGATTTCATTGCTCAAGCGTCTCTAACGGGCCGGATAGTCTGCAGTTCCTGCCGCTGGTCCCTGCTCTGGTCTCGAAAATTGGTTGTTGGAAATTGGCTGTGGTCCAACAAGCCTCGTTCAGTCCGGACGATAGATACTCCAACGCCTCATAGAACGTGAGGGGGCCGAATGACACGTTTGCTATGAACCGCTCTAGTCCTTATCTCAGTGGTACATGTACATCTCCATTTCCCTCTTCTGAACCTTCTACTTCAAAATCTACGGCTACTTCTACTTCTTTTTCCAAGTAACCTTCGTTTACACAGGCTGACCGAGCTGAAGGTGGGAAGAAACAGTGACATGCTCCATGCCGGCATTCTCCTCACTACGTCCCTCTAACGGCCATGTTTCGTTTCACAACATGCCATTTACGCGGGGCAAGGAGGAGAAGGAGAGGAGGAAGGGGAAGAAGTTACCCAGGCATAGCAATGCCGGGATTTCGAGATCAGTGTCCTTTGCTCGCCTGCCAAAAGTGTTTGGGCTTGCAGAAGACTCCAGTCATCACCAGCCTCAAGCTTCCTGGTCTTCTGACCAGATCAGATCCCTACATTCGCAGTCTACAGCCTCGAGCCTTCACAATAAGCATTCCAGATCGGACACAGCTCTCGACATGATGCTGCACCCTGACCGTTCAGATCATCAGAGACGACCACCACTCGCCATGTTCGTGCCAGACGGTCCTTCGAGGGCTGCCCAGTCGGGTGTCGTCGAACGGGGACACCTAAAGTCTCATACAACCTCCGAAGACCATCGCATATACGCTTCGGAGAGAGCTATGAGAACCTTTGTCCGCTTCGATTCTTCAGATGAGTCGCTCAGTGACGATTCCGACTCAACGATATCTCCCCGGTCAGAAGGTACTCCACGCAATTCAGGAAACCATTGGCGCCGCTTCTTTCCCGAGATCTCTTCCCACTTCTCTCAGTTCACCGTCGTCTCCCCAGTTAAAGTTGACATGCCACAAGCCGAATATCTGTCACCGCTGGAAAGCATTGTTTCCAAAAGTCTCGTGCAATTGATCGAGCCGCAAAGCAGGTCCTCATCGTCTTCGCAGGAAACCCTTGACAGCCCGTCTTCACGTTATAGCCGCAGATCGTCTATAACTAGCATAGACCCCGAATCCCCGAGAGACGACACATGTCAACCGACGTTGCGCCATAGTCCGTCGGAGGTTTATTCTATCATCTCTCCTGTTGCTGCTGGTGTATTCGACGACTCCTCTCCCGTACAGCGACGTCCGACAAAGGTCGGAAAGGGAGGTTTGCCGATCGAGGAAGTCAAGAACAAGCCTCTTCCATTAGAGCCTCCAATTGAAATGTCACCTTTGTTTGTACACCGGAGGAGTAGGGTTGGCGCTCGATCTCCCATAGGAAAGTCCAGGGACCATCAGCACAGGGCACAGCGTTTTTCGATACGTGTCAATATGAAAGACCTGGACGTACCGGACGATGGCTCAGGTCCTGAAAAGTCGCCGCAGAGACGATACCGTCGACACAGTCCGACGTTATCCCAAGCCGCCCAAGAGTTGGAGGATGAACTCTCCAAACTCACGCATCAGCTCGGCAAATCGGAAGAGTCCCCCGCCGTTGTTCTCAACCAACCACTGCAGATCAGCAGGGGTAACATGGAAATGATCGCCACTCGACCACCTCCCACGCCTCCTAGTGCGAAGCCGCAGGTCAATTCACCACCACATCTGAAAGCCGCATCACCAACTTCACCAGTAAAAAGGGCAGAGCGAAGGCGGTCTGCTGATACCGCAACAATCTACGAAGCGAAACAGCAGAAGAAGCCTGGAAAGCGTAAATTGAATTTCTCATTCTCTGTCCGCAGACTCCGCAAGTCGTCAAATACTAGACGCTCATTTAGCGTCCAAACCCCGAAGACAGTACTGGAAGACTCGGAGCGAGAAGTACAGGCTGAAACAGGAGAAAACACTGGGATAACCAAACAGCAACCCTTAGCAGTTTCCGTTGAATCTTCTCGGGAGACGGCAGTATCGGATATCTCGAGTTCCGTGAAGGACGCTAGCCCTCCCAGGTCACGTTCCTCGTCCAGCGAAAGTAATCTTCGTCAGCAGCTCCCCCGCCTTCAAACCGATCACCCCCAACATCTCGTTGCTTCGAAGAATCCTACTCATACTGTATGCACGCAAACTGATATGGAGCGACCGTCCCAGCTTACCGGCGAACAGACTACAGCAAAGACACAAAACGAGGATTCCAGTTCATCAGAAAAGATCGTTACTACAGAGGAGGATCCAAAGAAGTATCGCTGTCCGAACTGTTCTCAGCGAACGCACGAAGTTCAAGTTCTCGAACGAAAACCGAGGCCACAGCTTGATCGATTTAGACCTCTGTCCAATGTGTTTGAGCTTGATGCTGGTCTTCCGTCGCCATCGATAAAAATTGTCAATTCGACGGAAGACTCGCAAATTGTTATTCCTGTTGATGCACCAGAAAGAGTCATTCTCACGATCTTGGAGAATCTCGACACGTTGGAAGACATGTTCAACTCTGCCATCCTGAACAAAAGCTTTTACACAGTCTTCAAACGCCATGAGCTCTCATTGATTAAGAATGCTGTATTCAGGATGTCTCCGACGGCGTGGGAACTGCGCGAGATGAGCCCTCCATGGGGTAGTGAATGGGAGAGCCTGAGGAATCCCGATGCTCCGGTCCCTGAGTACACGCCCACTCTCTATCTCCGCCATCATACCCAGGACATTTACACCTTGGTCCAGCTCAAATCGCTGATTCTCGCTCGCTGCGGGTCGTTTCTACGTCGAGACACAGTCCGCGGTCTCGCGGGAGTCGATGACGTTCGTGCTGCAGAGATAGACGAAGCTTTCTGGCGCATCTGGACGTTCTGTCGTATCTTCGGGTGTGGCAAGAACAGAGAGACTGATATCGAGGGCCAGATGGACTGGCTAAATGGTGGACGCCTTGCTAGACAGCAAAGTAGGAGTCTATCCACATTTTCGAGCGAGCCGTTCGCCATGAACAATGTCCTGTTGGAGCCCCCAGCTGGGTTCGCGCGCGGAAATGGGGATGGATTACTGCCAGGTCAGTTGTACGATATGACCGAAATCTGGACCTGCCTTGGCGTTCTACTCCAAGCGATCCATGGGAAGTGCACTGAAGCCCGGAAGTTCGGGGTGTATGATGGGCTGGATTTCAAGAAGGGCGATATTGCGAAGGAGGAGGTTATGCTGGGTAATATCTATTTATTTATTCTCTATTGTACCGAGGCTAATCTGTCAAGCAGAGGAGTGGACATACTATGTTCTTACTCTTGGTCCCTCCGCAGTACTGAGTCTCAGTTCTGTCTGTCCCAATGCATCTGCGGAGGCGACCTTCAGCAAGGCTCAAAAACTGGGCTTGACGAAATGGGAGCCCCCTCAAAGTGGAACAAGCCGTGCGTCATTCCTCAAGGAAGCCGTCTCACGCGCCTACCAGACAAGAGTATCTGGCCATGGTTCACCACGCCAGCAACAAACCTCCGGGGCACATTCCAGGGAACCATCGCCTGTGATGACTCCAGCAAACGTCTCCGCAGACAATGGTTTGAGATTTGAATACGCGACTGCAGAGGACCGTCAACGACAAGCGGCATATGCCGCTGAACTTCGCAACAGGCGACGACGACAGACACCACCGAATGGTCACTTCGTGGACGAACGGCCCTTGTCCGGCTACCCAGTGATCATGGACCGCCTCGAGGGCCTGCCAGACAGGGACGTCCCAAGTATCAACGTCTCAGGTAATTCTGACACCCCCGCCGTCCCTGTTGTCCCTGCCGCCCCCATGCCCATGCCAATGCCTGCCTCCACCACCACCCAAAACCCGACGTACGTCGCGCCACCTCCACAGCCACAACAAATGCCTCCTGCTTTCCATCGTCAAGTCCTCGATCCCGTCGACAGAGCGCTCGAGATGATAGTCAACGAACTAGGCTTCAGCGAGGAAGATGCCAAGTGGGCATTGAAGATCACGGACACGGGCGACTCGATCGACGTCAATGCTGCAGTCAGTCTGCTTCTGAAGGAACGCAAGAAGCGTGAACGCAGCCAGCTGCTTGCGCGATTAAAGCGCGGATCGTCGGGCGGCAGCAGCAATGACAGCCTCGTCTCACCTTTCCTCAACACTAACCCTCTACCGAACACACCCGGGTGGAGGTGGGCTTGAAATATCCATAACTTGATATCTGATGACCTGTCGCTATTTTCTAACGATTGTACATATACGTCTCTCATCTACGTCTCATATCTTCGGCTCATTTTGTTTCTGAAAATCTTCCCGGAGTCTTTTTGGCGTTTGTGCTGCACTTCTAGCGACTTTACGATATTGTTATGTGTGAACTATTTCTGTTGTTCTTTTTTGTTTATTTTTTTTGTTATATACCCCATTTACGCTCCTTACGTTTCGATCGGTTTAATTGATTTATTGATGTACCATTCATTTCATTTAGCGCATGCGTTTCTGGCGTCTTGTATGTATGATTGATCATTGTTCCATGTTCAGCTTGTGATTGAGTACAATAAATTGGATGCATATATACGTTCTCTGGCTTGTTTTTGACGTTACTCGTCTCTAGTTGAAATTTAGCCATTGTGTTACCATCTGATTTGTTCATTCAAGGACTCGATCATTTACTTTGCTGTGTTGCTTTCACGCAGTCAGATAGTTCTTTTTGACCAATTAAAACAAGATATTCATGTCATGTTGTTTTGTTGCTTATTCTTTTCTTTCGAAAGTACTGTACTATACCTGTTATTCTTTCTGTTACAGGTCCGTCGGTCAGTCAGTCAGTAAGGCTTTCAAGACGGTTTATCTGCTTGTGGTGAGTTGAGTCGCGCTGTATCTGTTATGTTGTTTCCTCTCATGCACTACTCAGTGAATAGCTGGCCTACCTGAGATGTAATACTGTGTGCATGTACTCTGTACTTTAGCTCCCAGGCGATCAATAAATCGATCAATCAACTAATTAATTAATTAATCCCATTGAGATTATTATCCATTTCTTTAATGTATATACATACATACATTTAAGTACATGTGCCCTCTTTGTATCAGCAAGGGCTACGAAAGAATAAAAAGGTCTGACATTCATGACATTCATAGGTTGTACTAGGAAATCACACCTCAACCTCCTCAAATCGACAATGTCTCAAATCCCAACATTCCACATTCCCTCAAGTCATCCACAAAAATATCTATCGCCAGTCGCAATTCCCTCCCATCCCGAGTTTTTTTTGTACCACTTCTGACTCTCCTTATAGAGCTTCTCCGCCTCCTCGCTCTGCCAATGTAAAAAAAAAATAAAAAAAATAGACGAGCCTCTTAGTGACTTGTCCTTGATATTCAGCCTCCTCCCCTTCAATCCACCCATGGACACTCATAATAAGGCCGTCCACAGGGCCCAGATAGTACTCCTGTTCCAAACAAGAGGCGTGGTAGATCTTGAGAGGCCCCTCGAGCTGTTCTGCGATTCTGGGTTTGGTTTCCTTAAACAGATGGACAGGGATATATACGGTCCAAATCTCGTAGATCTCATCTGGATCTGCGAACATAGCTGGCGCAATGACAGATTCGTAGTCGACGCCGAATTTGTGGATGAGGTGGATATCTGGGATGTCACCTTTTGTCATATGCAGAAGACTCTCCCAGAAGATTCTGAAATTATCTGATTGTCGAGACTGGTCTCTAGAAATAGCAGGCCACCATTCTAGATGTTTTCCATGTTAGAATCTCATTATTCTTTCTTTGAGCGAGGAATAGAAACAGGAGACGGTTTATCTTCGTATAAAGTGTTCATGCTCACACTAACCGATAACCTATAATGTCTGAGGGGACTCAACTGGTCGAGTTATGAAGATGCCTTTACACCCAGGATGACTACGTAGAGCCGCTAATGCTTCCTTCCATCCTGGGGTTTCAGATTCAAGTTCGTCTGTATATTCCAGGTCAAACCATTCCAGGAGACGACGGTGATCATTCTTCTCAGCAGGCTGGTGCTCAGTGGTCCTTTCGGTCGACTTGGGGTTGTTAGTATTAGTACTGTTGTTAGAGTTGTATTTCTCTGCGACTGTTGAGCTTGATCTATTTTGGATTTTGCGGCGCTTGGAGACTACTGAATTCGAACTGAGTGTGCTGCTGCGTGAGCGCTTCTTTCTGGCTGTGGAACTCCTTGGATTTGGATTGTCTTTGCTTTTCGGGTTGGAGGTCCTTGGAGCTGTTGAGCTTCGCGTAATTCTTCTCATCATCCAAGTGAGATATTCTGCGTGAGATCTGGGTGCTGAGTTGCTTGGCCAAAAATCTGCAGACTTCATATATTGGAAGCGTTTCGTACTGCTCTGTACATACCAGGCCTGACCAACTCCGTTAGCTGGTGCATTGGCTGATGTCCTTTTCGGTGTCGACTCCGATCTCTTGCAGACTACCTACTTACGCAGTAAAGAAGGGTAGACAGTGAGGCGCGAGAGATATGACAGGGCTGTGGTAGCGTCGATGCTACTGCATGCTTTTGTTGTTGCCTGGTCTTCACCGTCATTCGGATGTCGTTGATTTCAGCTGCCTAGACCAGGTTGGAAAAGGAACTAAAGAAACTGATTAAAATATTTATACCGGGGTCTCCAATCGCTGTTGTCGATGAATTGAATGCTCTATGGGCGACGAGTATAGCGCTTTATCTAGTCCGTCTTGTAGCTAAAGCACAGGGCAAGATCATAGGGCGTGGGCTGATCAGCCGCCCCACGATTACATACGGCGTGACGTCCGCTCCGTCGATCCCCCGGCCGACAGCTGACCGTCTGCCTTCCATCCGGCCTCCAGACGTCCAGACCTCCTCTCTATTTACTTTGCTCACTTACAGACATTCAGGAGATGAGCAGCGCATCCTGAGAAACACTTAACTACGATTTGACGAGAGAAAGTGCCGCCATGGCAGACTCCGGAGCCAAGCTCACTCCTCCGCCCTCGCCGCCGTCTCCATCAGCTTCCTTCTACGACCTGAGCGACGATGAGGAGAACGAGTACAATACTATTACGCATTCCAGGTCGGGAAGAGGCGTGAAGCTTCTCTTTTCAAAGAGCAAGGTGTGTTCACTAAAATCTTCGCCATCTCTTCCACCATTGCCTTCCGCAACAGCATACTGATGCAGATGCCTTAAAACGGCGTTGCAGGTCTATGTCCATCCCACGCCTTCATCAAAGGACAATATCCCCGGGTTCATTGCCCTGATCCAGCAGAAGCCTGTCCGCGACGCGAATCGTCCCACGACAGCCGGTACCTCGCGAGATGTCGATACTTCGTCCTATCTCCTTGCCTGGGTGCCGGAGTCCTCTCTTGGCGACGCTTACAGCACCTATGTTAAAGTCGACCTCTCCGACAGTTCTTCTCCCCCTCGTCAGACATACCTCGTTCCTCCCCTGCCGACAACCAGAACCTACAAGGACCCGATCGGTCTCTACGCCTTTGCGGTGCCGCTGCGGGAGATATACTCGTTGCTTGTACGACCACCAAGTCTTGGGTGGTGGTTTGGCAGTCTTGTGATCAATACAAGGGCAGGGGATAGCTTCCCGGCGCTGTTTTTCCATGACAGCGAGTGCGAGTCAACCATCCTGCAGAAGAAGAAGAGAGCAAAAGAAAACTTCGACCCGTTTGGCGAAGATGGGAGCATGTTTTGGGGAGGTGATGAGGTGTTGCGATGGCTCAGAAAATATGTGGAAGTACATCGCTCCGCTGTGGACCCCAGCGTATATCTTATCAATCCCTCTGAAGAAGATAAGGAGGCGTTTGGCAAGCCATTGGCCGGGTCTCCAAAGGGCCAGGCTCAGGCTGAGGCTGCGGGCCCAGCCCGTCCAAAGAGAAACCCTCCGCGAGATGCAGGGATGGATCCCTTAACCAAGACGCTGAAGGAGGCCCGATGGAAAGTCCTCGAGCAGCTCAGTAGGATAACCACATTCACGCGACGGACGGCAAACGAGATCGCGGATAATCCCCGAATCCCTCCACAGGTCCGTCGCTTGATGAAGAATCCGGAGATCCAGACGCTGCAGGATGAATTTGACAGCGCCAGAATCTACCTGGCACGGTGGGCTATGAGCATCGCGGAACAGAGTGAGCGCGAGAGGAACCAGCGGATATGGACCGCGCGAGATATCCAGGAGATGGAGGACAGCTCCGTAGGCGAGTTCGAGATTTTAAACCTCGAAACGGGGACCCTGTCTATACAGGAGCGACGGAGAACGGTCACTCTCAAGGAGTGGAAGGGGTGGTTCGATTCTACTGGAAGGTTACAGGTAACCGTTGATGAGGTCAAAGAGCGCATATTTCACGGCGGTCTTGACCCGAATGACGGTGTCAGGAAAGAGGCCTGGTTATTCCTCCTAGGTGTCTACGACTGGCATAGCAGCGAGGAGGAGCGAAGAGTGATGATGAACTCAAAACGTGACGAGTTTGTACGACTAAAGGGTGCATGGTGGGAAAGAATGGTGGAGGGAAGCTCGACGACTGAAGAATCTGAGTGGTGGAAAGAACAGAAGGCTCGAATAGGTATGTTGTCCGGCTCGATCTCACTGTCGAAGCCTCGATGTGCTGATCCGATACGTCCCCTGATAGAGAAGGACGTCCATCGCACAGACCGTACCATTCCACTCTTTGCGGGAGAAGACATCCCCCATCCGGATCCGGATTCTCCTTTTTCAGAGACTGGAACCAATGTGCACCTTGAGCAGATGAAAGACATGCTTTTAACGTATAACGAGTACAACCCCGATCTTGGTTACGTCCAAGGCATGAGTGACCTTCTATCCCCAATTTACGCAGTTATGCAGGATGACGCTGTTGCTTTTTGGGGCTTTGTGGGCTTTATGGACAGAATGGTAAGGGGATACTGTAGTCTAGAGTTGGACCCGCGTGGACTGATGCTCACTCTTCCAATAGGAACGGAACTTCCTCCGGGATCAGTCCGGCATGCGCGCGCAGCTTCTAACCCTCGACCATCTCGTGCAGCTCATGGACCCTCGGTTGTACCTCCACCTGCAATCCGCTGATAGCACCAACTTCTTCTTTTTCTTCCGGATGCTGCTTGTCTGGTACAAGCGGGAATTCGGATGGGTCGATATCCTGCGTCTGTGGGAGACGCTGTGGACCGATTACCTGTCCAGTAGCTTCCACCTGTTTATTGCCTTGGCCATCCTGGAAAAACACAGAGATCCTATCATGGACCATCTAAAACACTTTGATGAGGTTTTGAAGTACAGTAGGTTATTTCCATTGTCAACATTTCGCATTACAGTCCCACTGACAACGCTTTGCTTCCAGTTAACGAGCTCTCCAACACAATCGAGCTCATACCGATCCTCACGCGTGCGGAGTCGCTCTTCCATCGCTTCGAACGGAAAGTCCAAGCCATAGACAAGAAGGACAACTTCCCCACACCCTCAGTTCGTCATCGAAAACCCGGCTCCGACGCGTCTGCCGCCGACAGTGTTCACAAGGGTAAGTCGCCTCAACGCGTAGGCGGGCCCGGAGCTCGTACCAGCGGCAGCAGTATTGGCCAGGCTGTCGCGCAAGGTATCGACGCAGAGAAAGAGAAAGAGAGGGTCATCTCTCCTGAACTGAGACAGCTGCTCAGCAGGGAGGTGATCACTGTGGATAAGAAGGGCGTCAGGCAACGTGATGATCGGACGAGCTGAAGCATGAATGCTCTATGGATAGCTACTTTTCTATCTCCTCTTCTTTTATGACCTCAGGTTTATATCTTGCCCGGACACGATCGGATTCCCCGACTCTCGGTTTGCTCTTCTTTGCTTTGAATTACACGTTCAATTGGGTTCGGAGTTGGACAGGTTTTGGGATCAGGCGGATGTGATGATTTTTATTTGCTTTTATGATATGATATGCTATATCGACCCATCTTACGAGCTATCCCCAGTATGTATATTTCGGACTCGGGGTCTACGGTCTATGTATGTTATGTTAGTGAGTACCTACCTAGTAAACGACCACATGGATTGATAATGAAAGATTTCAAAGCGATCTAACCCAATCAGCGAATGCTGGGATTGTTAACGCGTGCCGTATTGTATTATGTTCCTATGAACAGACAACACGCGCAGCACCGCAGAAGCATGAATGTAAACAGGTGATAGATAGTCCAATAGATTAGATTACATACCTCCACACACAGGTGGAACTGAACTCCAACAGAGGTCGAAATAATGGTCTCTCAAATAGGAGCTGGTTGTTTCTCCACGCGTTTGATAAAGTCGGAGGAGCTTAAGAGAAGACTTTCTTTCATAAATATAGATAATAGCCCCGTCTGGAACGCGCCTTGTTCAGGCTCTGAATTCGCACTATCGATTTTGGTAACAGCATCGCATTGTCTCCCTCTCCATGTCTTGATGGAAATATATATATATTTTGAAAGATGAAACTGAAATAACCTGCTGCCGCCCAGCCAAGCCCGCGATGATCATCAAGATTGAAACTTTCTCGCTCGTTTCCCAGCGGATGTGTTGTGGTATTTATTTCCTGCTATCTTCGGCAAGGTTTGCGGCCTGATTTGCCCCAGAGTCCTGTAGTGACATCGGCATAGCGTGCCTTTGTTATAACATATTCTATGCTTGGCCTCTCTCTTTCTACTAAACTATTCCGGATCGGTTCATGGAACTGACGTTCCGAGTTCCCCTCAGTATATATATATATAGTGCTAAATTCCTCAGAAAAAAAAAAGACACAATCCCATAAACCCCCAAGCTCATTGTTGAGGATGATGACAAATATAGTGTGGTGGTGAATGAAAGAGGCATTTTGCTCCCCGACCTAGGAAGAAGCAGACCGTATGGATGTCCGTAAGTTAGTTATGTACGAAAGCTCTAGGCAGGTAGGGCAGATTTCTCAGAATAGTTTTACTGTAGAAAGAATAGGAAATTACACTACTAAAATATCCTAAATCTTTCTATAACAATCTGCATGGATCCGGAAGGTGCTCAGTGATCTCAACTCAAACCGGAATAACCGACTTCTTTATATGGAGGGTTCGAAGGTTCTCGGGGAGGTGAAACCAGTGGCATTGAGATCAAAGGATTAATTAACCATGGTCTTCTGGAGCCATTCTAGAGCGGCTCAAAGAAGGGGGACTTACTTGCCTATATATATATAAATTTGGTCTGAAATACGACTGTCAAGTTAGATTCCTTCTTCATCATCATTCTCAACATTCTCTGATGTATAGGCACCCAGAACGAATTAAGAGCTTTCTATTAATTCCAAAAGTAAGCGAACTTCATACCTGTCTTCATCTATTTCTTCAAGATTAGTATAATGACCAAGTATATATATAAATGTATCCCAAGTCCTTGTTGAAAGGATCCTTGCATTCAATAACTGGGACTATCGGCTACAACCACCTGCATTGCCCTCCTCCTCTATTATTTTTGGGATAACCTTGGAGACTAGATAGATGGAGGTACCATTCATTTACTGAAACTCAGGCTTTTGACGTTTTTCTTTTTCTCTCTCTTGGACGTTGAACGTAAATAGAGCCATCATCTTCTACCGTGCCACATCTCAAGTAACGGGGGACCATGTACCTAAATAAAAAAAGGAAGGATTAAAAAAGAAAATCTGCTAATAACATTCATAAAAGAAAATAAGATATCTGCGAAGCGGCCTTTTTTTTGG
The DNA here is from genome assembly GCF_041956765.1 of Thermoascus crustaceus. Taxonomy (NCBI): domain Eukaryota; kingdom Fungi; phylum Ascomycota; class Eurotiomycetes; order Eurotiales; family Thermoascaceae; genus Thermoascus; species Thermoascus crustaceus. Next base: position 1,377,927 of record NW_027192532.1, on the reverse strand, counting down.
AGAGGAGGGGGGGGGGGGGCGGGAGTATATCTATTATATATCTTACGAGTGATAAAAGCTGTCCAATATAACACGTTCCACACCCCGCAGAAAGGTTCTCATCTGATCGTGAAAAGAAAAGTCACCGCTTTCCTTGGAGAGGATCTGCTCCGCCTCGATTTGATTCGACAAATGGTCGCGCGATCGCTTCCTGGATAGTAGACCTGCGGTGGAACATGAACAGTGGGATCCAGCTGTCATACTGTCCTGCTTCTTTCATTCTAGAACATTAGCAAGGTGTTCCTGTTATGGACAGTAAGTCAATGGAATTGTGTTGGGGGGGGGAGGTATCTTACCAGTTCTTTGGCCAGGGAGAGCATGTCATTTTGGCTAGCGTGGAGTAATAATTGTGTGTGTCCCATGTTAGCCATATCCATGCTGGAAAATAATATATATATATATATATGTATATGTATATGTATATGTATACTACCTATTGTGATTGGAAAAGACAGGGGACAGATATCACATACAGTATACTGCCATGCAGGCATGATGCCATAGTCTGTCCATGTGCACCTTTTGCCCCCTCACCATCTGTCATGGTTGAATATGTCGTAGGCTATCTGTATCTTTCTTTAGATTAGATTTATCTTTTTACAGGGAATAAGGGAAAAAAAGGCGGGATATGATGAGGTAGGCCAGGAACCGTAGAAGCTAAGAGAAGTTTCCCAGTTCTTTCCCTCTCAGTCCGGAGAGTGTTGGGTACGACGTTATTTACATACTCGATAAGCGCATAATAAGGATAAATCCCAACATTGAGCACCGCTGATGTATATACTCTTCCAGTATCAATACTGTTTGGGAATCTTTCCGCTCCATGTGGGATTCCACTGTGGAGATGACATAAGAATGCAATTCCCAAGCCATCTGGCTGCCGTCACTGTAGAAATTTGTTTAAAAAAATAATCTCGAGCAGACAGGGAGTAAACAGAGAAAGAAGTACCTGGATGGGCATATTGCTTAATGTTATAAGCAACATCCTTGAACGCTTCTATTGCTGGATCCGGATGCTTCAAGGCAAGAAGAGTATCTTCTTGCTGTGTAAAACAGCGGGTCATAAGATCTAGTGTTTCATCCCGGTATTGAATCACCCTTTCAGTGTCATGTGTGAACTTTCCATCATCGATGGAGTCGTCCCAGACGAATGCCTAGGAAAGACACCAAAATTCAGTTAGCTTTGGAGCACTACCTCCCTCCCTTTTGTAGAGTACATATGTATGCAGTATATATAATAATAATAATACATAAATAAATAATAAATTAAAATACCCATGCAAAACTTTTTGCAATCCCGAGCAGTCTGTCGTACGCGATATGTGGGTAGGAAACTGCAATCCAGTAGTCACACCTAACAGCATCGATCATGACTCTGATTCTCGCGTCACTCCACCATCTAGGTAGGTATTCCATAGGCTTTCATTTCATTCGAAAGAGTCAGAGTTTTTATTCCTTCTTTTTTTTCTCCTGGGAAGAATCGACAATATAGTGTTTGTTTCTCTTTGTAATGTAGTACAGAGTCATCTCGAGCAGTTATATATATCTAGGTAGGTAATCAGGTACAGGTACGTACGCAAAACTTCCAAACAAGGAGAATAATAAGTAATGTTTATGACCTGGAGGACTTAGGACTCAATTAACTGGAATCCCGCACCTTGACCGTCAGGTCTGGTCTCAAAATTTTTATCTCTTTTGCCCCCCCCCCCCAACCCCACCACTTATGTAGCCTGAAGTGGCTAGCTAGCTAGGTCTTATTGAAGAGTGATTAAATTAGCAATAGCATACATACATCGTCGGATAGTAGTCAAGAAACTCTTGCAAAGTTGTCTTATCAGCGCTAGGCTAGCTGACACGCAACGCAGCAGACGGGCAAGTTCCAAGTTCCACATGAATAGTGAATAATATTACATGATATGAATTCACGCAAATTGCGGATCGATATGACGTCAAACAAATAAAGCCCTGGAGTAGGAAGGAGTACCGTACAAGAATTACAACACACACACTATTTTGTATTTCATTTTATGTTTTATTCTGCCAGATTCAGCTTCAGGAACAGTGACCATGATCATGATTTACAAAGTATTTTTTTATTATTAGGTTACTAGGTATGTACCTTCCAAAAGTTCCATTTCCATGTTCTTCCTGTACTACATTGCCATTCAACTGTACTGTAATGTACATACAAAAATGAAAAGTCTCTATCTATAGACCCATCTAGGTAGGTTGTGGTCCGCTCCACATACCTACCTTATTGCTAAACAACCACAATAACTTGCTCACAGAATTTTCATACAAGTTTTTCTTTTCTTTTTCTTTTCTTTTCTTTACTTATCTACCTACCTAATCTACCTAGACGTTACCTAAAGTCGGTACCTACCTACCTCCAGGGCTAGGTAACTAACTAACCCCTCCAGTTGGTCCAAAGACGAGACGACGTGGCGCCGGCCGGCCCGGGACCCGAATCGGAACCTCGCTCCGCCACGCCTGGAACCCCGCCCTGAGGCGGGACGAACGGGAGTAACCTTAATACATACATTACTGCTGTAAATCGGATGGAACCTACCTAAGCCCCGGCAAGGCTGGCTTGAAAGAAAGGCAGAGAGGGTGATTCAGGTCCACTGATAGAAGCCCTTCATCCGACTGGACTGGACCTGCGCCAGCAAGGCAAGCATCGAACCCAAGCCTCCGATCTGAGGGTGGAGGTCGGGAGGCTACCTTAGGTAGGTTAGGTACTTACTGATAGATCCCGGTGGGGGGGGGGGGGGGGGGGAAGCAATCGGAATTTCGCATGATCTACCTAGGTAGGTACAGTAAAAATCGAGAAGAAACAAAGTCGGGAAGATAAAAATAGCTGGGTAGGCAGCTAAGCCAGATGTTCGCTCATCATTCATCCATCTATCCATCACGTTCGTCCATTCATTCTACTTTTGCCACGCAGCCAAAAACAGCACAGCAGGATCAAACACATGGAGAAGGGAAAAGAGAAAAGAAAGGAAGACTCGAAACTCGGGTATATATGTACAGTACAGTAAGTCTACCTAACCTAACCTATTCTATCCTAATCCTATCCGAAGAAAACGAGACAAGAAGAAAGCCTCGCTCAAATCTAATATAACAGGGTGAATGTTTGACGAGTGTACAAAGACAAATCGTAATAATAAGTACAAAGCCCAACTTTTTGCCTTGCCTTGCATTGCATTGCATCGCATCGCAAATCGCAAAAATGCACAAGTCAAGGCGTGTAAAGTGTGACGCAGAAAAAAAGGAACTAAAAAAGAAAAGTTCCAGTCCAGTTTAGTCCAGTCCATCGCCAGCCATGTCCTAGCCTTAGCCTTAGCCGTTTTTCCAGGTTCCGTAGACCCCAAGATTTGAAATCAAGACGAAGCAAAAAGAGACAAGCAAGCAACCAACCGACCTAGGTATCTAATGTATGGTATCTAACGTATGGCACCTTATGCACCTGCACCTACACCGTCGAACCCGGACCCAAAACCGACCGATTCAGAGATACCTATCAACAACGCCGTCGCTGGAACAAAAAAAAGGATAGAGTAGGCGAAAAAAAAATAGAAAAAAAGACAGTAAAGCGTCTCGGGAATCCACCCGGTTTCGTCCAATTATTGTGATTCAACTTGCGTTGTCATCTCTTGCTCAAGCCACGTAATAGGACCCGCTTGTTCAAACCAGCTGTGCCAATGTCGCTGACACTTCGTGGCTTCTGTTCTTTACCTACGGTGCATTCCCGGCTGGGACCACCGACCTTGGCGTGTCTGGACGTCTTCCTTGCTTGGCCGAGGACATCTTCCACCCACGCCTCACTCTCCGGACTCATCGAAACACGTCTGGAGCGGGGTTTTGGTCCAGCGAGACCGAGAGGTGTCGAATACGATGGTGGACTGTCCCCGACCGCAGAGCCACCACCAGAGTTATTTGACGAGACGGATAGACGACGGTCCATCGATGTCGTAGAATGCGGTGATGGAGACTCCGCTGCCATCATATCAGCGGGTTCTGGAGTCAGTGAGACCCGTCGAGGCTGTGGAATCCCAAGCGAAGAGGACGGTCGCCTGCCAATAGCAGAAGCAGGACGAGATAATGGAGTCGCTCTGCCATTGTTTGTTGAGGGAAACAACGCAGTAGTCGGTGAGGAGAACGTGGAAGAACCGCGAGACGGAAGTCCCTGTACCTCGACCGTCCCCTCTGGCACTCCTCGACGTCCATGGTGCAGAGCATATTCCCTCAGGTATTCCCCGAGATCAGCCCACCCGCCCCCGACTCGTACCATCACTCGCTCTCCATCTGCACCGACGGCACGAACAAAGAGCTTCGTAGGCCTCGACTTTCCACCACGATGGAGATGGTAGAGCCGCACAGAGCCTTCCTCAGGCGTCCGTGAATGAGAGTGTCTCGAGCGAGTAGAAAAGGCGGGCGTAAGAGTCAAGGATGGCGTAGGTGTGCTGCTGCGCGAGGGAGTCAAATGCGAGGACGCTGAACTTAGCCTGTCGTTTTTGTGGGGAGATATCGAAGAGGCCACTGAACGCTGGTCGGGATCTAAAGCCGGCGCAGGTCCAAGGTGAATCCGTGCGGGAATAGTCGTAAGAATCGAGCTTATTCTCTCGTCGAGCTCGTCGTCGGCCGACTTGGATGAGCTCACAGGACGAACGTTTTCAGGTCTCAGGGAAGAAGGCCTTTGCTGCTTTCGCTGCGTCGTACTTTCCGTAGCGGTTTCGCCATCCTGATACTTCCACCCTAGACCACTAATGCTAGGGGACGGGGATAACCGCTTGCTCGACCGCAGAGGAACGGGTGGGGTGTCAAGCGCGCTTGTGCCTGCAGATACTGCGGGAGAAAGCCGAGTCTTGGAGATTTTCAGTGGCTCTGGCTCCAGAGCAGGAGACTCATCTCTGGCACCTCTGTCTGGGGTTAATGTTTCCACATAATGAAGGCTTGAGCGCTGAGCTACTGGGTGCCGCTTTGTAGGTGAGCAGGAGATCGCATTGGGTGTCGAGGTGCTGCTTCGAGGATCGTCATTCGAGGCGCCTTCGACCAAGCCGATGGAGGGCCTTCTGAGTTCCGGGATATTTTCTGGCAAGAAATCAACTCCCTCGCCATAGCTGGAATCGATCTCTTCATTGATGAATCGTTGCAGCGGCAGACTGGCCGCTCTGCTGTGCTTGAAGGGGGAGCCAGTTGAGCCATTCTGGCTCTCTAGGCGAAGTAAGCGTTCTTTCCGCAAAGTGTGGTCGCTGTTTGTACGGGCACGACCGGACGGTAGATAATCGGTTTGTAACGGGGTAGTAGGGTCAACGACGAGTGGACTTCCGTGGGACGTAGCCGTGTAAGCATCCCGTATCCCTGGGGTAGATACTGGAGAAGGATAGCTCGTGAGAGAACCCGTGGTGGAGATGTTTGATGAGTGTTTAAAATCGGCGGGGGGTTGCGGCCTAGGTTTAGAGAGCTCTATTGGGCTTCCAGGGTCCCGGTGGCGGGGTGGCCTCTCGCCCATAACAACGGTCTGGTCGGAACGTGGGCGCACGTCTGACGGAGCATTCCGATCATGCTCAAAGGACTCATCCGTCAGAGCATCCTTCCCCTTGGGAGAATTACCAGTGGACAATCCACGCGCTTCAGAGCGTTCTGGGACAGTGGGTTCGGTGTCTTCGGTTTTTGTGACGCTGCTGTGGGGTAGAGGTGCGGGCTTGACGATTGCAAAGCCGGCTGGTGGCTCTCTTATCGTCGATGTTTCGTCCACCGAGCTTCCTGGTGGATTCGGGCTCATCGAAGTTGGTGTATCAGCCTCGCGAATAATATCACTGGACTCGTCAGCGGGGTCAACTGAGGGGTCCTTTTCCAGATCATCCACTTCCGCCACAGATACATTGCTCTCAGGAAGAGGCGCAGCCTCGGTGACCTCAGCGCTGACCGATGGCTCTTTCGAGGAAATATCCACCTGGCTCTCCGCTGCATCCGGACTGACTGAAGAGGGAGTATCAGTTCCGCTACTGATGTCACTGGACTCTCCACCTGATTCGGAAGACTTTTCCTCCAACTTGCCCGCTTCAGCAGCAGACACACTGCCATTGTCCTCGGGTTCGTTCTCAATTATCGGGTCCAATGGCGCTCGTTCAGCTGGAACCACCACAGGCGGCGAAGAGATGTCTGCATCCCTCCGAATTTCTGCAGGGTTTTGCTCGTTGCCATGGGCAACAGAGATGGATGATATTTCGGGCGGATGGGATGAGAACAGTTGGCCATTTTGCGTTGTATCTGACTCTGTCGACGAGCGTCCTTCAGTAGAAGATGTCGTGCGAACTTCCGACTCGTCAACGCTGGGTTTCGGTTGCCGGGACGAGCTGATTGCAGTCTCAACGGCCTCGGACACGCCGTCCAGCGTGGGCTTGGACGAAAGCGCAGTCGCGCATGATTCCTGGCGGTCAGAGGCAACACCGCTTTTTCCCACTGCAGCGGGATCGGCGTCCTCTCCTGCTGCGTGGGTGAGATCACGTGAGGCGGCCTCAGGGGCAGGCTGGTGTTTCTCGTCCACCAGCTGGGTCGAAAGTTCCCCGTTTTCTTGCGTTGCGTACGCGTTCGCGGCGAATTCCTTGGTGTTGCGAAGTCCACCTTCTGTTTGTTGATGCTGTGGTGTCTCTGGAGATTTCCGGGTCTTCGGACGCTGCTCAAGACGTCTCCACTCGTTTTCGACAACCCGTCTCTCCGCCCCAACAACCCATGTTCCAAAGTCAGCTTCGATGGCTTCCAGATCGTCGATCCAACCGTCAGGCAGGCAATCTTCGCGTCCGTCCAACACATCGAGGATTCTGTCCATATTTTTACCAGCGGATACAACCATCTTTTCCAGTTCCGCTCTTTTCGCGCGGAAGGTGAGCATGGAGAATAAAGCGGCATCCTCTCCAGCCTGGAGAGTAGCCATGGAAGAGTCAAGGGCGGCCCGGGTTGTTTTGAGGCCCATTAAGAGGCCGGGGATCTGGCGCAGTACAAGTAACCGGACATCCCAGGTGTTGAGAAGAAAATTCAGACGGGACAAAACCGGGAGTAATCGTAGTATAGTCGCCGTTATGACGGCATTAAAATCACTGAGTTGAACGTAGCTGAATGACGGGGGGCCAACCGAGAGCGTACTGGCCGACGAGGAGGGGCGAGATCGACCAGGGACATGGAAGTTCAGCACATGCTCCTTGAGTTCCTCCACGTCCAGACCGTCCATGGCGTCTCTGATCTCCTCGATTCGCGCCTCATATCGCTGTACCACCTCGGCCGGCAGACTCCCCAGATATTCCACTTGCGATGTTGCGCATTCTGTTTGCGACGCAGTACTGTGCGACGGCGGGATGAAGCCCTTTCCCATGCGAGCGCCGGTTCCCTTGGGCCACTGCCATTCCAGGACCTCCTTGTACCATTGCTTCAGCTTCTGCGCTGCGACGGCGGCGCGGATGCCCAGCGCTCTGTCGGCCGTGGACACCTGGGAGATACTCTTGGTCAGGAGGTCCTGCGCGACCTTTTCGGTCTTGGGAACCGCGTCGACGGAGGTCAGCGCGCGCAGGGTCGACTCGGGGGAGAGGTTGCTCAGCAAAGGGTCCAGCTCGTGGTAGCGAAAGTGCGACTTCCGCTCCGGCGAACGCGACGTCGAGCGCGAGCGGCTGCGCGGCTTCGAGGGTCGCATGCGGACCACAGGACGGAGGGGGCTGGTTCGAATGATATCGGCCATCTTCGACGGCGGCGCAGGTCATGGCCCCTTGCGGGCGCGCCTCTCATCAAAGGGGGGTCAGTCGGGGGAGGAGTGTTGATGTTCTGCTGCGGTGGTAGTAGGAGTGAACGGAGGTTACGGTTAGCAGCGGTGTCCACGGTGAGTCGCAAAGCGCGCATGCTGAGAGAAGCGATCCCAGCAACGGAGTCTACAGAGTCGAGGGGCGTATCATCCCCACGATCTGACATTCGACGGTGGTGAGAGAGAGAGGGAGGGAGGTTCGACGACGGGGGTCGCCAGCGCGGGAGGACCCGAGTCGTTGGTCAGAAGAGCAGGAAGAGAGAAAAGATCAAGCGAAGGACGGGCAGCGTCGCATAGAAGTCGACGGCGGGCTGGAGGGGAGTCAACGAGTGTGGGGCAAGGATCGGAAGACAGAGTAGACCAGCTCTCTGTCAGTACGACTGGGTTTGCGATGTGATGCGCTGTGTCTGCGAGATGCGTTGTCTCGGGCGCTGCTGGTTATTGATAGTCGGGTGGGCCGCGCGCTGCCAAAAGGGGCATTATCGTCGCGGCGCGGTCCCCGCCGTTGCCGGGCGCGTTGAGGTCTGCCTCCTGATGTCTTTGCGCGGGTCCGTGAGTCGAGTCGAGTCCGTGTCTCTATTGTATCAGGTATCTATTGTATAGACAGTAGACAGACAGACAGTGCTTGTAGAGTTGACGAGGACATCTCGACACGCGATCATCCGATCCGCCAAGCACCGCGGCGCCGGGACGAGGTCCCTGAGATCCTGAGCATCAAAACAGCCTTAGGGACGGGGGTGGAACCGCGATCCCTCGAACTACGGAGTCCAGCGCAAGGAAGACCGCATTACAGGCATTATTACAGGCATGCCCGGAGCCGTGAGGCTTTGGCTAGAGAAGCCGGCGGCAAACGCAGCGCCTGTCATCCCGCAGTGGATGCGCGCGTTGCATCAGCCTGCAGCAAGCCCACGCGTGACAGGCCGCCTTGACCGGTTTTACAGGCGTCCAGACCATCGCCCAGGGCGCATGCAAGCACCAGCGCCTTGTTACAACCTCATGCCTCTGCTGGGCACCAAAGCACCTGCATGCGCTCACGATGGCGTTTGATGCGCTCCACCAGCCTCAGCCTCTGCGTCCAGCCATCCTCTGCTACCTTTCATCCTCCCATTGGGCTCTGCTGATATCCCGGATCTGATGTCCGGATGCATCCGAAGACACGCAGGCACCATACGTCAGGTCGACGTTCCAGCCTTGACTGCCCTTCGGTTCCTGAGGATGTTGCTCGTTGCGCCTTTTTTTTTTTTCTTCTGCAGAGTGCAGCTGGTACCTGCGTTCTGTCTTTACGGTTGATGTGACACAATTTATGGTATCTGTCTCAATTTAGTAACAATATTTTTCTTTTCTTGGATCTGCAGTTCTCAACCATGTCCGCCGGAAATCCGCCAAAGCCTTTGGGATGCCGTAAGTATATGGCCCAGTGAGCGTCTACAACAAGGAATACCGCATATCTAACGCGCGAAAGAGGTGCTGGCCGAGATCCCGCCCGACTATGTGCCCGCGGTCCAACGCATCGAGGACATGTTCACAGTAACAACAGACAAGCTGAAGCAGATCACAGAGCACTTTGTCAGTGAGCTGGAGAAAGGTTCAGTCGTTCCATAGTGACGCGTGCCGCCAGAGAGCCACGAGCTGACAACGGGTTCTCCAGGACTCAGTCTGGAAGGCGGTAACATTGTCAGTCAATGGCTAGACCTACCTGCTTTCGCGACAAGGCGTTAACCCGGTTTCCAGCCGATGAACGTCACCTGGGTCATGGGTTTCCCGACGGGTAATGAACACGGCAAGTACTTCACGCTCGATATGGGCGGAACGAACCTGCGCGTATGCGAAGTCGTCCTGACGGACGGGAGAGGCAAATACGAAATCGTGCAGGCCAAGTATAAAATGCGAGAGGAGCTCAAATCAGGCACCGCAGACCAGCTGTGGGGATTTATCGCGGACTGCTTGGGGGAGTTCCTCGAAGAGCGTCATCTGAGGCACAGTCCGGAGAAGGTCCCCCTGGCCTTCACGTTCTCATATCCCGTTACCCAGCCTAGCATCAGGAACGGCATCCTACAGAGGTGGACGAAGGATTTCAATATCGATGGCGTCGAGGGCCATGATGTGGTCCCGCAGCTGGAAGCTGCTCTGGAACAGAAAGTTCGTGAGACCCCAATCCAGCGGGAGACATCAACCCACTAATCACACATTATAGAATGTGCCCATCAAGATCATCGCAATTGTCAATGACACGACCGGGACGCTGATCGCATCGTCCTACGAGGATCCGCTGATCCAGATCGGAAGCATATTCAGCACGGGTTGCAACGCTGCTTATATGGAGAATTGCGGTTCAATCCCGAAGATCAAGGACAAGAATCTTCCCCCCGATACCCCCGTTGCCATCAACACTGAATACGGTGCGTTCGACAACGAGCGCAAAGTCCTGCCTCTGACCCCCTTCGACGGCGAAATCGACAGAGCCTCACCTCGCCCGGGCCAGCAGACCTACGAGAAGATGGTCGCGGGTTTGTATCTGGGAGAGCTCCTCCGCCTCGTCCTCATCCAGCTCCACGACACCAACGGCCTCTTCAAGGGCCAGGACATCTCACGCCTCCGCCAGACCCACGTCGTGGACTCCTCGTTCCTGGCGACGATCGAAGAAGACGTCTCCGAAGCCATGGGGGACATCTTCAACCTCTTCGACCGGCAGCTCGGCATCAAGCCGGCTCCGCACGAGCTCAAGATCGTGCGGTACATGGTCGAGTTGATCGGGACCCGCGCAGCGCGTCTGTACGCCTGCGGCATCGCAGCCATCTGCAAGAAGAAGAACATCGAGTCCTGCCATGTCGGGGTCGATGGATCCGTGTTCAACAAGTACTCTCACTTCCGGGAGCGCGCGGCGCAGGCGCTGCGGGAGATCCTCGACTGGCCTCCTGACCTGAAGGATCCGGTGACGCTGCATTCTGCAGAGGACGGGTCGGGGGTTGGGGCAGCGCTGATTGCGGCGTTGGCCGTGGAGAGATCGGATGGGAGCTTACTTTCTTGAGCAGATATTCTACATCGATGCCACAGAAGCCTGTCGCATTCCGGTGTATAGTACACATCTTGTACATTATGTATCAGCATCATGTATCGGCGGGATAGACACTTGTAGTCAATTTCTCAATTCGGAATAGAGACGATCTGAGTCGGCAATCCAGACATATCCGACGTCAAGGTTAGTGATATGATTAGACCAAAACAAATAAATGACAAGGGGACTGCCGGCGCCACTATCGACCGAGACCGTTTCGACGGAAATCAGACGAACTCATTTCCCTGGCAACGTAGACCGGCTGCAAGGGTCGACAACTAGACCCGGCGCTACTTAAGTCTCCTGGCCCAAGGTGGATCTCCCCACATGGTCCGTCTCAACGGACAAACCGATGGAGATGAGATGTTCCTGAAACGGCCGCCATTTGTCTAGACCGGCGGCTCGGGCCCCGCGCGGATCCCCCACTTCTCCTTAGATTAGAACCTTCGAAGAAGCCGTCAATCATTCACGCGACCCCGACGCGTCAAGATGCGCTTCAGGAGTCACCTCTCGAACATCAGCACCTTTGCCAGTACGCTCTTTTCTTCTAGACGGATTTTGTCGCGCGATCATGATGCTAATATCATCCAGAGTTCACCGCCTCCCTCTCTTCCCTCGGGAAGATCTGCTGGATGCGCCTCGAGGATGAGGTCGTCCGCTTCACCATCATCCCCGACCAGGGCACCCAGGTCTGGGCCCAGTTGCCGATTGTACGTGTCTGCTTTTACCTCCCCCCCCCCCCCCCTTCGCTTCTATCTCACCCTGCTGTGCTGTGTGGCTGACTCCGCAGGACACCCTCTTCGACGACGACTACACCTTGCAGTCCGCCTCGGGCGTGATCAACCTCGAAGTCCCCATCGGCGCCCTCCACCGCGCCCTGCGCTCCGCCATCGGTGCCAACTCCGCACAGCTCCGTCTGACGAAGAAAGGGAACATCCCTCTGCTCGCGCTGACGGTCGTCGCGTCCTCCTGGACGACGGGGACGAATGCGCTGGGGATCGAATCCGAACAGCACGCGCCAGAAGATGACGATGAGCGCCCGTCGCAACCCGTGTCAGGAACAGGACCCCGCGAACGCGAAACCATCATCACGCAAGAAATCCCCGTCAAGGTCCTTCACCAGTCCGCCGTCGAGGGCCTGCACGAGCCTCGATGTCGCGACCCCGACGTGCACATTATCCTGCCTAGTCTGGTCCAGCTGAAGGGGATCTCGGAGCGGTTCACGAAGCTCGCGCTGGACACGAGCAAAACCGCATCTACCTCGGCCTCTGCGTCCGCCTCTGCTGCGTCTAGCCCCAAACTCGAACTCAGCGCCAACATGCACGGATCCCTGAAACTGGCCATTGCGACGGACGCACTGCGCATCTCCAGCGTCTGGTCCGGGCTCGTCAACCCCCCACTTGACCTGAACCAGCTGTCGCAGTCGGAGATCGAGCAGCTGCCCAGCGAGCGCATGAGGAGGATTGGTGCGGAGAGTGGCGACGATGATGAGGCGGGTTGGGCGAAGGTGCGGATCGACGGGAAGGATTGGGGGAGGGTGTTGAGCGTGGGGAGGCTGAGTCCGAAGGTCGTGGCTTGTAAGTCGAAACTTCCTTTCTTATGACATGAATGCTTTCAGGTCTTGCTGATATTGTCGATGTCGTCTAGGCTTTATCCACGAGACAGCGCTCATCCTTTATGTCTATCTCCGCGGGAGTTGGGCCGGAGAGGAGTCCTGCTTGACGGTGAGTACAGCGATACTTATATATATCCGAGATAGAAAAAAAGTAGCTGATTCGATACCAGTACTACATCAATTCCTACTCGACATGAGGTCCGAAATCGCCCTGTTTGTTCGTACAGTAACCGTGCCGTATAGATATGTACCAGTGGATCGTCGATCGATCGACAGGCTAATTTGACAATTCCATACAACGTCCATGTCACGGAAAATGAATGATTTGATGAAGTTTTTGACAGATATGATCCAATATCCAGAATTCGAGATTAAACGCTTGTACAAAAAAAATGAAGCTCTTGCTCGTTGCGCGTGACGAATGAAATGAAATGAAACCAACACAGTAATTGAAGGGAAAGGAAAGAAGAGAACTTCCAAAAGTGAACAAGAGAAGAGAAAAGAAAGACAACTGAGAACTTAGATACATACAATACCTTGAGATATATACATCTACCTATTTCTATCTACAGTAGACGGTTCAATCCACACATAATGACAAAGAAAGAGCCTCATGACAACAATGACTTTTTTATCTATAGAGGAAATTAAAGACTGCTCTTTTTGTCTTTCTCAGGTTTCCTGCCCTCAACATTATGAACGCAATGGGCTTTGTTTTTTTTTTCCTTTGGCCCCAGAATTGAATGCATCGCTACTCTATTTTCTATTATTTGTCATATCAAGACAAATATAATATCTTGCACATGAGTGGACTTCAACACTGTTGTAAACAAAGAACAACTCAACTTCTTACTTAGTGCCTTTTTGCATGAGATAGATGGATGGGATAGATTAGAGTACTGTATCTATTCTGCTGAGGATCACAACAATGCCAAGTTCAGTGTATGTATTTTACGCCTGTGGTGGTATAAATTATGTATACAACAGAACCCTATCTCTATATCCCGCGATTAGGTTCTTACTTACTGAGCGGGTAGGGTAGGGTAGGGTAGGGTAAACATGTCTCGTTGAAATTAGGTAATTACCTCAAATGTTCCTGGTTCCCGCCAGGGTTACTAAGGTTCTACTAGAGCGCTACTAGAGTTCCGATACTATCGTAACTACCAAACATTAGGAGTTTATCTGAAACAACCTTACTGCGCAAGCTTACTTATTTATTATTCAAATAAACAAGCGATGCACGTGAGAATTAATAGAACCTTTAGTTAGATAGCCGGGTAGGTATCTAGTATACCCTAGAGGTTTAGGAATAGACAGATAAGGAGGTAGCCAATCGATGCTAATCAATCGATAGATACAGTACCTAAGATGCCTGATAAAAGAGTGGACTGTACTGTATGTACTTTATCTATCTTCTAGATAGATACCTAACCTTAGATAGTCACGTTTCTTGAGAACATTAGAAATTCCAGCTGGCCAGCTCCTCAGGTGGGACGTGAGGTTAGGTCAAATTAAACTTTTACATGGGCCAGTTAAGTAGGTGTTCTGTGCTCTGTGCTTTTTTTATGTGGATTAATTAATTATATCCACTTGATCTGGTCTGATCCTTTTGTCTTGTCGGTGGGGGGTTGGTCCTGGCGCTGATACACAAATGTGATCGTCAACACGTCGCGATCTCTTTCTCCGAACCGAAGTGTATTGAATTAAAGTCAGTTAATTAAATCAAACGATTCTCTTAAGCCAACCAAGACCGGAGGAATATATATATATATGTCGGGCCTTTCTATCAGTCAATCATACACGAGGACTGACTGAAATATTATTTGATTTCATTCATTATTAAGAGGTAATTTTCTATATTACTCGGGAGAAAAAAATAGTCTATTTCAGGTATCTAGAAAAGTAGCCTTTTTGGGATCAAGGGCTCTAACTCTTGTATTGTGATGACTTGATTTTCAAACTGAACTGAATTGAACTGACTATTGGCTCTGACTGGACTGCGGTATCTAATCCACATACTTTCTCATTGTTTTATTTTTATTTTGGTTTACTTTTTTTTCTTTTTGTATCTCCCTTTTCAATTACTTACTGCATGGCGCACACACAGGTAAGTTCGGTAGGTGGTACAGTCAGTGCCTGATCAATCGACCTGTTAACACCAACTAAGATTGGAGTACAGCTTTGGCCCTCCCAAAACCGAAATGCTAGAAGTAAAACTAGAAGACGAAGAAGGAAGATTGAACAACCTACGATACAAGTATTCTCTGATACTTTGTAGTATAGTCTATGTATATAGCGGGTTTCTTGTTGTCAAAAGGGAAAGCAGTTATTTTTTTTTCTGGCTATAGGTATTCACACCAGATCTAGATGGCTTATATACGCGCCGCTATACAGGGAGTTCCTCGTCCAAACTCCGCCCTGAAAACATGCTAGATACTTCAGCGGAACGAGTGTATAGGGGAGATGAGAGGCCCCCCAGTTTACCCAACAAGCCCCTGGAATGCTTATTGAAACATCGAAAATATGGTTATATGTTTAGCTATACTGTCCCCCAGATCTGCCCTCACCTCTTCATCCCCTGTAGGATCTTCGCGCGCGCTCGCGCGCAGTATCTTAGGTAGCATGTAACCGGTTGGCGAAGCCTGGCCGCTGCCCCGTGTCGCAGGCTTGGGCTGCAGATTGGGGCCTCCTATCTTATCGTGCTCATGGCCAGTTGCGTGGCTCCTTCTGGGACCGTCTACCACGCTGGGTTGCCACATCTTTCGCTACCCCTCCCCCCTGTTCCGGTGGCTTGGCAGATTGCCATTCTAAAACCATGTGATTTTGAAGCTATTGGAGGGTACCCAGACACTATGATAGGTCACAGGCTCTAGACAAGGCCAGATGAGAACAAAATATAAGAAAGGCAGCAAGGTAAATTGCTTGGACAGGGGGTATAGGGTAACGAAAGATATGGTTCAGTAGTGTAGTACGCAGTGTCTTCCCTCTCTGTCGTTCCTAGCGGCTAGACCATGCTGGAGGCTTGTCTCCGCCGGTGTCTAGTTTCATGGCATTGAACTGCGAAAGAAGGCCCGTTTTAACCATATATTCGGTGACGTAGGGTGTTACCTTCGGGCTGGAGACCAGGGTCTTGTAATCGAGAAATGACCTGACCCCCTTGCATACCCTTGCATACACTAAGCGTGGCTTGCCTTGGAACTCGCATGTGATCTCAACAGCTAGGTATGCTCGGCCTTCCGAAGAGCAAAGTTGGGTACTTCTGCGTTGCCCTCCCTCCAGTCGGACCCAAGCATGATATATGTGTACTAATTGTTCAGTACCAGAGAACAAGATAAAGCGGTATTTCTATCCACGCTTGTCATCACTACTAAAGATCTTCAAGATAGGTAGGTACTTACGCTGGCCGGCTGGGAGGTCCGCCAAGACATTCATTGTCATTATCCCTTGTTTTGACAATAAAAGGACCTGGTCCTTGCCAGCCCTTCCCTCCCTCCCCTTCAAAAGTTGAGGAGGCGGCGTGGCGCAGGTGTTTCTAGGTCTCCAAGATCACACAGAGGCCCTTCTGAAAGCAGGCCAAGGAATCTCGACCCTTCAGCATCTTGCTAAGGTAGCACTGTACCTTAAGTACCAATCAAGGAAGGTCTTCAACTGATTGTTATCGTCGATTAGGTACCTTAGAACTTACACTGCTTTCTGAGAGCAGCTTTCCTTAACATTCCTCCCACTTGAATGAGAGGGGGGAAAGAATACGCTACATATATAAAAACCCTTCAATACCTCCTATCCTCCAGGGCTTTGCGTCGAAGTTTTTTTTTACTGGTTTTTATCATATCATCATTCTCTCCGAAGCCCCGAAGCTAGCTCTCTCTTTTCTTTTCAAGATGGAACCATCCAAAATCTTCTATCTTCTGGCCTCGACTTTCCTGACTGCTGCTACCGTCACTACCGCGCAAGATTTGAACACTGTCAGCCCTTGCATTGTATGTGATCTCCAAAAAGCCATCAAAATATAACAAAGCAGCAAAAATATATCATCATCCAAGAAAAGACTACTAACAAACATCCCATTTTTCCTATCTACAGCAATCCTGCATCACAGACACTCTCCAGTCGTCTGACTGCGGCGACAATCTCACATGTCTCTGCTACCACCAGGACACGATCGCCGCTGCGGTTGGCTGCGTTAGAGATCAGTGTTCCACGACGGAATTGGGAGGTAAGTACACCTATAGTTACCACAGCCCGTACAGCACATATGCCACCTTGATCTTAGTATCCGATAAACCCGTGTCGATTGACTTGTGTCTGACATTGATAAAAAAACACCCACACAGAAATCAATGCATTTTACGAGGATAAGTGTTGGGGTTTTTAGGTGATCCCAGTCTCGTACTGTATATCAGTCGTATATTAGAGGTTTATTGCTGTCGATCGCTGTGGCTTTTCAACCGATGCTGTCTTGGGTTTGGCTGGCTAGCGGACTGGGTTGAGATATAACCACCTAGTATCAAACAATTAAGAAAAAAAGGAAATGATAAGAGAATAGAATGACTTGGGGGTATGAGTAATCTAGCTCTCCGACTGTAAAAAGGGCTGCACTGTTCGTTCTCTCTATTTTGTGGTACTTTATTATTATTATTATTATTATTATTATTATTGTACTTACATGTCCTATCCTGTCCCATACAAAATCGGAGCCTCTATTTTACGCGCATAGTATGTGTATTAGGTAGTTAGTAGTCAGCAAGGGATGGATCTTCCCGGATGCCAATAGGTAAGGTTTACTCCATCTATCTACTAAGTAATCTGCTGCTTGCCTTTTTTTTGTGCATACAGAAAGGACATTGCATTTACTACTATAGGTATGAATTTATCTTAAGCTCAAGCAGCAGGGTTGTTCTTTGAAAGGTTAACTAGCTAGCTGTCTATCTAAGGTAGTAGCTAGGTACATACGTAGGTAGATAGGTAGGTCGAAAGCCAGACAAGATACCTGCTAGGAACACACCAGAAACCATTTACTGTCTATTGCATTGCACCCACTGAAGAAGGGAAAACCGTATACTAGGGTGCCCTGGATGCTACGTACAGTACATATATCTGGCATCTGATGGAATGAAGATCACTCATTCTAATAATATACTCTATCACTATGAGTATGTAGAGAGCAGTTATTCTTTCTGACGTTTGTGAGCGTCGCACGAGTCACGCGGAACTAGAAGAATTATCAAAAAAGACCCATCAAATATTTGGCGATTTTTGGTTATTAGGTCCCTTGCACCATAATACAAACATCTTTCAATTAATTCAGCCTCTGTATGGCTTTTTGAATACTGGCTAGTTTAGGAAAAAGTACCTAGTCTTGAGTTTGAACACCTAGATACCTACCTAAGATATCTTGCAATCTTAGCCACCTATTTCCCAACCAGATACGTACATTGAACACTAAACCGAGTTTCTGGGAAACGCTCAGAGCATTTCCTTTCCTATTTTTTCCCCCTAGGATTGTGCTTTAGTAACTGTTTATCGGCCAGAACAATAAGCATAACTGGTATCCGTATCTTGGAACATGGCGCTGGGCCGCGCATTACCAAGGTCAAGGAGGTGGCTGGCATACATAGGTGATAGATGATAAAAATCACACCTACTTAACTCTGCACACTTGCGGAAGATAATGCTGATGTCATGGAAATCCAATCCGTGATATAATGTCGCACTACAGCTTGAGGCAAAGAGGTGGTTGAGGCGCCCATTTAACTCCAAAAGCTAAAAGGATGGCGGAGTTGATGGAACTTAAAAAAGAAAAAATTTTAAAAAAAAAACGCGTCCCTGGGAAGGCTCGAACTTCCAACCTCTCGATTAACAGTCGAACGCGCTAGCCGATTGCGCCACAGAGACGTGTTCTGATGTCACGACGTCGGCAAAAAAAATTTTTTTGTGCGGCGACGCTAAGCAATGCGCTACGGCCGGGCCGCGAGCCGTCCCACGTCCGCGTCGGAACCTGGCCCGATGCTTCGAACAATGTCCTTTCTTACAACAATTAGGTACACTCGGGGCTCTCTACTCCACAGTTGATAATGTCGATGCGAAGATGGCAGATTAGTTGAACAGAAAATAATTTTTACACTACTGAACCTTCAATATTCATTCACTATGAACACGTTGATTGTCATTTTACGCTAATTATTAAGTGACATGGCCAGCCATAGCCTGCGATATTATCATGCGAGACGAGCGAGTCTTAGGAACAAAACCATTAAAACGATAATTTTCCGGGCGAATATCCGCCAAATTACAATGATATTTGAAAACAAAACAAAAGGAGGCACGGTGCCCGAAAGAAAAGAAGCAAGTCCCGGAGAAAATAGACGGGTGAATGCCGTCCAAGACTATCGCGCTGTGGTTCGCAAATGGGGGACCCATATGCCTACTGATGCAAAGCGCAGAGAGGGTCAAGAATCGATGTTCGAGGGGCCTTGCGGAGACGCTGCTTGGACGACTCGTGGAGAATAACAAATGCTGAAGGCGACAGAAATATGACCACACTTCTCAAAATCCAGATGGTTGCAAAGCCCAAAGCGTGGAGAATGTAGCATTCCCAAAAGAAATTTGCCGTGTCAGTGATTGATGTCACTGGCGAACAGCACATTAAGGCATGTACTTCGTCGACCGTATCGATCTCATTATTATTGCGAGACATGGTGTGCATTCATCATTTCGCCATGACATCCACATACCTGCCCTTCTTCTTTCCCTTGGAAGCAGCAGCCCCCTTTCGTGCCTGCGGTGCACCGAGCAAGTCGTCTATAGAGCTTGCGTTGCTCAGCGATGTTGCAGGCCGAGAAGGGGGTGCCAGTCCCGATCCAGGGTCCGGGGGTGTCGAAGCAGCGGCCCCAGTGGAGACAGGCCGGGGTATGTTCGCGCCTGCCGGAGACGGTACGCCGAGGGAAGATGATAGGGCCGGGCTTCCAGAACGTGATGGAGCACTACCAGTTGGAGGTCGACTATCTGACCCTGTCACGGCCGCGGAAGCGGGAGTAGGGCCGTTAGAGGCCATTGGGGGTGCACCCGCCGCACTGCTAGTGCTTCCTGTCCTGCTTTGCGGAGCTGGGCCCTTCGGCGGAGGAGGCGTGGCACGCGCTGCAGCATTGGCGCTATTCGGATCCTTCTTATTGACCCATTTCTTCAGATTCGTATCATAATAGAATGAGTTCTCCTCGCCAAGTTTCGCACGAATTGGGCCACCGGAAGAAGAATCGTCCTTCTTGCCACCGAACCAGCTGCCAAACCAACTTTTCCTTGCAGGCTGTGCAGGCTTCTTGGCTATAGGCGCGAAGATTAGTATCTAGCTAAACATAAATCCAGAGAATAAGTTAACTTACCATCTGCTTCCGCAGCTCTTCGAACAGCCTCGTCGGCTTCACGATCCCTCCGCTCCCTTTCTGCCTTCTGGATAGCCGCAGCACGGGCCGCAAGATCATCATCGTCGTCATCATCCATGAATGACTTT
Source organism: Thermoascus crustaceus (assembly GCF_041956765.1). Taxonomy (NCBI): domain Eukaryota; kingdom Fungi; phylum Ascomycota; class Eurotiomycetes; order Eurotiales; family Thermoascaceae; genus Thermoascus; species Thermoascus crustaceus. Next base: position 1,357,922 of record NW_027192532.1, on the reverse strand, counting down.
TTCTTCGGCTTTTCCTCAACAGGAGACTGCTCTGCATCCTCAGACTCCGCAGGCATATCTGGCTGATACGACGGAGGTTCATAAGTACTAGTACTGGTTGGTGGCTCGTAACCGGTGTCCTCTGGCTGCTGTTGTACTTCTGCAGATCCTGGATTGTATAGAGGCTGTCCAAAGGATTCGGGGCCAGTTGCTGCTGGTCCATGGTTATAGCGACCGTAAACAGATGACTGTCCCGGAGACATAGACGTAGACTGCTGCTGCGTCTGAGACGACGAGTCCTCTTCCACTGGTGCGAGAGGAACATAGGACTGCTGGGGAGGTGTAGAATGGTATCCAGGAGCTAGCGGAGAGCCGTACATGTTAAATGGGCCCGAGGCGTAGTCACTCGGCGTCGAAGGTTCTTGAGAGCCACGCCTCTGCGCGTACTGAAAACCAAAGGAAGGAGATCTCTGAGAATCCAAAGATGACCTACCACGGAACTGCTCGGGCGAAGAGCTTGGAGCATACTGGCCTCCCGGGGCATACCGTGAGGTAGGAACCGATTGCGTCTGAGTAAGTGGATACGACCCATACAGGTCCGTAACAGAGGGCGTGCGACTGATCGTTGGAGTCCCAGTGACCTTAGCGAATGGCCCAATGTCCTGATCGCCTTTTGCAGAAGCATTGGACACAGCATCGCTATCATCGCCGGCAACGAAACTGTTGAACTTAGCCCACATGGAACCAGATACTTTCTCCATGCTAGGCCGAGATATCCACGAAGACCCTCCATCACTGGAACCAGACACCTGCCTCAAGCGTGTCGATAGTTCATCGATCTCAGAGAATAGGCGCTGGTGATAGTACGGAGAAGGTCTGGTTGTCGCCTTGAGGATTCCCCCAATCGCATCACAGTATTGCTGAGCCTCGGATTTCCGACCCCTGTCTGCCAGTGAGATGGCGTGCCGCAGTTTCAAAGCCTGGAAATGCGGCAGAACAGCCGTTGGTGAGCCGGCGAGGACCGAAGTAGCAAACTCATAGACTTCTGTCAGGAGTATTGCATCTTCGTCAAGCATAAAGGTGGTGGGGAATTGGCGGTGATCAGTTCCCAGAAGTACAATACATGCCTGCGGGTCATCGGCGCCGCCGAAGATCGGTACAGGCGACGAGGCCCGTGCAAATATGTAGCATATGTGGGAGGCCTCTATCCGGCCGTAGGACGCAAGCAAACGGCCAAGAGCGACAAGCGCCCTGTGGTCCTCCGCACTGCGGTTGCTTAACACCAGTCCCAAGGTCTCCCGCCACCTATCCAGACCATCAAGGGCGTTCTTTGTAGGTTCTGGACCGGCAAGCTTGCTAACCATCTGCAGGCCGGCCCTAGCTGACGGAGGGACGAGTTCGTCTATGCTCTCCTCGAGATTGCCGGCGAATATTTCGTAAAGGGCAGCAAGAGATTCCGTGTTGCCACCGGCATTGCGGACCTCTCTTCGAACAAATTCCTGAACCACCTGTTTCCAGATAGATTTGTCCAGCGTCGATGCTATTAACATCGCATGCCCCCACAGGCGGCCGTCTACCGCACCCCAGACCGCTTTCTCCCGATCGCCGGAGAGAAGGTCGTTACGGAGCCTTTCCAGGGTCTGCGGATCGACAGCATCGGGTTGTAACGAAGCAGCCGCGGGCTGGTACATACCAGCAGCCGTCACATCGCTATTGTATGTCTGATCGGATTCAGAACCCTGAAGGCCTGGAGATATTACGTTGCGCAACGATTTCTGAACGTCGGCTGTGCCCTCCAAGACACCGTCGTGCTCGACTAGAACTTTTATTATTTTCCAAAGCAAGAGCTTCTCCTCATGGCGCTTGTGAGGTTCAGGGTGTAATTGGGCAGCTTCCGAGAATCCTTCATTCTCGAACGCCGCGATCTTGCTCGACAGCCAGGCGATAACATCTTTCTTCTTCGACTTGGTCTTGAGGGGCCCCGGGAATTGAACAATGTTGTCCGCAGGTGGGACGAATTCATTGAACTGATGTATCTTGACTTCTCCAGGGCTGGGCTTGATCATCGGGGCCATACTGCCAGCGGAGTATCGAGGAATATGCTTGGGGAAGCAAGAAACGACGGCGCCCCCAAAGCCGAAATTCACAATTGGCGCCCCTCTCCAGCGCTCAAGAGGGTCGAATTGTTGCCCATCAGTAGGCGGTATAAACTCTAGTTGCTGAGTGACGCCACGGCCGAGCGTAGAGGTCTGGGACGCTGTATAAGGATTGACTGCCTTTGTCGGAGAGCTAGGATCGTGCACAGAAGCGGGCCGTGGGAAAGGCTCCATTGGAGTCATTGACAGACTTGGGCCTGACAATTGTTTTCCGGGAGACTGCGTCTGAGACCTTCGTGGAGGAACAAACTGCGCATCGCCAGGTGGTGGAGGACCTTGCGGCTTCTCAGCGGTAGCTCTCGGTGCATATGCCGATTCGGATGGGGCACGCTTAGAGAATTCATTGAGATAGGAAGGGGGAGCGTAAGGATTTCTGGGAGGAGACATCTGCTGGCTAGTCGGCGGGCTCAAGGAAGACTTTTCGGCTACCGCATCTGCTGCTGGAGCACCGAAAATGATACCAACAGGAGGCGATTGGTCCGCGGTGGTAGGAGGGGTCTGCTCTAGCGTCTGCCGTGGTGGCAATGGGCGAGGAGGTGAGAGCGTAGCTGCGGAGGACGCAGGCGGCTCTTGGGATACTTCCGGCTGATATGCATTCTTCTCATGATAAGCCAAAGGACTTGACGTCCGCGGCTGAAATGGAAGAACGGTCGCCGGCGAAGAAGTGTTCGCTGGCTGGGAGGCGTAGCGGTTGCGAGCAGGGGTCCCAGGGGACTGAGGAGGTGGAGCTGGCGAATATCTCGGAGAGGCCGGAGGCTTAGTGCCAGGTTGCAAACCAGGCGGCTTCGGAGAATATCTAGCAGCATTGCTGGGCACTGAAGGAGCACTGGGAACGGACAGGTTCGAGTAAGGGCCCACGGGTTCTGGCGGCTGAAGTTGAGACTGGAAATATGAATCGCCAGCAGGTTGAGTAGCAGGCGAAGAAGCTCCAGCGTATGGGCCAGGAGTGGAAGGTGGGGGTGCAGCTAATGTCGTTGCGGTATTCGCAGGCTGGGGGGTGTATCTCCCTCGGCTGCCAGGGCGCGACCTGGATGTCACAGGAAGTTCCTCGTAGAAGTTTTTGGGAGCAGAGACAGCGGGAGCCGTAGGCGGAGCTGTAGGAGGAGCGGTGGGAGGAGCGGTAGATGCGGCCGGGGGAGGCGGAACTCCAGTAAAGCTGTTGGTTCGTGGAGGCGGCGGTGGCATTTTGGTAGCTGGAGGAGGAACAGTGCCTGGAGGAGGGACGGGCTTATGTGCAGCAACAGGTTTTCGGGGTCGTGTGAGGTCTGCAGGAAGGTCATACGGCGACTTGTAACCATCCTTCTTATCCACGAAGCTCTCCGCCTTTTCTGAGGCAGGCTTCTGCTGAGGTTGAGCTGGTGAATATAACGGCGCCCCAAACCCAGGGCTTTGCTGTGCCCCTGGTACAGGCAACCCCTGCAAAAGCTCAGATGATGATGGCTGATGAGGCACGTATGGATTTGACCCGATGGAGCTACGCTGACCTCCGAAGTCGCTATCATGTTCCGCAGGTCCAGAAGGGGTTTCAGGAACGGGTGCTTGGCCTGCTGTTGTGTTTTCAGGAAGTTCGTCGTCCATCAGCAAGTCATCGTCATCCAGTTCAGCTTGCCATCGAGCTGCAAGGTCCTCCTCAGAAGACATCTTCTTCACCGTACCCGTGGGCTCAGCCGCGCCCTCTGCATCGGAGGGGTGTAAGACATTCGGTGGATTCTCACTGATCGGAGAGTCTTGCGCGAAGCTGAGCGAGTCAAGAACCTGAGAAGTGCTTTTGCGTGTGATATGAGGCTGCTCTGCCTCCGCATTGGAAGATTTCTGAACGGAGCTAAAGAAATCATCGCCCTCGTCTTCGTCTCCGTCGAAAATCTTCTCTATCTGACTTTCAGGTTGTGTCACAGGCTCAACAGGCTCCTTTGGCTCAACTGGCGTCTCAGGAACCCCATTCATGAGGGGTATACCCTCTTCGAATCTAGACTCGGGTTCGGGGGGCGGGTAAATCGGTTTCGTCTGTGTCTTTAGCTGATTGAAGAAGTCCTCCTCCGAGTTGTCACCATTTCCATCCATGGAATCACCCCAGAAGCTGTCACGATTGGTCTCCACATATCCATTGGAGACGCCGGTTGCGATATCTCCTTGACTGTTTTGCGGCGCAGTGTCGCCATTTTCCTCCAGCTCTGCTGCATGCCCGTTCTGAACGGCCACATTAGAATCCTCGACGACAGGAGGAAAAGAATTAGTCCTGCCAATTATGGCCTCCTGTTCAAATGGGTCTGTAGCCGTACGCGAAAGACCCAAAGGAGAATCTAGCTTATAATCACCTGAGGCGGATTCTGTAATGTTCTGTTCGGCATGGCTCTCAACAACGGGTTCAGGAATAGCCTGTGCTTCTTGATTCGCCGGTGAGACATCAGCCTCAGTCGAGATCCCATTGACTCCTTCTGTCTTGTCGGGGTGGGTTGCATCCTGGTCTGGGGACTCTTCGAGATTCTTTGGACTGTCGGACGCATGTGTATTCTCTTGGAGTTGATCGAAGAATGATTCGGGATCGGGATCGGGAATGGAGACCAAAGACTGAACCGGGGCTTGCGCGGAGCTTTCCCCCGAGTCCAATGCCAAGTTTCCTGAATCCTTCATTGTCTGACCGTCACTCGAATCCGGTCTCAGAGCGGGATTCCACGAGGCAGGCTCAGCAGTTGCAGCCACGGCACCGTCATCGTTAGTTGCCATGGTGTTGTATATAAGTCTTCACGATCTTAAAGGACAGTCAATACTGCATAATGGTCAGTCTGCTATCCCATCATAACCGCTTAGAGACACACGAGCGATAGCGGCAAATGCGAGGACATGACGGCAACTCACTTGTACAAAACAGAAAACAAAACAAAATTAATACACAAAGGCCTCAGCAAGAGCAGAAGCCGTGGATCATCATGACTGGGATGCAACGCCAGATCGCGCGCTTGGTGGTTGATCTCTGAACCCGAGGAATCAGCTGGCGTGATGGAGACCAGCTTGATGCTCAAGTCTCTCGCCGGACATGTTTGGTACGCGACCGTCAGAGCGGTCACGGCACTGCGTTGTTCCGGTCCGACGGCCAACTAAACTTTTTGGCTACGGGCTTCTCCCATATAGTTTCCAAGCGCTACATCTATCAGATCCGTGTTTTCTGCGGCTGGAAAAATTCTGTTCCTGATACTTGCAGGTTGAGTCCATTTTTGGTGCGTTCCACATTCTATGTGGATCTCGAGAGCATGTTCTCCATGCTCACAAGATGTCTACTGGTGTATGTAACCGTACTGTATCACCGATCTCAACAAGCCACCTGTCATGAACGTCAAGAGTAACATGACATCTCTAGATAAACGGTATTCTCTTTGTTCCCTCGCCAGACGACCCGACCCGATGTCAGCGAAAAATAGAAACATACTCCATAGTCGCTCATTGGAAGATCTGAGCTCCCGCCCTAGGGCCTGCGCCACACGGCGGAGACGGACGAACTCTTGGCACGTGATCCAACCCAGGCGGCGGATCAGGTGGCAGGAGCCGCAGGATGGGCATCCGAGGTCTCAGGCTGCTTCGTGCTGGCACTACGCAGTGACTCCGTCGTGGTCTAGTTTCACATCCTCAACTAGATCGCCAGAACGGGAATTTTTTTTATTTTCTGCAGTGATCAATTCCCCGACCACGACTGCGCCCCTTCGATCCCGAGTCGGTTGTCGCTTCTCCCTAGCCCATACAAATACGCGACGATGGTCCTTTGGAGTCCCATACGCCACTCAACGTGACATGACATACCACCTATGCCGCGGGAGCTCGAGGAAATGCTCCTCTGCTGAAAGTTCGAATCTGCGCTGAACCTATCCCAGACTGTGTGAACCATGTCTTTGTCAACCGAATACGTACATCCGTTCGACAACGCCAGCGTATCCGGCGATTCGGGTTCGGATGACGACCTCGACCTGCAAGAGCTCGACCCCGAGTCGACAGACCTTCAGCGAAATGGTCGGTCATCCCTGGATGGCGGGAGAAGACGACAGGGCCATAGAGCGGGGATAGCGCTGAGAAATTTGAGGGTTGGTGGCGGTCCCCGTGCTTGGGGACGCGGGACGTCGAGATCGCGGCATGGAGCATCGGAAGAGGATCTTAACGCCCTTCTGGAGGATCAAGAGGATGAGGAGCGTAGAGTTTCACAGGGAAGCTCGAACAATCCCCCGGAGGATGATGCGCCTCTGCTTCACGGCCGCCGGCGTGATCGACCTCGCTCTGCGAAGGGCGAAGAGCCCGTGTCGACAAAGGGTCCCAGACTACGACTCCCCAGCTTCAGGTTGTCGAATCCATTGCAGAGAACTTCTCGCGAGCCCATTGGTCGGGGGGATGAAGACCCAGCAAACAAGCCTGCGCGAGAAGTCTTGGTTGGACAGCCGCAAAAGTCTAAATATCCAGCAAATATCGTTTCGAACGCCAAATATACCCCCTGGAGCTTCCTCCCTCGCACGTTGTATAATGAATTTTCCTTCTTCTTCAACATTTATTTCCTCCTGGTCGCTCTCTCGCAGATCATCCCAGTGCTGCGGATCGGATACATCTCTTCATACATTGCACCTTTGGCGTTTGTCGTGTCGATATCCCTAGGTAAGGAGGCCCTTGATGATATAGGGCGCCGGAGGAGGGATGCAGAGGCAAACGCGGAGGAGTTTACGGTGCTCTCATTCGGCGGCTCTGGTCCTCGGCGAAATTCACGAACTCTCTCAGCTATCGATTCATCTGGCGCGGACACATCTGGTGTTTTCGAGGTTACGAAAAAGTCCAAAGATCTCAAGGTTGGAGATGTCTTAAAGCTCCGCAAAGATCAAAGATTGCCGGCCGATGTGGTGATCCTCAAAAGCATTTTGGCCGAGACGTCTGGTTCTAGTCCTCGAACTTCCGCGGCTGAGAACCCCGACCCGGAGTCCCCAGCCGATCTTATTGATACAAAGATGAATTCTCCACCACATTCGCCAGATACGCAAGTTGGAACAAGTGCTGCTGCAAGAGAGGAACAGGATTCTGGGGCGGGCGGAACTGATACGTTCATTCGAACCGATCAACTTGACGGTGAAACGGATTGGAAATTACGCCTTCCCTCTGTGCTCTCTCAAAGCCTTTCTCTTAAAGAATACACGAGGTTGAGAATTACGGCCGGTGCCCCCGACAGGAGAGTCAACGAGTTCGTCGGCACAATCGAGTTGGCGCCGCCATCCTCTGATGATGCATACGACCCTCACATCGACAAGTCACAGAATCAGGCTACCCCCAATGAGGGCCAGGGAACAGAGCCCTCTCCGGGGAATTCCGCTCCCCTGACGATTGACAACACGGCTTGGGCCAACACCGTTCTTGCGTCAAACACCACAACATTTGCCGTAATTATATATACTGGTTCGCAGACTCGATCCGCTCTATCGACATCGCCCTCTCGATCAAAGGTGGGACTGCTGGAATACGAAATCAACAATTTGACCAAGATTCTGTGCATCTTGACCCTGGCGCTATCCATCATTTTGGTAGCCCTGGAGGGGTTCCAGCCAACCAACGACAAGGAATGGTATATTGCGATTATGATATATCTGATTCTGTTTTCCACGATTATCCCGATGAGTCTTCGTGTTAATCTGGATATGGCCAAGTCGGTGTACGGCCGCTTTATCGAGCGAGACAAAGGCATTCCTGGCACCATCGTTAGGACAAGCACGATTCCCGAGGATCTTGGTAGAATTGAGTATCTTCTCTCGGATAAAACGGGGACCCTGACACAGAATGGTAAGTTGATACCAATGCACGCAAGCGAACTGGCCTAACTTTCAAATAGAGATGGAACTCAAAAAGATTCATGTTGGGACCGTTTCTTATGCCAACGAAGCAATGGATGAAGTTGCTTCTTACGTTCGGCAGGGTTTCTCGGGCAGTTCCCAAAATGATGGCCCTCAGTCATTGATAACTCCCTCTTCGGTCTTTGGTGCCCAGGCTGGACTAGGTGGTGGTACACGGACACGCAGAGAGATTGGCTCTCGTGTTAGAGACATCATTCTCGCGCTTGCCCTGTGCCATAACGTCACACCAACGACAGACGAAGGAGATGGAGAGAAGGTTACTAGTTACCAAGCCTCCTCGCCCGATGAAATCGCCATAGTCAGATATACGGAGGAAGTTGGGCTCAGACTGGCGTATCGTGACAGAGAGAAAATCATTCTGGAGTCCACAGATACGAACAGGGTTGTCGTACGCGTCCGCATCCTTGAGATCTTCCCGTTTACCTCCGACAGCAAGCGTATGGGGATTATCGTGCAATTCGAACATGGCGCTGAGGCATCTCCGACGGAAGAGAGTGAGATATGGTTCTATCAAAAGGGTGCGGATACAGTCATGTCCTCTATTGTCGCAGCCAACGATTGGCTTGACGAAGAGACAGCCAACATGGCCAGAGAAGGACTACGGACGCTGGTGGTGGGCAGAAGGAAGCTCTCTGCTCAGCAGTACCAGGAATTCTCGGCCAGCTACAAACAGGCGTCTCTGGCTCTTCAAAGCAGAGATGTGAGGATGGCTAAGGTCGTCAGCGAACATCTCGAGCGTGACTTGGAACTGCTGGGCGTCACCGGTGTCGAGGACCGGCTGCAGAAGGATGTGAAGCCGTCTCTTGAGCTTCTCCGTAATGCCGGTGTCAAGATTTGGATGTTGACTGGTGACAAAGTCGAAACGGCTCGCTGCGTGGCCATCTCCGCGAAACTGGTTGCCAGGGGGCAGTACATTCATACAGTCGCGAAACTGAAGGACAAGTCTGTCGCCCAAGACACCCTGGATTTTCTCCGCAACAAAACCGACGCCTGTCTGCTCATCGACGGCGAGTCACTTTCTCTTATGCTTAGTCAATTCCGATCCTCCTTCATTTCACTGGCGGTTCTGCTGCCTGCTGTCATCGCCTGCCGATGCTCTCCTACGCAGAAGGCAGAGATCGCAGAGTTGATCCGTCAACACACCAAGAAGCGCGTCTGTTGCATTGGTGATGGAGGCAACGACGTCTCCATGATCCAAGCTGCAGATGTGGGTATCGGTATCGTGGGGAAGGAGGGTCGACAAGCTTCCCTGGCTGCGGACTTTAGCATCACCCAGTTTCACCACCTCACGAAGCTGCTCGTGTGGCACGGTCGTAACTCTTACAAACGGTCCGCGAAACTGGCTCAGTTCATCATGCACCGAGGTCTCATCATCAGCGCCTGTCAAACGATGTACAGCATTGCCAGCGGCTTCGAACCGAAGGGACTCTTCATTAACTGGCTCCTGGTGGGCTACGCTACGATCTACACCAACGCTCCAGTTTTCTCGCTCGTCCTTGATCGTGACGTTGACGAAGAGCTGGCGAATCTGTATCCGGAGCTCTACAAGGAGCTGAAATCCGGACGCAGTCTCAGCTACCGCTCCTTTTTCACCTGGGTCCTGGTTTCAGTGTACCAGGGGTCTGTTATCCAGGGCCTCTCTCAGATACTGATGGATGCGATCACCGGTCCCAGGCTGATCAGCATCTCCTTCACAGCGCTCGTGCTGAACGAGCTGCTGATGGTCGCGATCGCCGTGACGACCTGGCATCCCATCATGATCTTCTGCATCATCGGGACGGCGCTCGTCTACGCGGTCAGCGTGCCGTTCCTCGGGGATTACTTTGACCTGCAGTACATCATCACCGTGGACTGGGTGTGGCGCGTGGTGGTCGTGTCGGCCGTCTCGCTCGTACCGGTCTGGATCGGGAAAGTCGTCAAGGGGGCCTGGAGTCCGCCGAGTTATCGGAAGGTTAGAAGTTGACGTTCCTGTTTGCCTGTCTGTCTGTTTGTTGCATTTGGATACCAACTTTTTTTTTTCTCTTCTGACTCCGTTTCGGAGCTTGAGGTGTTGGGTGGATTTTTTTATGCTTTTGTGATTTGTCTTTGAGCGGTGTCATGATTATTCCCTGTGATCTATGATCCATAGAGTTGATTCTGGAAAATTTTATACCATTTACGTTTGCATCCTTATCTGGCGGGTCGTCATAGTACGGTACAGTAGACAGCTTCTAACCGCTTGTGCTGTGTATCCGAAAGCATATGTATCCCCATTCGCCTGATGATAGATACCCTTCCAATTCTCGTTGGGGTTACAAAGGCTTAAGCTGTGGTTATCATATCAATCCACTAGCAGGTGATCAGTCCACCATGTTCCTTTTGTATGAAAACGTTTCTTTTCACTTGATATCGTCCTATGGGTTCCCCCTTCTAGTTGCAAGTCTATTTCAAGTCTCGCAGAAAGTTAATGTCTTCTCTAGTCGGTCAGAACTGCCTACCTAATACATTACCATAATAATGGCCTTTCTCTCTTACTAGAACTCCTACCTACTACTGCTACTACTACTACTACTACTACTAGCACTAGCACTGGGTACCGTCCACGACTAGGGTCCCGAGGTCAGTAACCGTCCGTTAGGTCAGGTCTACGTATGTACTTCTTCGGAAAATCGTCGGGGGAATGCTGAACTTTACTCTATCCCTACCTAACCTAACGAAGACCCCACGGAGGTAATGGAATCCATCATTCTGATTTCTCCAGCTCTTACGCTCCCCACAGATGAAATGGCAAATGGACCAATTATTTTTCTTCACCGTTCTCGTGGTCAGGTCCAACCGTTTCGAGGGTCCACCGGGTCGGGTACCCGACCCGACAGTACTCCGTACAGAACCGGTCCTGTTTACCTACTTCTCGTAGAATTCCATTGAGGTGTTTCAACCGGCCATTTTATTTGAATTATGATCTGATATTTATCTTGGAGCAGTAGAATCCCTCTATCGTACTGTCCAAAAGGTTGAGCCCGGGAAGAACCTACCTACTCTTAAGAGTACTCGGTAACCCGTAGCGTCGGGCTTGGGCTTGGGCTTGGGCTTGGCGCATGCGACGATGACCTCACACAGAAAAAGAAAATACCTGCAGAATACCTATCCAACATTACGGTATGGTTCTCTCCGATGATTCCCCGGTGACCAAAACGCGGGAGTAGGCATCCGACAAGACAAGACGACACGCGTCGACACCGGACAGAAAGAAGCATCAGGTCGGAACGGACGAGACGAGACCAAAGGCCAAGCTTTGCTCCCGGCTTGGTCCCGTTGCTTGTCACGATCGACAGACACATGGAGAAAGTCGAGGAGAGAAGACGGGAAAATGCCTCATTTTTCAACGGATAGACCCCGAGATGCAACCAACCCGTCTGTCTGGGCTGTGGAATGTTGAACGTCGGCTAATGAAGCCAGCGTCGTGAGTGGTGGTCTCTCTGGGGACGGTCCACTCTGGGGTGTTGTGTGGGGTTTTCCTGGAGGCCCGGGGTTGAGATGCGAGAACAGTCGCTTTGTTTCTCGACGAGACTCATAACCCCTGTTGATGATGATATCTGGCACGAAACTTTGCGGATGTGGTCGACACGGAAGCTTTCGGATACAGCTAGGCGTGGATCAGCGTGGTCGTTTACCAGCGAAGCAGCAGTAGATAGATAGGTAGATAGATAGATAGATAGAGGCGGGTTTACGGCTGGTTCAGGTACATACGGTTCGCATTTTCCCGGTCGACGCGCGCTAGGTTCGATTGCTCCAGTCGGATAGAGAGACGGCGACACTAACATAGCTTCGAGAAATTATCCAGATGGACTGCTGCCCCACGAGATGCCCCCCCCCCCCCCCCCTCCCTTGCTGCATATTAACTGAGCTCCTCGTCCCCTCGAAAATTACATCTCCCGTTCAGCGATTCCTTGTGTGATGCGCCTCAGCTGAAACAGACGAGACAGTCGTCAAGGAACCCGCCAAGGTCAGTTCCCTCCTCCTCATCCTATGCCCGCAGTTCATCAACGTCCAACCTGTAGCAGATCACTGGCCTGCACCGCCATGGCCAACAGCAATCCTGACGATTCGCGCGAGACGCACAAGGAGGCCACGGTCCTCGAGTTGGACGACGCTCAGAAAGACGTCTCCGCCCGCGATGAGGCCGCCATGGACGCCGAGCTCCAGCAGCTCGAGGGGCGCCTGAACGAGCTGAAGAAGCCCAAATTCGAGGTCGCCTTCTCGAACCCCGCCGTCTTCACCTACATCCTGGTCGGATTCGCATCCCTGGGTGGTCTGCTGTCCGGCCTCGATCAGTCGCTCATCAGCGGTGCCAATCTCTTCCTGCCCAAGGACCTGCATCTCTCCGATGGCCAGTCCAGTCTGGTCAACGCCGGCATGCCGCTGGGGGCCGTCGCAGGCGCCCTGATCCTGACTCCAACCAATGAGTATCTGGGCCGACGCATGGCCATCATCGTCTCCTGCATCCTGTACACCGTGGGCGCGGCCTTGGAGGCCGGTGCCGTCGACTTTGGCATGATCTTCGCGGGCCGTTTTATCCTGGGCACCGGCGTCGGCCTGGAGGGCGGCACGGTGCCGGTCTACGTCGCGGAGTGTGTGCCCAGCAGCATGCGCGGTAACCTGGTCTCGCTCTACCAGCTCAACATCGCGCTCGGAGAGGTGCTAGGATACGCTGTCGCGGCCATCTTCGTCGGCGTCGAGGGCAATTGGCGCTACATCCTCGGATCCTCCCTGGTCTTCTCGACCATCCTCCTGGTGGCTATGATCTTCCTGCCAGAGAGCCCTCGATACCTCATGCACAAGGACAGGACGGTCCAGGCGTACGCCGTCTGGAAGCGGATCCGCGGGTTTGCAACTATCGATGCGAAGGAGGAGTTCCTGGGGATGATCCGGGCCGTCGGCGCGGAGAACGAGGAGGACAAGAACACCAAGCGGATGCCCTGGCTGGACTTCTTCACCGACGGCCGCGCCCGACGCGCCATCGTCTACGCCAACATCATGGTCTTCCTCGGCCAGTTCACGGGCGTCAACGCCATCCTCTACTACATGGGCGTGCTGATGAGCAAGATCGGCTTCGACGACAAGACCAGCGTCTTCATGTCCCTCGTCGGCGGCGGCGCCCTCATGTTCGGCACCATCCCCGCGGTCCTGTACATGGAGCGGTTCGGCCGGCGCTACTGGGCCAACGCCATGCTTCCCGGCTTCTTCGTCGGTCTGGTCCTCGTCGGCGTCGGCTACCAGATCCCCATCGAGACGCACCCCGCCGCCGCGCAGGGCGTCTACCTGGCCGGCGTCATCCTGTACATGGGCTTCTTCGGCTCCTACGCCTGCCTCACCTGGGTCATCCCCGCCGAGGTCTACCCGACGTACCTGCGCAGCTACGGCATGACCACGTCCGACGCGAACCTGTTCCTGTGCTCGTTCATCGTGACGTACAACTTCACGCGCATGATGAACTCGATGACCCGGATCGGCCTGACGCTGGGCTTCTACGGCGGCATCGCCGTGCTGGGATGGTTCTACCAGATCATCTTCATGCCGGAGACGAAGGACAAGTCGCTGGAGGAGATTGACGAGTTGTTTTCGAAGCCGACGAGTGTGATCGTCAAGCAGAATGTCAAGAATACGGTGCAGGTGATGCGCGATCTGGCTGCCTTTCGCTGGAAGAAGGTTTTCGTGCCGTCGTAGTCGTCTGTCATCTGACTGTATCCTAGATGTATTCGCACCTTGGTGCTTTTGCGACTTGATCCCTTCGGGGTTTTATTGAAATAAATGCTTACGTGCTACGATTCGTATCACGCTTGACGATAGTTACGGTTTACGGTTCCATGTACTGTACAGAAAAATGAAAAAAAAAACCATAATAGTTGGTAACCCTTAAAAAAGCACTCGATACGTAATCTCTTCAATGATATTAAACCTGATTGATCCATCCAAAACATCTTTCCTTCTGAGACATGTGAAACAAAATTGACACGAAACGAAATAGAGAAGGAAAGATCCACAGCTGCCCAACAAAACAGCTTTCTCACCATCCTGAGGGAATCGTGCACGATGGTGATTATGATGATGATGATGATGATGATGAATGATCTCAAAATCATCAATCGCATACATCAAATCACCTTACTTACTTACTCCTTCTCATCCCTCCCCATCCTGTTCACGCGAGTCCTCATATCCGGCTTGGACGCGTCCACGAGCGGGGAGATCCATCTCGTCTCCATTTTGACCTCTTTCTTGTCTTCCCCTCCATCCTCCGCAAGAGGGCCATTCCCATTCTCCGGCGTCAACGGCAGCGGTACTTTGACGGGGTACGAGACCGACGCTGTATAACATTCCACGACAACCATCAGCAAAACACATCTTTCCCCGGCACAAAAACACCCCCAAAGGAAGGAACCAAGAAAAGAAAGGGGAAAACATACCAAACCCACTCCGATGATAATTCACATAGACATTCTCCCAGCACCCCGGCCGCGCCTCGTACGTCTCATGCATAATAGAAATATCCGGATGATATTTCTTGTTCGTGGCCCACCAGACCATGCCCCGCGAGTGGTACTTTGCGTGCGCGAAGCGGTGCAGCCCTGACATCGAGCGGAAGTAGTAGATGTTGAGGAGTTCGGAGGAGGTGGTTCGGTCGGAGATGGAGAGCCAGGATGTTGTTCCTAGAACTATTTTTTTTTCTCCGTAAGTATGTTGGGAGGGTATATGGAGGGGGGGGGGGGGGGGGTTTCCTACATTCGAATTCCTCACGTCTCTCTTCCATGTCCTGGGTCATGTCGATGAAGAGGTCTTTCATCTTGTTGAATCCGGGGGAGAGGATTCCAAGAGGACTATACTCATCACCGTCACTCTGTGTTCAGCCATCTCCTTGAAAAGGACATCCATGCACAAAAATTTTACGTGAAAGAAAAAGAAAAAGAAAAAGAAAAGCAAGAGACAAGGGGACGAGGGATGAGGGACGTACTGATTCGTCCTCAACCCCAAAAACAGCACCACAACCGTCTCCCTCGACGGCTCCGTCCCAAACTCCCCCTTTTCATCCGGTACCTGGGCCGACACCCTCCCCGGGATGATATCCTCCATGTACTGATTCTTCCTCCAGCCGTACATGATCAGGAGTACGTCGAGGCTGCGGTACGTCAGGATGCAGATTGAGGGGAGGAGGGAGAGGAGGGATAAAGTCGGGAGGTGAAGGTGGTGGAGGAGGGAGTAGGTCAGCAGGCCTTGGAGGGTGCAGCCCAGGAGGACGAGGGTTGAGAGGTGGAAGTTGTTGAGGAGGACCTGGTCCCGTTTTCTTTGTCAGTATGTTATATTATATATATATATATATGGGGTTATGTTGAGTGGGTAGGTGGTGACGATGATGGTGATGCGGGGAGGATCTACAGACCGCATTCGATCCTATCTCCGACAGTCGAGACTTGGGCTTCGAGGCCTCGGGCTCGAAGAGGGGCGTGAGGACGGCCATGGCGGTTGATATGATCGATTTATTGATTGGAAGAAGCTGATAGTTGTCGAGACGAATTGGAAGTGCGTCGACGTTCGAGGTCCCCGTCTATCCGTCTATTGATATATGTATTCAGACATGCGTTGTATACACAAAAATATCATCCATTCCATCCAGGAGACGAGCGACCTATTTAAATATATCTACCTACCTAGGTAGATAGGTAGCTACATACCCGATGTATCGGAGCATACGACAGCAACCGACGTCGTCATCGTCGTGTCGTAGTCAGGCAACGAGAAACAAAACCGTCTGTCTTGTCTGTTGGTGACAAGAAACCCTCCGCTCACCCCTCCATAAACAGCAAATGAGGGGACGTGGAGGAGTAATTCCAGTCTCGGCCGATGCGCATCGTCTGCCCTCCATCATTCCACCATTATCATCCTTTCTCCGAAATCTCTCCCCTCAAGCCCAGATCAGCATGTCCCAACCCAGCGCCATGGATAACGGACCCGGTCGGCCACGGGTCGCCTGGCCTGTGCTATGCGGTCGTGGGCCATGCATGCATGCATGTCGCACGGTGCAACATGGACAACAAGCTCTGCCCTGCCCTGTCCGGGGGGCAGAAAGAGAGAGCGAGCTTCGCACGACATGACAGACAGAACAGGTCTAGCTAGGGCTTTTTCGGTTGACGGCCATGGCGATTAGAGACTCTCCGCCGGATTGCGGAGAGTACATTACGTTATGCCTGTGTATGTAGCTAGATACATTAGTTAGTTGGACATGCTAATAGGCAATGAGATCTTTCGATAGTAGTTGGTGATGGTGACGATGCTCGCACTCGCACTCGTAGCCCTATAGATCATCTGTCTGCTGGTGGCTGTGGCTGTGTGTCCCACTAGGCGTTGCCTCCCCCGTCGGGGGAAATCAAGGCCGTCGGTGAGATAGGGCCTCCGGGTGCCGATATCATGATCAAAGTACTCCTAATCTATATCGCCTACAGAGTATATAATAAGTATTGCCTTGCCCTTCCCCCGGGTCCGAGTCGGACGGATCCTTTCTGAAGATCCATATGCGGGCGAGTTATGGGTTGCAAGTTAGGTAGTTAATTGTGGTGCCTGCTGGTTGCTTACCTGATAGGCAGGTAGGTAGGCAACAAAGAAATGGTATTTTATTTATATAATGATTGTCGGATGGGTATGCAGTGGTGTATTCCTCAAATAGGGAGGAGATGAGATTTTCGGGTTTCTTGTAGGTACCTATGTAGTGCATAGAATTCTGAAGATGGAATGATAACCAGATGGAGGATCGCTTGTTCGTTATGTGTGTAACAAGGCTCTCTTTTGCAGAGGAATAAGTCTCCCAAGCCAGAGGGGGATGGATCTTGTTACGCGTGTGACGAGAGGTTTCAGATTTCTTTCTTCCTGAAATAGATTCCATCAGAAAATAGAAGATTCTTTTTCGTTACCTGCATAAAAAGAACCCGCGCAGTTCCAATGCAATAATTTGGACACTAGGTAGCATTTAATAATTGTTGGCTATAGTTGGTTAGGTATGGTTATACATAGGTAGTTGCAGCGATCGGTCCAACTCTAAAACTGAAACTCAGTGGAGAGGAGGCCTCACAGACCTGAAACTGTTTGACGGTTTCAGAAAAAAAAAATAGCTTTTTTAGGACTTTGTGCTTCTATAAGGTTTGTCAATGCATCCACGTAATAGTTTTAAACATTTGTACTTATTTATTTTCCACAGTATGTTGTCGTCTAAACTGTCAGGACTACTAACTGGCTGTTACTCGATACAAAGCATAATCTGTAATGGAGAAACTCTGCTTGGCTGTCTTTATCAATGAAAAGTAAACAACGTCAAAGTAAAAATGTTCCTGTGCATATTCGAGTCTTCTGTGATCGGCAGTTCCACGTCTTGGGACAAGCGTCTAGTGTGAGCTTGTCTAGGCTGTCTGCCTTGTTTACCTACATGATTATGATCATTCGGCAGTCAGGTCAGATGGTGCGGTTGAGGGATTATACGGTATATGGTGGATAGTTTAGTTATTAGGTACTGCTTACAGCTGATAGGGTTCAAACATCACCGTGTCGTGTCCATGGGTAGGCTTAGTTGGAGAGACGTCTGACAAACTTCTACACCGTCCACACGTATTATTAAGGTATGTATTTATGTACATTAATTTAAATTAGAGCGTCGATGTAGATGCAATCCGTGACCACCCAACGCCCTGCCAGATGTTGCTGCAAAGGTCAATAAAGGCTTCTAAGGTAACAGGCCGCGGTCCACAACGATAGGGGGAATAGTCAATCTGCGAGACGAGGCAATATAATGAAACATGTCCACGGTACCACCAGTGATGCCCGAGACTTAGGTAAAAACTTCAACAAGCGGACAGACGACCTGTCCTCTACCGGTGTATCTTCGGCCCAGAAGGCAACCCGATTCCGCCGCCCAGAGGTTTTCGGGGCACTCCGCCGCCTCCTCCACCACCTCCGCCGTACGCGGTGTATCCAGGAGACAAGCTGGGCGGTGTGGTAGAACTCGGGCTCGGTGTGCTCGAACCCCCGTGTAAGCGTGCTCGCAACCTCTCCTGGGCGGAGCTCCCGGAGCCCGTTCGGTCCAGGAAGGGACGGCTCGGCGCTGATTGAGTCGACTGGTAAGATCCCGCACGCTGGCTGGGGAGCGGCCGGGCGCCCGATGGCGGCGGGGGAGTCTGGGAGTGCGGGATTCCTGCGCCTGCTGACGCTGCCTGCGGCTGTATGCGTGGACGACGAAGGCTCGAGGTCTGCTGCGAGGGTGGCGGTTGCGAAGATCCCGAGTCGCCCCAGAGATCGCTCAATCCGCCTCTGCCTCCTCCCGACGATAACGCGGGTGACTGTCCTCCATATCCCTGCTGCAATGCCACCTGGGTTGTCGCGACGACTCGAGGCTGTGGAGGCGGCGGGGCCTTGGGATCCGGTGGGAGCCAAGCGGGAAAAGGTCGTCCTTTCTCCGTGTAGTATGCGCGGAGGACATTGGAGATGTGGGAGCAGTCTTCATTGTCTGGGTCGTCGGACTCTTCGCTGGAGGTGATGGCGCGGCGGAGCGAGTTGAAACGGGTACCCAGGCTCGAGATGGCAGAGCCAGAGGTGAGGGACGAGAAGTAGGACGTCATCCTGATGACGTTTCTGCTTCAATCCTCAGAAGGACAGCGTGTCTCGATCGCTCTCGGGGCGCCCTCCTGAGTGAAGCGCTCCAATGTCGGTGTGTGGTATCAAGGTCTGCGCGAGTCGGTCTGCTTGCAGATTTTCGTCGAACACAGTGAAGACGGAGGGCTGCCCGTCAGAGGATGCAGTCGTGCGATGCAGTCGTGCGCCCAGCTGGGGCGGCTGGTCGAGTAGGGAGGCGAATGTTGGCGGAGAGAGTCTGGTCTGAGCCGTCGCGGAGACAAAGTCGAAGCGTCTCGAGTATAAGTGCACGTGAATGAAGTCGATCCGTGCAGCACGCTTACAGCAGAATACATGCTAGAAAAACAACACTACTTAGGCAGAAAAATTACTACAGAACCCTTATCTATACGATCGCCAGAGAATAACTTATTTTCTTTGTAAACTTTTGGGAAACAAACGTGGTCAAGTCGATAACTGGGTATGAATGCCCCGATCGAGTGGCTGAACATGCTCTCAAAGAACCAATATCCCTCAAAACGCCCTGCAAGTGTTTTCCACAGAATGATAGACTGGTGATTATGCCATGACACTCTCCTTTCCGGGTCCCTCCGTCTCGTATTCAATCTCAATCCGAGCGCCCTTCTTCCGCGGCTTCGGCGGTGGTGCTGCGCGCTTCCGCTTGGCGCCAGCGGCAGGCTTCTGCTCATCGTCCTCACCGGACTCGTCGCTACCCTCGTCACTCTCCTCGTCGCTCTCATCCTCATCATAATCATCGCTCGAGTCGGCAGAGTCTCCTCCAATCCAGTCTTCGATGTCCCCGAGATCCTCTTCTTCCTCGTCGATGTCGCTGACATACTCAACCTCTCCAACGCCCTCTTCCTCCTCGTCCTCGTCATACTGCTCACCCTCATCGAGATCCTCGTCTCTCTCTCCTTCTCCTTCTCTCTCGAGACCCCGGAGGACCTTCTTCCAGATGCCCTCCTCCACGTTGAGTGGCCGGTCGCCATATGCGCCGCTTCTCAGACGTTCAATGAGCTCGCGTTCAATCGCCCGCTCGACCTTCGCGGCCGCCTCTGCCTTGCGCTCGCGAGTTGCCTCTCGTCTCCTAATCTTCGGAGCCAGCTTCGGGACGATCTTTTCGCCAAGCCGTTCCTCTTCCTTCGCAATCCTCTTCATGCGAATAGCCACCTGCGTCAGCCTCGTGAGACGCTGCTTGCATTTGTGGATCAAAAATTTCGGCCAGTAGATCAACCGCTCATCAATCTGCTCGAGCGCTTTGCTGTAGTTGGACGAGAGCCGTATTCGCTCCCACCACTTGCTGGGCATGTGCGCGCGTTCGATCGTCTTCATGTAGAGATACATCGCACCCGTTTCGGGGTCCGACCGAACGGTGGCATAGCGAGAGTTGGCCAGCGGGCATGACTGGCGATTGCAGAGACCGGTGACGTTGTATTCATTCCGGCAGAAATTTTGTCCCTTGGTAGTTCTGTGCAGGTAGTCTCGTGTCAGCGTACACTCGGAGAACCGTTCCGCAGGAAGAGATTTCCCAACTTACTTGAGCTTGTAGGAGCAGAATTGCTGGTTGATGATCTGCCAGACGATTTCGTCTGAAGCCATGGTGAATAAGACTGACCGGCGACAGCGCCGGAAGAAAGTGAATCAAGCAGAGAGTCTCGGGGCAGACGTCGAGGATCGACGGCAGAAGCTTCATCGCCTGCAGAGAAAAAAAGTTGCGGGTAGCTGGTCACGTGGGGCGCTTATCGATAGCCTGTCTTATCAGCAAACAAACACAACGTCCCGCCAGGTCTCCAACGTCCTCCGGAAGAGCGAGTTCATGCTTTGAGATATACACAATGGTCATCTGTTCATGTACATGTGAATGATATCTCAGGACATTCACATTATGGTTCCTGACATGTCTTCCCCACTCCTGCTTTCGTCCTTTTTTTCCCATCCCCGCAGCCTACAGAATCTCAACTCTCTCTCCGTCTTTCTTCCATCTCCAGGAATCCTTCTTTGAGATTATAGAGTATCGAGCGATACATCATGTCTTTTCTTAATATATCAAAGTATACCAATGCTTTATACAACGCTTTGTAGTCTATGCTGAATTGTTTTGATTCTAGGAGCCAGAAATTTACTTGATCTTATCGAATATTAAAAATGCTAAAGGGAACATAGAACCGACAGCGCCTCGTCTATGTCTTCTTAGCCCCCCACAGTTTCTATTTTTATAACAATGGATCTCACATTGACTAAACACAACGAATTGTTTTATTTTGTCTTGCTGTATAGCAATTGCTTATGGCTTTCGATGAGCTGTGCCTCCGAAGATGTTCTAATCTTATCTGGCTTCTAGTCCTCTATCTTTCGCATTCTCTTCTTTGGCAGAACAAGATTATTGTTCTCTTGTTGAGCTTTCGTTTCAGACTACCGTTCTTTATTTACATATGTCCATATATACTCCTTCAGAATCGTCCCCATTGTCATAACCAGCAGTATTCCAACTCTAATTATCTATTAATATATATATTCTACAGACTTCTGCAACAATATATTTGCGTTTCAATACCTGTGCGCTGCTGTCTATTGCTGCTTTTTAACTACTCGATATATTCCGCGATCCTTTATTTGAAGAACTTCCTTGTTCCTACTGTCTCTTTGTTAATCTCTCAGAACCTCCGGGGTATCTCCGCCTGAGCTGTATAGCAGAGTGAATCTCACGATTTTATATTTCTCCCGTTAAAAATATTATATAATTTATCCCTTTAAACTACAGAACACATAAATCACGATGTCTCAGCAGTCCCAGCAGCCTCAGAAATTGCGCCAGCCCCAGCAACCCCAGTTGTCTAAGCAGCTCCAACGACGTCGGCGGCCTCAGCCACCTGGGCTCATTTGCCCCCGCTGCCATATGTCATTTGCAACTCTCGAAGCGCGCGCCAACGACATTGAGGAACCCCTCGACCACAACGTGTGCTATCTCTGTCTTCAAGTTGACATACAGGAAGATTTCGAGACATTCACCGAACTCCAGGACCATCTGGAGAAAATTCACCATTACTGCGAGCCATGCGAGTGGCATTGTACTTCTCGGCAGGCTCTCAGGGCACATAATATCTCAATGCACAACATGTGCGCGATCTGCGAGGAATACTTTCAGAATGTCCATGAACTGAATGGCGTGAGTATAACCCATTCTGCCTTTACATGTTACTGGATCCAGTCCACTGACAGGCATACCTGATGCACAGCACACAGTCGCCGTCCACCGCCCCCATATGGCCAATTGCCCTCTCTGCTCTGGCAGCTTCACCGCGTACGCCTCCGTCTTCAACCACCTCGAGTCCGACAACTGTCCCTACGGAGCAACACTACAAGACATCCACAATCTGGCTACACAATACTACCAGGTCCGCGGCATACAGATGCCCAACCCGTTCGCGTGCCGCGAGTGTCCGCGGAGTTTCAACCGGTTGAGCGACCTCATGCAGCATATCGATACACGTTCCTGCCCGGCGAACTATTTTACAAACTCCGAGTCCGTGGGCCCGATGGTCACATATATTCGCAATAATCTGCGTGATGCTGTTGACGCCTGGAGGCCACTGTTACCACCACCACCTGCAGCACAACAGGAGCAGCAGAATGCAGCCAATGCTCCTGCTCAACCTACTCAACCTGTTGAGGCTGCTCGGCCGGGAGCTGGTGGTGATCAGCCAACTGGGACTGATCAATCAAATGGAACCAATCAACTGGAACCACTAGTCAACCAAATGGAAACAACAAACCCAACAGAACCCCTCAACCGAATCGAAACCAGCAACCCTGATTCTCAATTTCTTTGACTACCTATTGATTGATCATTTCGTCCTGCCGCGCTGCGCATTCCTCTTCCTGTCACAGCCGCATACAGAAACATGACTAACGACTGAGTCAGAAGCATCATTTCCTTTACTTATCACCTACTTAATCCACAGTTCAAAATTCGCGTCATTAGCAAGCGCCCAGGACGTACGTCGAGAGTGAGTGAGTGAGTCAGTTTTAGTGGGAGTCAAGTCAAGGGTGGGCAAAAAAAAGCTCACGATATTAATATCCTCGACGTTTTCGTGATGCATCAATTGCATTGCATGGAGTTCCTTAGGTTGCCTTCTGTTTTCGCTTTCTAAAGATACATATACCCCATTGATATGGTCCGTACAGTGTTGGCCGGGGTTTGTTTTCTTTTCCTTTGATGTGATGGACTTACCTAGCTAGCGAGCTAGCTAGAGTTGGGAGCGTTTCTAATTTAAGATAGGGCGGATTTTTTTTCTTGCATAGAATATTGCATTTGGCGACGTTTTCTTTTTCATTTCTTTTCTTTCTCTTTGTACAATAAGTACATCGAGTCGAGTTATGAGCGTCCTTTTGGTTTGGTTTGGTTTGTTGTTTTGGTTTGTTGGTTAGTTGTTTCAAGTTGTATAACAATGACGAGGATACATAGATCAGACGGGAGAGATGATAGATAGTCCACTTCGTAATGTGTACTGTAGTTCTATTAGTTATTCCTCCTATTGGTTGCTCTTTCAAATTGGGTTTTATAATACATGGAACCTTGCGGATTACATGCAAACAAGGAATGTCATTATATTTAGACACATATTCAAAGAGGCTCGATATATTCATTTCTATAGAATTACTTGCTTGAACGTCTACAATTATATTGCCTAGCCAGATGAGTAGTCTGATACGCTCGTAGTCCACTATGCAAATATCGCACCTAGGTACTAAACAGCATGGCTCCTCTCTCGTAAAGACATTCGGCAGAAAAATGCTCGTAAATTCTTTACAATCAACCAATAAGACAGGCAATTCAGTTGCTCGTTCATCAGCACCAGCCCTCCATCTGCTGCTGCATCGGAGGCACCCCGTCCCACTCCATCCCATTCATCCCGGGCCCGAGTCCTGGCCCTCCTAACTCTGCCGCTTCATCTCCGACTCCATTGAGCATATCGTCCCCGGCGAGTCCCCACCCCATGGCCTCCAGCTCGCGGACGAAGAAGTCCCTCTCCTCCTCCATGATCGATGCGCCTTCCTCGCCGCCCATCACGTCCTTGTACCGGCGCAGGTGCCACCAGTGCGTGAGACCGCGCAGGGCCTGCTCGAGCGGCAGGGCCTCCTCGACCTCGGCGTCGATGTCGGAGCCCGCGAGCCAGTCGTCGCGGAGCTCGGGGCGGCAGTAGAGGTAGATGGCGGTGATGACGCGCATGTTGTTCTGGCGCCATTTCCGGCCGCAGTAGGGGACTTGGGATTTGAAGAGCTTGAGCGTGTACAGGCGGAGGTGGTGGTCGGGGATCTTGAGACCCTTGCGGAGGATCGTGCTGGATTTGTACTGGACGAGAAGGAGGCACCGGTGTGCTTTGTCCCGCGTGATCTTCTGCATGATGTGGAGGTAGTTGATGGCGGAGAAGAAGTTACGGAAGGAGTATGTGGTGATGGGTTCCTTGGGAAGGGGAGCTATCGGGTAGCCCAGTTCGTCGACCTCGGGGCGTACACGGCCTTCCACAAAGTCGGAAGTAGGATCACCAAGCTTTTCGGGTGACGGTCCGCGTATGGAAGAGTTTCCTTGCATGAAGCCTTGGGAGCAGGTTTGGCGACGGATGGGCGGGGGAATAGCTTCATCTTCGCTGTGAGAAGACTCAGCATCAGAAGACGGCGGGTGCTCTGGCGGTTGATCTGAATGGACGTGACAGAAATGGAAGAAGCTATTTCCAAGTCAGTCTATACGAATGAGGCTAATTGCTAGTAATACATACCTAAGGTCTTCACGGTCGTTCTGCTGTGCGACAGCCTGATCGACGTCCTGATGTGCAAACATCTTTAGAATCAACGGCAGATAATTCGAGTCAAGCAATAACTGAGTCATGTACTCAAACTTCAGTATGTCTGAGCGCTGGTCAGTCTTATATATAAGAGCATTATAGGACCATCTGTTGCCTTACGCGATCTCTTGAACCACTTTAGCAAAAGCAAAAGTGAGCCAGACACGCCCTTCCCCGTGATCTCTCGCAATCTAATGCTATCGAGTTCTTCGACTGCAGCTTCTGAGTCATCAGCCTGTCCAGAAGAAAAGCCGTTGACCGGACTGTAGCCATTGAGTTAGCATACGCAGATTATGTTGACGAGAGATCGGATATTATACCCCATGCCGTGGCCATTTTGTGCGTTTGCATTGTTCACCATGGCACTGACGTTGGTCAGTATGACTTTGAGGAGAACAATGACAATAGACTGCAGATGCGGCATTGCTTTTCTCTACAACACAGTCAGTCTTGGACTCAACAGCCAGCGGGACTGGCTTGGACTCACGTAAAACGCCTCTACAGCATCAAGCCGCCGCTGCACGTCTTCATTGTCCGTTTCCTTCTCAGGACGCGGCTCGGATTTAGGCCTTTTCTTTGTTTTCGGATGGGACTGCAGTATCTCTTCGGTGAGCTCATCTTCAGAGCTCAGTTCAAACTGGACCCCAGACTCTTCTGCGTTCCAGCCCCGATCATACTTCATGAAGCGCTCCCGCTCCTCCCAGAGCTGTCGTGTTGCTCGTGTCATTTTCACATGGCTGGAAAATAGTTTGCCAGCTTCGATAATCGAGGCTGGAACATCGCTCCCCTCCCATTTCTTGCCTACCAGCGTATCTTGACGTTCGCTCGTTCCTTTTCCTCCAATGTTATTGCTCGAACCGTCCAGAGGCGGATACATGAAAGGAAAGTTCTGGTTGGTCTGATAATTTTGCTTCTTTCCTGCCTTGCCTCCTGGGCCAATTGGCGATGGTGGCGGGGACGGTGCAGGGGTCGCTATATGAACGGACTGATGGAGGATTGAACCGCTTCCACCGGATGTAGATGGACCAACTCCCGGCCGGCTAGGGTGGGTAGGCAGTGGCGGAAGGATGGAATTGTTCTCCAACTCCAGCGGGACAATTGGTGGTGGCGGGTTATATGCAGGGTATTTGGAAGTAATCTCCTGCCGGAAGATGTGGTAATCAAGAGGTGAAGCTGTGAGGAAAGGCGTACGATGAGAGGGGTCATCTTGTGCTGCTAGGGGCGGCTCCAATTCGGCTTTCGCCTTAGCCAAACTCTCGCTACCTCCGAAAATAAGTAACAAGGATTTCCAGAATAACAGAATAATTCTCGTAAGAGGAATATGTGTAGAGTCATCCCACCGTAACCGTGCAATAACCTCAACGAGAAAAACAAGAAGACTCGGTTCAAGTGCGGCAACCGCATCTCGCAAGGAAGTATTCTGTGGATAAGAGCTTTCCTGTCTTCGCCCAACCTCAACAATAAGATACAAGGCTGTCAGGATTAGATTTGCCTCGCGCTCCTGTGCGGCAAAGTACGCAGAATTGCTGTTCTCAGCCTCAATATTGTTCAAGTCGAAACCAAGCGGATTTTGATCCTTGTCAAAAACTCTTCTCAAGTACTCGAAAATGGCAGTAATTCCAGAACATTCGTGCACGAGAAGAACATTGTTCTCGATCCATTTGATCTGCAGTGACTTAGACTTCGGTGTCTCAGCGGCTTCTTTGGGAGTCACTTCCTCTGGATAACCATCCGCAACCTTCCCCGCAGTGACTCCCCATACACCGGTCATAGCATAGCACACCGCTTCCAAGGCTTCAATCCGGGAGAACAGATCCGGATTCTTCAAGCCATCGAGCATGTGCTCCATAAAACACTTCCGCAGCTCCTGGCTAGCTTCAATCCAAGAGATCTCCTCAGACGACGGTGAATGATGCTCGTAGAACGCCTTCCAGTGATGCTCAAAGGAAACCTTTGATCCTAAGAGCATAATCCGGTCGGGCTCACTGTACTGAAACCATTCGTCCAGCTCGTCCGGGAAGGGCTGACAGTCAGCATACTGAAAGGCATATGCAGGATGCTCCATCTTAGGCATTTCCTGCACAATCCGCCTAAGCTGGGACAGACTCAGCGAGTCTGCCGAGTTCTCCGCATTCTGCTGGACAGGAGCAGGAGGCGGCGGCTGAAGTGGTGGCGGAGGAGCAACACTGTCACGACGCAGTTCAGGATGTTTTGTACTTCGCGATTCAGGTGGATTTGAAGTAGAATCTCCAGCTTCCTGAGACTTTTCCCCCTTGAGACCTTCGGCTACCTTTGCCATAAGCTGATCATCCGAAACGGTGGCTATGTCGGTCCCTGTTTGATCAACCTCGTCCGCCTTGACGAAGTGATGATCTTGGGCGTCTCCATCGCCCGGGACTGAGGGTCTGTCCATCTTAGATACTTACGCACGGCTCCGCTTCTGGAGGGGCGTAAAATGATAAGAAAGATGTGTTATTAGTACAACATAAGGGTATCTCAGCGCAGCTGCAAAAACAGTCCAGTAGAAAGAACTCCAGAAGAAAGGAACCAGGCTGATATCGCCATGATCACTCCGTGGATGGAGGAGCCATACTACTTGAGGTCTGGAAGTATGTTGACGATGAGATGGTTTGTGATAATGTCGGATTTCGGAGAAGGTGAAGATCCGTGGGACAGTTCATGGTCATGTGATCTTGACTTTCCGGGATTGTGTCCAAAAAGGTAATCTGGTCTCCACCTGCTAGGTGTGGAGTATCTCGTAGATCGTCTGGGGACCTGGGGTGCTCCCATGTATGTCCAGCATGTGAAACAGATGTGTAGATGCCTGACGAATCACAGGGATTCATGCCATTACCCATATGAATGTAACAATGGTTTACGACCAGGTAGCGTGTACCTATACTAAGGTATACAGCAAGGACAAATAACCGCACGTATGCTGAGGAAACAGATATTTACATTCAGCGAAGGATATAAAACTCATCGCGCTCCCACATGGCTCCAAGTGACTAGAAGATTGCAGCTCCGTCAGTTCAACTTGCGCGACGGATCACTACCCTCTCGCCGCTTCAGTTTCCGTTTGGCTTCCCATCGTTGCCAGCCGGCCTCAACAAGGTCTTCACTCACCACCAGATCTCGAAACCGCGCCATCCTAGCCAGCTGTGTATCCAAGGCCCAGTCGATCCACCCAGCTCTTCGCAGGTAGGTAGTGAAGAAGAACCAGAAGATCGCAAAGATCGCACCCGCAGCATATCCGGCCAGGACCTGTCTTGGGGTGTGGTAGTTCAGATATACGCGACTGATGGACACAGCGCCAGAACACATGCATGCCAGAAAAGACAGCGTTGCCCGCTCCATGAAAGTGGGCGAGGAATATGAGGTCGACTGGTTGGGGATATGTCGAACGAGCAGGAAGAGGGTCAGGGAGAGGGAGAAGAAGGCGACGAATTGGGAGTGGGACGATGGCATGCCATAACCTTTACCATATATCTCTGTGATAGTAACCGGATTAGCCTCTGAATGTCGAGGAGTAAAGTCCTAGAGACCAGTATTACAAGACGTACGTTGCGGCCGCTCCTCCCTGATCAACCTCTTCAGCGCAAAGTTCAATGCCTCACAGAGCATCTGCCCAGCGAACATCAGGAACACCTCCACCTCCCTGGAGGCCCAGATTACTGTGACATACATCACACATAGTGCCTGCGGGACCAGGGCAAGCCATGCGGAAATGAAGGATATGGGATCGTTCGGATTCTAGGACCACGAATCAGCACTGGACAGCGGTTTATTGATATTTGCTTGACGGATATGGAGAATATACATAATGTACATGGGTCAGAGACAGCGACGCCAGCGGCGGCTCCTCCATCTTCAAGCAGTCTAGAACGAAATCTGTGTTTGCGGATAGGTATCAAAGCGGTATTATGGAGCTGCAACAGGAACGGGAGGCGACGCGCGAAGGGGATAGGCGGAGGATGGAAAAACACCCGCAGCGATCACAGACAGACGAGGCGCATGCTGCAGGCGAGGACGCAGATCGTCCGACTCGGACGCGGTGGATGCTCGAGAAAGACAAGAGAGAGCTTCAGCTCAGATGTCGTCCGTGCAGGGTGCTGCTTTAGCCGCGAGCTTCCCCTCCGCAAAAGCAGCCGCGGTGACCGAGAGGGGCAGCGAGAGGGAAATGAGAGGCGCCGCCGGGCAGCAACTCGATGCCCATCGGTGAAGTACATCTAAGCTCTCTTCTTCTTCTTTTCTCCTCTCTTCTGCATGCCTCTGCCTCGTCTCTCCGTCTTCCTCGACAGCCTGACGGAGTCCTCCGCTCCATCCCGCAGCTCCATCATCGAATCATGACGCACCATCTTGACGCCTTTCCCCCCAGTTTCCCGTTACATTTCTCTACAGATCCCTTCCCTCCAGCGACGTACCTCGAAGCACAGCAGACTTTGGGCCAACCCGGTGACAAAGACCACGTTCTGCTCTCTGACAGGTCCCCCAGCCAGACGGCCCCTTTCCCTCCATGATTCTGTGTGGCTACCACGCCTGAAGGTAATCCCGCCTTTTCCCTTCTCCGCCGCCACCTGCATCTGGTTGGGTCTAACAGATATGCTCGTCCAGATAACTAGTCGCTGTCATAACTGTCACCGAAACCGATAAATTACCGCCTTCTATCTCCGCTATCTTATCTCCTTTACAATCCTCTGCCCCCTATAACTTCGGACGGGACAATGCAGCAGATGCTCTTCGGACTTCGGCGATGATACGGCGGAATTGGAGGTCCGGGGAACAGCAGATCTATTGAAGAAGCTAGCCTACAAAGAACCGGTTTCGCCACCTTACCTTGTCGTCGAAATAGAGACATTATTGTGATCACACACCTTTCGACCTCCGACCGTTCGAATTCGCATCCATGGCGGACATGTCTTTCCCGGAGGATGACCGCTCAATCGAACTCTCTTCGATTGAAGCCATCTATCCGGAGATCTGTATCGATCCTTCCTCTCCCTTCAAAGCATCCCTCGATCTGCCGGTGACCCCCTCGACTCCATTAAAGGTCCGTTTTCAGCAACTATCTGATAGTGGTCCTCCACCTCCTCTTTTGACGCCACCCACGTCTCTCGAAGCCAGCGAGGCATGTCTCAGCAATGGAGAAAAAGACGGGATCGACCCTCTGGCTAGTGATACCGGACCGGATGTCCACGAGCTCGCTCATCTTCCTCCCCTGACCCTCGAGATCGAACTGCCAGAAGGCTATCCATCTGAAAAGCCACCCATATTCAACATTAGCACCAACCCCTCTTGGTTATCCACGTCGCACGTATCGAAACTAGTAGATGATGGACGGAAGCTCTGGGAGGAATGTGGAAAGGACCTGGTCGTTTACACATATATTGACCATCTCCAACAATTGGCGGAGAGTGCGTTTAATATCGCTGAAACTCCGGGCGAAGAAGTGCAACTACCCCGCAGTTTGAAGATCGCATTACTCGATTTTGACATCAAAGCGAAACGAGAGAAATTCGAACAGGAGACTTTTGAATGCGGCGTCTGTCTCGAACCGAAGAAAGGAGCAAACTGCCACCGCATGGTTCTTTGCTCCCACGTCTTCTGTGTACCATGTCTTCAAGACTTCTACAATACGTGCATTACCGAAGGTGACGTTGAGAGCGTCAGGTGTCTCGCTCCTGACTGTGGCAATGAGCAGAACTCCAAGCCTATGCCGGAACAAGGGAAGAAAAGGAAGAAGCAGGATAGGACGCTTAGTCCCAGCGAACTCCTTCAGATTCCCCTAGAGCAGGAGACTGTCCAGCGATATGTCTTCCTGAAACGGAAAAAGAAACTGGAGGCGGATAAGACAACCGTGTACTGTCCACGAAAATGGTGTCAAGGTGCCGCGCGGTCGAAGAGACATCCAAAGCCTACCGATCCCATCACTGATGACCTCGACGGCTCGGATGACGAGACAGACAATGCTATGGCGTTCGACCCTATGGGAGACGAATCTCAGCTTCCTCCTATGCCTGATCGCGTAGCCATATGTGAGGATTGCAACTATGCATTCTGTGCTGTTTGCAAGAAGGGCTGGCATGGAGAATTGGTACGTTGCTTCCCACGCCGGGCTGCAGAGCTGTCTGCAGAGGAGAAAGCGACCGAGGAATATCTCAAGCTGTACACTACGCCATGCCCAACTTGCAACGCTCCTTGCCAGAAGCGCATGGGGTGCAACCATATGAAATGCTTCAAGTGCGATACCCATTTCTGCTACCTCTGTTCGAGTTGGCTGGAAGAGGACAATCCTTACAAGCACTTCAATGATCTCAACAGCAAGTGCTTTAACCGTCTTTGGGACCTCGAAGGCGGTGACGGTATTGACCCTGAAGGAGCTGAGGCCTTGCATCAGATCCCGGATGATCTGCTTGAGTTTGAGGATACCGAGGATGATAGCGATGATGACAACCCTGTCTGGGAATTTGGGGAGGAAAGCGATGACGATGATTTCGATCGGAGAAGGAGGCCTCCGCCTCCCGCCCCTGCACCTCCACGAGTTATTCCGCCAGTCGACGGCGACTATCCCAATCGCGGCCGCAACGCCAATGGTCTGGACGCAGCCGGCCGTGCTGCAGCTGCAGAACGGCAAGCACAGGCACGAGCGATGGCTCGAGTTCGAGACCGTCCCGGTGCTCAAGAGGGTGCTCCTCGACCACCGCAACGGGCTGGTCAGAACGGAGCGCAACCACAGCAGGGCCAAGAGAGGCGTGGTCTTCAACGCTTCTTAGATCTGGTCCAGAATGACCAGGAAGACGAGTGGGACAGTGATGAACTGGATGAGGGGCTTTGACCCTAAACAAACTCCTCCAGAATCAAGTACCAACGTACTATAGATGGTCAAGGGCAGCTGGTTTAGCTGGTTCGGAAGGAAGGGCTCCATGCGATTATTATCATGATGGTGATACTCCTACCCTATCCTTCCTATGTACTTCCTGTATTTACTTTTTTCTTTTCCATAATTTTCACGTCCATGTCATATCATTCATGAGCTTTTTGCAAGCGTGTATCTTCTTACTCTTTTATTTCTAGCGCAAATGATACCATTAGAAGACCATTTCCGTTGCTTGTTGTGTGTTATGTACCTAACTTAGCTTAGCTGTTTCATGTATGTAACATGTGAAATGATTGATTTTTAACCTGATCTGATATAAGCTGATCCGCATCCTTACAAGCCAAAGCAAATCCTTTGCTTCCTACCTAAAGAAGGTACCTCACATCCACACTGGACTGAAGAAGTTTGACGAGATAAGACGCGTATTCTATTCAATTATGAAGAAGGTATACGTTCCAATGTCGATAGATATATGATGTTTGTATCTTTTGATCTATTTCCTCACTGTGATAAGATAAGAAAAACACTCGACTAACAAGTTCGTTACAACTTTACTGAAACAGAAAAGAAAAAGAAAAGAAAACAATCGATTCATTTTTACTTGCACTATCATATCGTACCTTTCAGTCATCCTGCTGGAACGACCCGCAACCTAACAACCTAATAGTCCGACGAACAGGGTATGTATATTATTATTATTATTATTATTATTAATCAAGTTTAACGTCCATATAGAGCCTTCCGGCTATGACAGACCCTGTTTCCTGGACTGCAATTCTCATCCTGAACTGGCAGTTCAGAATGAGATCTGCTGTCCCTGTGTAGTCCCTGGGATCTGCTCCCCATTCATGACCATTCTCAACCTTTTCCTCGCCCTAATCTGCCTATCTACACAGGGCTTTTGGGCTCTATAGGCCCTCCTTGGCTAGGGTATGTATATATGTATGTATGATAAAATGATAAAAGAAAGGCGAGACCATGAAACTGTACCTACTGGGAATAACGCATTATCAAGATCCTAGATTTTTTATGTAGCATGAAAAAAAGGATATGCAGGTTAGTTAGGTAGCTGGTTCTACTGGACTTGGGTGTAGTCATAAGATCTCGTCAGGACTTTATTAGTGGATGGTATTCTTCACTCTTTGCTATTATTTCGTTATTATTGGAAAAAGAATATTATTGCAGAAATATAAGGCTCGTTGGAATCGTACAGGAAATGGGTAAATAGGAAGAGACCTCCAGATGCCTGTCATTCTTTTTTCTTCTCTTCCGCGAAACCAAATCACATATATATGCAAATATGTATCTAGAACACAGAAGCCATGCGATATGTTCTTTCTTTCATTTCCATTTATTATGATTCATGTTTTCCTAACCCTGTGCAGGAACTATTTATCTATGGATGTACAGTACAATCAGTGCACTACTGCCTAACTTTCCGAATCTAGATGATCAGATAATCGTCCCGATCGCCATCATAGTCCTCCCCAACAACGGCGTCAGACCACTCGTACCAAAACTCGTAGCTCATCACGGTGTGGTCGGCATACATCAGGAGCAGGCGATAGCGGCGTGACGGGCTCCACCCGCGCCAGGGCTGATCGGGCTGGTAGGTGCGAGTCGCGATCGCGTGGCATTCGGAGATTGTGAGAGGGGTGCGTTTTTCCTGCGTCGGTTCGGGGCTAGTGTCTGGTGTGTCAGTGTATTTGTTGTCTCCTTTGGAGAGCTTTTCTGAGATGCCAGAGTCGTTCACGCTGGTTGCACTTGGTGTGCTGTGGTCAGAGTTGGGCATGGATTGACTGTCTTCCTCAGACCCGATGAATCGGTAGTGGAAGGTGATATCATTCTCGTCGACTGCACCACGCGGGATATATGGCACGTCCGGGGGCATCTCGAAGCCCTGAACGGGACTGACGGCCATCCCGAGGAGAGGAACGAGAGGTCGGTCTCCGTACTTCTCCTGGCTCTCGAGAGGGACGACCCAGTTGACTCGGAGTGCAATTCCCTTGTTATGGGCCTCCGTGAGCGAGATGATCGCTGCACGACCCTTCTGTGTGGCTGCAATGACGAGACCATGTTCAGGCACATATTTGACCATGTTGAAGCGGTCACAGGCGCGGATTGTTAGGACAGGACGAGTGAAGGGTTGTCGGAGTGGACCGCCGTAGACAACTGTGGGATATGGCGCAAAGGGATGAGGAATGAGACGAATGTCACTCTGGGAGAAATGGAGGATGGGAAAATTGGGACAGGCGGGAATCGGCCCAGGTGCAAAGCTCTTTGACTTGTCCGAATACATATAGGGATTCGGATCATCTGGGAAGGCATTGCGGAACATATTGTCAAAGAGCTGGTAGGCAAATGTTCCCGTTTGATTTCCATCGTTGTCATTTTCGTTTTCCTCCGCGTCATCCTGCATCTCCTGATCCTGATCGTTATCTTCGCTATCGAAGTCTTGCATGCCACCTTCATAATCGTCAAGGGTGTCGTCATCGATGTAGTCGGCAGCCTCTGGGAGATTATCCTCTGTTCCCGAAATGTCACCTCCAAGCGCATCCTGGAGCACGAGTTGGAGAAACTGTGCTGTATTCATTGGTGCGTGTATAGTAAAGTGCAGACCGTGCTGCCCGGTTCCCGTAACTCCTGGCGCGGCGTTGGGAGGACCAGCGATGGTATTCTGACCCGTCTGAGATACAGGCTCAGCGGTTTCGGGGTCAGTATTGAGATTACTTTGTTCGCCTATGCTACCCGCCTGCGCGTTGACCGTCTCATTGCTTCCTACGGAACTCTCAGTGCGCTGATGGGCCAAAGCATCGCCCGCTGCAGAACTGTTCACTTGTCCTGGATAAGCGGAGCTTGGAAAAGAAGTACTTTCAGGCTCCTCACAGCCACTGGATGCGTCATCACTCATATCTTCATCGAGCACAGACTCCTGTTCCTCGGGCCCGTCTTTGGAAGGAGCTGTGGCACGATCACGTTTGCTAACGCAGCAATCCGAGTCAAAAATGTCAGGAAACGTTGGCTCTTCTGGTGCTTCTCTGACGCTTGGCGGGAAGTAGTTGTACAGATGAAATGCATCGGGAATATCTCTACTCAGGTTGGTAAGATCAAGCACCGTCTCTCGCTCGTTCATCTTTTGGTATGGGCGGCCGCCACAAGCCTCCACATACGACCTACATAAGCGAAAAGTGCGCGGATCAAGAGCTATCGCACTCCAGCCACGCTCACTGTTTCATCATTAGTAAATAATATAGTTGAGCAAAGGGACAGGAGCAAGCTTACTCGTTCCGCATAGTCTGAGGGAAAGGGCTAACAGTTATATCATTGAAGTGAAAGGCGTTGAATGGGCCAAGGCTCTCCCAGACTTTCCAGACAAGGAGCTTGTTATCGATGTCAGTGCTAACCATCCAAGTTCCATTAGGATCAAGGTCGCAGTTCAAGAACGAAACACTCGGGATGTTCGTGAAATGACCAGCGTAAGTCAGCCGAACATTGCGTGAGCGGTAGCGATCTGGCATAAGACGGCGGAACCGCATTAACTGGGCTGTATCCTCAATGTTTAACCAGTTCTGCCCGTAATCTTTGAGATCATCACCAAAGTCTAAGGAGCCATCGGAGTCGCTGCTATTCTCTGAACTTGGATCGACCAGTGCAAAAGCGAAGACGGTAATAAGTCCTGTATTCGCACTCACTGCGATTAAGCGAGCGAATTTGTGTATTGCAAGGCCCCAAGCACTGGCTTCAACCCACTCAGAGAAGAAAGCCTCGATATGGGAGCCATCAAACGGGCGTACTTCACCGTTCTCCTCGGAGCGCTCAAGCGCTGAGAAGATAGCCTCAACATTATAGCCACAGACATTACCAGAATCAGTAGCAAGCAATAATACCTCTTCCCGTCCCAGATCATCAACCAAGATATTGTTGATGGCATGGGGGAAGTCGGGCGAGATATAACCTTCGGCATCTGGTTTCTTCATCCTTGGAGTTATAATCATTGAAGGTCTCGAGCCAAGCATCTGCCATGGTCCCGCTGGCTCCCAGACATATATCTG
Source organism: Thermoascus crustaceus (assembly GCF_041956765.1). Taxonomy (NCBI): domain Eukaryota; kingdom Fungi; phylum Ascomycota; class Eurotiomycetes; order Eurotiales; family Thermoascaceae; genus Thermoascus; species Thermoascus crustaceus. Next base: position 1,322,498 of record NW_027192532.1, on the reverse strand, counting down.
GTGAGCATACGCAACGAAGAGTAGATTACGACGCTGAGAAAGCGCAGTCTTCGGTGATATCATTAGCAAGATACAGCGGTTCTGACAGGAAGCTATTCGAAATTAATCTTACCAAGTTGTTTCTCCAGGACGCAATCTGCGGAGGAAATACATCTTCTCTCCTATAAATTGGGAGTCAGCATATTCTGCGTGCAAGGATCAAGGTCTGCCATGACCTATGACATACGTAGGAAACTAAGTCGATGTCAGTATGAAGATTGTCTCCGTAGCGGATTATTTCCTATTTGCAGGAGACGCCCTTACTCTCTGTGTTCCCGTCTCGACATTAAGCGCTTTGAGACGCAGGTCATCTCGAGGGCCACGCTTGCTGATGCCCAGCCCCGGGGCCTCGCCATTGGACGCCATTGTCGGCTCTCTGCGGCTCTGCATCGCACTCAGCTCTGCCAATCCCTGGAGTTGTCTCAGGTCAAGTCTGTACATGCAGTAGGCGGCCAGGAACTAAGATGGGAGAAGAAACAGCAAGGGGATGAACGAAGCTTTGGAGGAGCCGGTATTTGCATTTCAAGGAGAGAGCGGAGCTTCGGGGGTTGCACGGTTGAGCAGGTGACACGGAAGGCCTGGAGTCTGCTGCCAAGATGGCCTCTAATAAGCATTGTCAGACTACGACAGGGGGAGTGCTCAGGAGACCTGAGCAACGGATCACATCTCCGTCGTCGGTCGAGGTTGAAGCTGCTGGGTTGTATACAATGAAGTCAGGTCGTCTCGCCGCCGTGCAGCTGTCGTGCACGTGCCACTATCCGATACCGTCACCGATGATAAGATAGCTTAGTCAGCCGGCGTATCTCCGCTGGAGCTTTGAGGACGACCATCGCTGCGCCAGCCTCGCCGTCCTCCATCCAGCCCCAACTAAGCAGACACCACAACAGAAGCATCAATCTGTACTTCAAACCATGGATCTTGTAGCTGGTGTGCGCAAAGAAGGCAGTCGGTAAGTCCTTACTATCTACAACGCAATTGATTCTCCCTTCATCTTGCTGACGCAATTCTTCTCCCTCAGCGGTGGCCGCGACGCCTTCAAATGGGAGGATGTCAAGGAGTCCCAACACCGCGAGAACTACCTCGGCCACTCGATCATGGCGCCCGTCGGGCGCTGGCAGAAGGGAAAGGATCTGCAGTGGTACGCGAAATCCGATGAGAAAGAGGCGGACAAGGCGCAAACAGCACGCGAAGAGGAAATCCGTCGCGTCAAGGAAGCCGAGCAAGAGGCGATGGCGCGCGCGTTAGGTCTCCCTGTCGCACCGAAGACCTCGAATGCGAATCTGACCCCTCTGGGCGGGAAGGAGGTGCAGAAGGTCGTTCAGGAGACGACGGCGGATGATGATGCTGCCGGGGAAGCAGGCAGGGGAGTCGGGTTTGGCGCATATGGAGGTGGGATGAATGCTGGAGACCAGAATGAGAGAATGGAGGCAGTTGGCATAGATCCAGATCAGCGACCGGGTCGGAAAGATAAGAGAGATCGAAGCCGCGAGAGGAGGCGGGATCGAAGTCGCGACCGCGACCGAGACAGGGAACGGAGACACCGAAGGCACCACCATGATCGCGAGCGCCATCGCCATGAGCGCAGATACAGATCCAGGTCTAGATCGAGATCTCGCGACCGAGCTCACCGGAGAAGAAGGTCTCCATCCCGCTCGAGAAGCAGGGACAGGAGGCGTGATGATGACTACGACAGGCCTCGTCGTCGAGAACGAAGCTACTCGCCGGACGAATGCCACGAACATCGTCACCGCAGGAGAGAAAGAGATGTCGATTATGAGCGTCGGCGGTGATTTGACAGTCGCACGGACATCACCTTGGTCTGTTACCCATGCATAGCGTCGGCGTTTGGAGTTACGGGTCATAAAACACCACATGAAATACTCTCTAGGGGAACAAATCTATCATCCTTCTCTATGAGCTCGTAGTCTATATAATACATAGCTTACAGTTCATCATGGCCTGCTCCTTTGCCAGCAGGGAGATCAGGCATGGCCATCATGTTCACCACCAAGCTTGTCCAACCGGTGAAGTGCTGGGTTCTCTGACCCTGGCCCGTCTCTGGGTTGTACTGTTCCCAAGCGAATCCTGTCTTCTTCCACTCTCTGAAGACATTCTCGACCAGATTCTTCCGAAGATCGGAATACATCTGTCTCGCCTGTTCCTGGTGGGGACCAGGAGCGGTAGCGATGTCCTGAAACGAGAGGTTAGCTACTGCCTAGGACGAGGGGAAATATATTCTACTCACATAAAGGTTTTTCAGCACCAGATAGTTGATATTCATCCAGATAGGGCCCCTCCAGTAGTTCTCAGCGGTGCCATAGAATTCATCCTTCTTGCTCAGACTCCGAATACCGTAGGGACTCCAGAGTTCTTCCGGATCGCTAATCAGATCCAAAATCGGCTTGAGGCGAGGGCTGTCGGGACCAATCATTCCCGTGAGGAAGGGGAAAATGGAAATGTACCCTTTGTGGCATACATGCACACTCTCCTCGTAATCATCGATGGTTGCGTCACAGAATGTCTGCGCCTTTTCATCCCAGTGGAGATCGTCGATGTTCCGTGTGATGGCTGTCTCATAGACCTCCAACTCCTCAACATCATCCTTCTCATCAAGCGCTTCAGCAATACGGCGGAGAGAACGAGTCATCAGGCCCATCCAGCTGATCAAATCAACATGAAGCTCGCCAGGGTGCGGAGGCTGTGGTCTTGGGTAGTCATCGAGACCCGACGTCAAAATATGCTGTACAGAGCGTCCACGCCAACGGTATGCTTCTTTGCTGGAAAATGCTTCGCGGTCGTACGACTTGATATCGCCCCACTGCGTCTTCCTAAACCAGAAGTACTGTCTTTTGAGTAGTGGGTATATCGAGCGGAGGTACGCGTAGCCCAGCTCGGGGTTTTCAAGATGAGCAGACCGAAGGCCTGCCACCGGATCGTCCCGCTCGAGTTCACCACGTGGAATAGATTCTTTTGATTTTAACTTGTCCATAAATGTCTCCAATATCAGGAAAAGAGTTGGCGGGTTAGCATAGTGAGGATACTGGACTTGAAATTCGGGCGGCACTTTGCTGCGGGCCTCCAAGCCCAAGATTTGCTCACGAGCAATCCAGCCATCTTCATCCATCAGGTTGAACCAGCTCTTCACAATTTCAAGTCTGCCTGCAGTTAGCCAGACACTCAGCAGCAGAGGTAGTCAAAGATAGAGCGTACGTGAGGTCTATGTCCCAGTCAACCACAGGTGTCAGGTGGAATCCTTCATCCCAAAAGAACCCCCTAGGGAAAAATGGCCTCGAGGGAATGCTAGTGAAAAGTTCCTTAGGTTCGTCGGGAGTAGGTTGGGCGCGGGCTCGTGCCTCCGCTGCCTCTTCCCAGAAACCTTCGTTCTCTTCGTCGTACTCCGGCGCAGCAGAACGGTCGACGATGCTGCTCCCGTGGAAATAGCCAATACCACCGACAAGGTTCGAAAGCATCGCTTTGGAGAACTCTGAGTACTCGGGCGAATCGAACGGAGCCTTAGGGGCATAAAGCTTGTCAAACCGATCCGAGAACGAAAGGGATGTCTTCTTAATCTCCTCGGTAAGCGACTCGGAGGTCAAAGGCTCAAGAGCAGAACCGGAAGAGAATAGGATATCAAACTCGAAGGCGCCCTGGAAGACTTTCTGAACAAAGTGAATATTACCGTCCTTCGGCGCATTGCCGATCGTGAAAACTTGGGGAGGTGGTGGGGGGTTCTCAGTCCCATATTTCTTGAAGTAAGCATCAACTTCAGTTTTCATGTGGGTAAACAGAATCGTCTTCGTCTGCCAAAGGAGCTCCGGAGGCATGTACAAACTTGCCACCATCGTACGATCCAAAGGCTTCTCCGCATAGCTAGGGTGCTTATGGCGAGGATGTTCATTGCTCTCCGGACCAGCAGTCACGTCAATTGAAAAGTCACCGAGCTCTGGTGTATATCCAGCGAGTTTCACGTCGCCTTCGAACCCCAGAGGATCGGGCTCGGTTGCGACCTTCAAGTTGCCTGCGCCTTCCAGACCCGCATAGAAGATCATAGTCGTGAGCTGCACTGGGGGAGCATCATCACGAGGCACACCCTTGACTCGCGCTCCCCAGCTGCCACCGTTCGTTCCTCCAGGCACCTTTATGAAATCAATTGTTATGTCCAACGTGTTGCCGGCGTCGCGGATCGTCTCTCGGCCGCCCTTTCGGATGTCGTACTCATCCCAGCCGTAGCCAGCCATCCCTTCATGTTGCTCGCACGTATGCCTGAAGTCTTGACAATCAATTAGTTTAGATATCCTGGAAAGCTTAACGAAGGCCACCGCTGCTACTAGCAGCGACGGCTATTGTACTCAACACTTACTGTCCTGCGCCGTTGCGAAACTGTCTACCTTCGCCCACATCAGTCCCGCAACGAGACTCTTAGGGATCCGAGGGTGCACCCCGAAATAGAGGTTGGGCTTGTAAGGGCCCCATAGTAGAGACTGGTTGTTGGCCTTGGAGACCTCGTTGATCAATACGGACGCATCGTTCGAAGCTGAAGCTAAGCTCGCGGTAATTCCAAAGATATACAGAAATAAGCCTAAAAGAAGGGAGAGCCTGAAAGGGTGATGCATCTTTAAAAACGAAGCATCAAGGAATGAAGAAGCTAAGAAAGCCCCGTTAATTCATCGAACATGCGTCGTGGGCTGTTGCGGAGTTTCTCATACTCGAAGCGGACAGCTGGAACCTAGAGCTACTCCGATGCAAGTGGCCCGAGCGTCTCCGCATATATTAATCCAGCTACGCCATGACGCGGAACCCCCGTCTCTTGAATTAATACGATTAAGATAGATAGATAATTGCCAGAAGTGAACTATATTAGATAAATTTTCAGAGGAAGCCTTTTATATAGTATCTTACAGGAAGTTCCGCGGATCCAACGCTCCAATCTTTGCACTCTTGGGTTCCCCGTCGAAAACGAACTCACTAATGAGCTTTCCAGTTCCTGGAGCGTTTTGGATTCCCCAGCATGTGTGACCAGAAGCTAGGTATAATCCTTTGATGCCAGTACGCCCAATTAATGGTCCCCCACGCAAGGCAGCTACATTGGGCAGATAGCAAGCCTGGCGCACACATACCTCTCCCTCTCTCAGCTCATCGGAGATGCTCCCCACGGAATCGATAATGTCCTGACATCGCGACTGATCGACCTGAACATCTGCCGTAGACTCTGGGAGTGGTACGAGATGGTCTCCCTCGCCGCAGGCGTAAACTGTGTCGTCCGGGCGAGCATAGATTTCCGGTGTGACCACGGTTGGCCGCGACAGCTTCCCAAAACCAGGTGGCAGCTCGATATTGGTAAAGAGGGTGTATGCGGACACTGGCCTCGTAGGGCGGATAACGACACTATGAGCTCGAAGCGCTGAGATGGGCGCTTGCGGGAAGACAGACTTTGTCCAGGGACCAGCCGCGATGACAACGTCCGTCGCAGGAATTGTGCGCGACTCTCCGGTTTCTTTGTCCTTGTATGTGACAGACTTGACGCCTTCTGCGGATTTATCGATGCTTGTAACGGATCCCAACACGATCTTTGCTCCCTGCTCCTCGGCCAGCTTAGCCATGGACGTAGTGAACAGGTACGGGTGGACCTGGGCCGTCTGACCCGGTTTACTCATGCTCTCATAAGCCCTCAGTCCATCGGGAATAAGCCAGTCAAGGTCCTTGGGAATGCCAGCAGCCCTCTTTTGCCCAAGGGCAGCCTCGTCTCGTTTTTGTAAGGACACGGAAGTCCCACCCGCCTTTGCTCCAGCGAGGTCCTTCGCCCTCTCATCGAGCGGACGGCCTCTCGCGATTAGCTGGCCACAGTTGACCTCTCTGTATCCCCATCTTTCCTGGCCACCATGCTCTTTTGCCAATTCCGCATGTAATTTGTAGCTCAGCGGCACGATGTTGCTTGGGTACGCCCAAAGGGCCAGGAGGCCTCCTGCCTTGCCCGACGCTCCGCCAGCGATCTCCGTAGCTTCGAGGACGGTAATTTTATGGCGCGAAGGATCGTACGATGGATGCCTTGTCAGATAGTATGCGGAACAGCATCCAATGATCCCGCCTCCTGGAATTCCGTCAGCGCCTCTGGTCGCATGCGGGGTAAAAACACGATGCAAAGAGGGGCAGCCACACCGATAATGACTATTTCTCGCTCTGAACTTTCGCTAGCCATTTTGTAGCGCGCGGCGGCCCTTAAAAACTGAGACCTATTAGGGCCACGGTTGTGGAGAAGGAGGGACAAGGTGGTAGAGCAGGCACCGGGTCAGTTCTGCGAGGAAGGAAAGAGTAGATACATACGTCAGCGGAGTCGAGATACTACCGCGTAAACCCAGTCATGTGGCAAGCTATGGAGTCCGAGACTGTCTACCTAGTAGGTATGCACACAAGTCATCCTGCAATGGGAATCCTTATAACATGATTTAGCATACTGCTTTCTACTCTTTCAAAGCTGGGATATGAAAATACAGGTAAAGTGTACAGGACCGAAAAGTCAATGATAAACCCAACTCCAACAATGCGCCACGCCAGAATAAATACGCTCGAGACATGCTGTCTTCGAAGACATAATAATGACCCAGAATCCCATCCATGCAAAGACGTAGGTAGAAGTCGCTCGACAGCTTTGAGTCATCTGGTCGGGCTGAGAGGCCGGTTAAATCCACCCGGACGGTTCATGTACTGTCTGTACTGCGTCTTCCTCTCCTTCCGCACACCATAGATATTGTTGCCGGGAACTTTGGTATTTTGCGTGCTTCTGAACCTCGTAAAGCCCATGGTCTTGCGCATGAGTGCCTCGATGTCTTCAGGGTCCTCGCCAACATCCTTCTCGTCCACGTCCATTCCGTCCTCTTCGTCGCGCAACGACCTCCTTGAGTCTGGAGCGCCATTGGTTTGACGTTCGTCATCTCGCGATCGGATTTCTTTACGTTCGTCTCTCCGGCCGGCTTTAGGTCCCCGAGGAGGTGTTCTAGAACGTGCTCTGGTCGCGTCTCGCGCGGGTGAGCGCGACCGCTCGTAGTATCTGTCTGACTTTGATAGATATCCTTTTTAAACGGTCAGATATGGTCTGGCGACATACGCATGTAAAAAGTTATACATACCTTTCCGATCATAGTATCTGTCTCTGCTGGTGCTCCTCTCTCTGTCCCTTGCGCCTCGTCTGTCCCTCTCCTTATCTCTGTCTCTCCTGCCGTCGCGGTCGCGGTCACGGTCACGGTCACGTCTGTCCCTAGATCGGCTCCTCTCCCGCCTTCTCTCAGCTCTCTCCCTCGAGCGGGAACGATAGCGGCGGTCATCTCGCACACCGTTGCGTGGTCCGTCGTCCCTGGTGGGCGGCTCACGCCTCGAAGGTCTCTCGTATTCCGAATCGGGCTCAGACGAATGTCGTCGCTTCTCATTCATGTCCCACATAGTAGAACTATCTGTACGGCGCGCGCGTTTCACTGGCGGCTCCGCCATTTTGGCCTTTCGAGATGTGGTGAAGCTGTCAGGGACTTTCGGCTCGAGGTGAGACGTTTTCAAAGACGGATCTGTGGGAAAGACGGGTTCGCCTCTGCAAAATTCACTTCCAACAAAGAGATGCCTGGGAAGGCGTCGCGTCTCTACCTCATGTCCCTCAGATCCTTCCGGGCGCGTCTCTTTAGCAGCAGGCAAAATGCTGTGTTTGGATGCCCAGCGGCTGCGACAACGGGCTTGGGGCCTAAGTTTGTTACGGTCGCCTACTTCTGCCGGGAGTGCCACTGCGGAGACCAGTCAGAGGTCCGGCGACGCCCCCACGCCGCAAGCTCCGCTGGCTAAGGTCAACAGGGACCACTGCACTCTGCAGGTATGAACTGAGGTCGGGGTATCACTATATAATAAGGACGGATATTTCTTTTCAAGATTCGCAACTACATAGGTAGTTGACCCCTAACATTGTCTTTGCAGCACAACGCCAGCTGCCCACGAACTCGCCACCTCTGTGGGTCAACTTCTAGTGATATAAATATATCTCTAGATAAGTAGTACCTGCCACCTAACTAGTGCATACGCATGTCTCTGACTGAAGAGTGCTTTTTTTTTTTGCTTACGCGTCTCTTTACTGTATATGAGAAGGAATAGTGGAGATCCTATCACTGAGGGCACCCCAATATTACGTTATTTCGCTCCAGCATCATCCTTTACTTCCAGTTCCAGGTCACTCCTAGTCCATTCACTGATATTGGAGTGTGTTGTACTAAGACTTCCCCTACACTACAGTTACATTTAGTATTTCCTATGATGTATTCAGGATGGGCCCTAGAGCCTAGAAAACAGTCACACTTTTCCTAATGTAAAGGACCAATATCTCAAATAGAAACTGTTTGCATAGGGACTATATCCCTGGAGTGCTGCATGAGCCTTTCTTGCTTGAAAACCCCCACGCATACTAGTTTATTTAAGTTTCTCTACATAAGTCCTACATTACTTTTGCGTTAGATGTACTGTACATGATTAATAAAAAGCAACTTATGAAAGGCTCAGAGACTGTACAACAATCAAACTCTCTTGAGATTACCTGAATATAGAGGAAGATAATGATGGTTACTATCCTGCTCCTCAAAATCATCAGATATGAATTTGTGGGAGATGTCAAGGTCAATTGTCTGCAATTGCCTGCTCTACGGATTCCTTGGTCTTTAACTCTCGCTTGTAGTCAGTTCGTGAAAATAAGCAAGCTGCATAGCATCCATCTCAGCCGGGTAATTCCTGCAGAAAGTTAGTATATAGATACTACTAGTCTTTCCCCGGTTCCGGGGTTCTGGAAAGAATGTTAAGTACTCAAATTTAGAACCACCCTGGCAGTTTGAGGGCTTGGGACATTATTTCCGCTTTGTTGTGAGGTCTCTCCTTGTTTGTTCATTGGCGCCTTTGTTGTATGGTCGCGACGTGCCTTGTCAACTTCAGATTCTCTTCTGCTTCGTCGTCTGGTATCTCCTTGTGTGCCCATAAACGCCATGGTTATATTATCTTCAAGTGCCATGGTAATTGCACCTTCTTTTCTGCTTCGTTGTGGGACCAGTCCGTGGTTGTTTATGAATGACGTGGTTGTATCATCACCAATTAATCCGTATTCCTCTGACGAAGGAAACCACTCCTCACGTCGCGTTGGCGTCTGTGGTCGGCTCGACAGGGAGGACTCAAGTTGCTAGTTCTCGGAAGTCTGCCCCTGGGGAACAGATTGATCGTATTTGCTATTTGAGTTGCTCATGATGTGATTTTGCTATCGGATTTCAGGAGGTTTTGGAATGGATATGTATCAGATTGTATTTGTGTTCAGTGATGAACGAGAGAATCAGGGTTACGAACGACTTGTTAAATATTGACTCGAGGACAATGAATATATACTGGCTCAGCGATTGCTCATGCTGGTGACAATTACATTCCGGCTCACTGTTCGGTTTCTGGATATTTGCTGCAACATTGACTCAATGGAACATTATATGACTACGAAGCAATCTCTAATCTGTTCATTGTGAATATCCATTATGATGGCAAGAGACAAAGAACGGACATATTGGTGGTTTTCCGAGTATATACGATTAAGACGGTATGAAAAGCTATCAGTTCAGTAGATTGCCTGCCTATTTGGTATCTTGATATCACAGGTCTCCTGCGACTCATGAAAGCAAACTGGGTCCAACCCTCACTACTAGATTTTGGACGAAGGGCTCAAATTCGAATTTCCGAAGGTTCAAGTAATGTTGTCAGCAGATGTTGATGAACAAGGGATCATAAACGAAGTAGGTAAAAATACAGCCAAAGAGTCTATTCAATTCAATGCAGTAAATGAATTCATGTGTTACACGAGCCTCATGAAAGGTGACCAAGGTCTTCTAAGCATTATGTACACTCAGTTAATTCGGGAGTTACAGTCTGCTAATGTCGGAACATACAACATGTCCAAGTCGTGGATTCTAAGCGCGGTTTGCTATTGAAATGTTTTTTCCCCGCACAGTTTGGGGCCGTGTAACCATACCAGACCACAGATCCTTATCTCTCCATTCCTGGCTGGCAAGCAATCCTCAAAAATACCACAAACCGAGGTTATTATGGACCTATGCTGGTGGAATCTTTGACCGTCCTATAGGCAACCATTTTGGGTGCTGGAAGTGCAAAATTTGCTCGAATGGACTACGTAATGGAGACTTCAATGTGTAGTTTAGGTACTCTTCTGGGAGTATGGCTTTTTCAAGGATTGGAACCTGAACCAAACAATCCGTTGCATCCTAATAATCCCAGTGTCGGGTGTGCACGCACGTGAAGCAGCTTTAGTATTTAGGGACTAAAAAACATACCTGATTACCTTCTGAACTTCACAGCCAGCTCACCGAAGTCCAGCAGCTGTCCGTAAAACAATTTACCTATTATCCCACTGACCTATGTCGGTTAGCGGCCAACGACTGATAAAATTTACCCTCGGTTTTCATACAAAATTGTGGCATGCAAATATCTCCAAGTAGTAGTATGCGAGCATCCTATTCCCAAATCAAGAACAGTTTGGTCCTCGAGATGATCTTGATCAATCGCCCATGAGTCACCTTTATCCAGACTAGAACCGAGTCGTGTAAATCTTGATTGAATCTTTCCAATAATCGCTCAACGATCCTGCTTGCATAATCTTCTTTCACGCTGCTTACATACAAAGCAGCTTTAGGACCCTTAGCTGTGAAAAGCACCGTGACCTAAATAAAAGACTAAAAAAGCAGCCCATCCGACGGGCCGACCCGCCGAGCCTCAACTTTAATCAATTCCGGAATCACCGGATCGGGCAAGATCGCCACAACCCCTCCGAAATCTTTGCTCACCCAATCTCGGCGAGCCCGCGAACCCCTCACGACCATGACATAACCCCGCACACCAACTAATCCCATGCAGATACAGATCTATTATTCCGTGCTTTAGGAAATTTATACACAAACAAGGAAAAACATGGCTACTCCTACTAATCTATCACACCGACGAACGCATAATCTGCTGCTCATTTCAAAGCTTTTGAACCCGAGAGATGCGCCGTCGCCGCTGACGCTTTTGCTGGATTCGTTGGAGCAGCCGGCGACGCCGTTGATAAGGGAGTATATCCGGCGGGCGAAGGTGGGTAGATGAGCTCTTGGAAGTACTTCTCTTTTTTCTTTCTTTCTTTCTTTGATCAGACTATGTGAGATTCTTTTACTGGGCTTGTTCTATTTCATTGTCTTGTCTTTTGCTTCCGTCCCGGGGTTGAAAGATAGTGGATGTTAGTACTTAATAGCTTGGCCTTAGTGACATCAAAAATTCCGGCATTCATTGAAAACAACTCCTGTTACCCATGCTTTATGTTTACTGTACAAAAATATGCTACGTGAGCCATTTTGACGTTACACTGACTTCTGCGATAGCTATCCAAAGTCCATGTCACTTTCATTTCCTTCGAGACATTAAGACGACCCGATGGTGTCGACGCCTTTATCTCAGCGCGACGGAAAAAGCCCAGCGAATTGGCAAAGGAAGTTGCAAATGCTTATTCTGCGCCTGCAACGACCGGCGCACAGCAGCGCCGTAAGTTCTCATCAGTGCATACCTTACACTTTGCACCTTTACTAATTGACTCATCACAGGACGACTAATTCTCATCGACTCCATCCACCCACTCCTCAACCCCCGCGGACCTGAAGGTCCCGTCCATTTACCAAGCTACCTGAGCTCGCTCATTATGCCTGCAAACCCAACGGCCGCAGCAGCAAGCCAATTGCAGAGCACTCTCGTGGTGACCTACCACCAAGATGTCCCCATCGCCACCAACCCGCAGTCCTACTCCCCAACCCCACTCTACCTGCTCACATATCTCGCAACGACCATCATCTCGCTGCACTCCCTCTCGCACATCCTGGCGCAAAAGGCCGCCCGGGACCGGAGTCTCGCTGCCCCAGTCTTCGGACTCGAGGAGGAACAGGACGGAGTCGTCCTCGGCCGGCTCGACCACTTAAAGGGCCACGAGAACGTCGAAGGTGTCGTCCTTGAAGTTGAGCATCGGCGGAAGAGCGGACGGGGCGTCGTGGAGTGGTATGTCCTCCCGCCCGTATCACCGCGGTCTCAACAGACGAAGGAGGTTGTGACGCTGCTGGATGATCATCCATTGTATCGTCCGCCAGAGCTGGAGGAGCACGCGAAGGAGGAAGAACCGGATTCGACGTTCGAGTTGCGACTCACGGAGCGGCAGCGGAGAGAGAGAGAGGGGGTGGTGTTGCCGTATTTTGATGCGCAGAAGGGTGATGGGCCTGGTGAGGGAGGGAGGATCTTATATGATATGGGAGAGGAGGACGATTTTGATGAAGAGGAGGATGAGATATGATGATTGTGATGGCTGCATGACATTTTACATGAATAACGTGTCAAATGTCATAGTCATGATAGAAGGCTGTCCGTGGTTGCAGGGTTTTCAAATCATCGCTCGCATGAGTTACTATCCCCATGGACCATACAAAATCGGGTGCCAGCAAGGTTGAGAGCGCTAAACCCTGGCCAAAAGTTCTGCAGGCCATTATTGATTAGGGTCTTAATGTTCAGAATAATACAAGAAGTCATTAATGCTCCTTGGATAATAAGACGTTACAAAAGCAGGAGACCAGTCAAGTGTACTACGAAATGTACACTTGATGCTGCGGAGGCATGAAAAATATAGCAACCCGTCCAAATGCTGGTAAAAAAGACGCATGGGTATTATCCACATCATCCTGGACCATGTTCTGAATGTATTGGAGACAGTAAAAATATGCATTATGTCCATACAAAAACAATATTCATTAGTAACACAGCACTTTCCGCTGATTAGAAGAAACGCCACCAGATGAGAATAAGCATGACGAAACCAAATCCCGCGAAGGGGCCATACTATACAGGGTCAGCACTTTCTGGCACCATCGTCGCTTCAATAGAGGGGCACTGTATGTAGACGTACCTGCTTTACCAATAGTTCCCAATTTATCCGTACAGCCGCCTTCCTGTACTTCTTGCTGTCTTCCCGCAACCGACCGGACATCTCTCCCATCCGCTCCAGGCTGTCTCCACGGTACAGGAGGTCCTCGATGTTCTTAGTCATCACCTTGGTGACGTCCCGCAGTTCATCGTTGAGCTTGTCCAGGTTTTGCGAGGCGCGACTGTTCTGGTAGGTCTTCTTCGTGCGCTGAATGAAGGTGTCGAACTCGACAAAGGCGTACGGGCGCAGGTTCGGGGAGTGGTACTGGGCGGGAGAGTAGGTGGTGGTGAATTCGGTTGCGATGTCAGCGAGGTAGGTGAATGCGAGCTTACGAGGGTATGAGCGGTCGCAAATACAAAGGAAACAGATGTTGTCCTTGAGGAGGTAGCTACATAGTGTCAATAATTGATTGCTCTCAGTTCACGAGTGTAGAAGCGAGAGTAGATGCCTACTGAAGATTGTATTGTCCAGACTCAATACTGGCTTCCGGTGCGGAGTTGCGACTGAGACGTCTGAATATCATCTTGGCCTGTGACTTAACCTCTGAGAGCTCCGCTTCTGCCTAGAGAGTGTGAACAGCAATTCATTGTGTTAGTCAATAGGACTCAAAGGCGAAGTGAATGACGTTGCAAACGCACCTGTTCATCATCGACAGAGGCGGCCAGCATGAGGCCTTCACAACTTCAACATCAGCAACTGCTCACGTTGCACAATCCAAAGAGTCTCTGCTCACCGTCCACCCTCGCTATCTGCGTTGACTTGACCATCTTGCGATACTCCTGAGCGCTCCCTTGTGAACCGAACAGCTGCAGATTGCACACACACGAGCGCTGGAGCAGCCCTTGGATCAGGTCTGGAGCTCGGACACAACGTGGAGCTTCGCCCCTAGACTTAAGGCTTACCGCCCGCCGGCCAGACCTCTGGAGATGCCGCCCAAACGCAAGGCGGTCGACGATGGCAGTACCGCCCAGCGGTCCACCAGGTAAGGAACAGAGACTCATCCGAGCTCCAAAGCCCGCGAGCTCTTCAATGACGAGGTACTGAGGATGCTGCAGGCCTCGTCGCGCCTGTACTGCCCGTGTATCGCAGCCAAGCGACGCCGGCGAGTCCTCCTCCGCCTCCGCCATGGCTTCTGGAAACGTTGAGTCGTCCAAGTCGAGGCCCAAGCGGAATCCAACGAGATCCGCGAAGAAGGACCCGTGGAGTGAGGAGCAGCTTTTGACCAGCACGAAGTCGCGCCTTATTGATATCGATCTTGTGGTATGTGTGTCTTCCGCGCGGAACGGCTTATCTCCGATATATTATGCAGGACCCGTTGCTGAGTGCATACTGTGTAGAAATTACTTGCACATCCCAGAGCCTGGGAAGTTCTTAACGAAGAGGAGAAGAAAGAGATCCTAAGACTGCTTCCGGACAATGTCCATCCAAATCCCGACCCGGACCCAGAAGACCCAAATGCGAAGATACCGCCCCTACCGCAAACCTTCTTACGCTACTCGAACAATTGGCGAGACGCCGTGCGCCAGTTCCAGGTGGATTTGCAGGCCGGCCGCTACGATCCAGAATGGCAACGTCAGGCAGCTGAGGCTATGGAAGAGAGGGCCGAGGGAAAGTTCGACAAATTCAAGGAAGAGGAGTTTGAAGAGTTCTGGGGCCAGAAACAAAAGTTGGACTACAGTGTGATTGCGGGGGAGAGTTCTCGAGTTAAGCTTGACACACTTATCCAGCATGGAGTTGTCAAGAAAGGAGATGTTTGGAAATACACACGTGTGTTTGGCAGAAAGGATGAAAGAGTCCTGGTTGAGAAGGAAGCTAGGGTAAGTATTTCGCCGTTCAAGAGAAGTCAGTCAATTCCTTTCTCTAACCTCTTCATGGCAGATCCTCGATATCGATGGTTCAACTCTAACATTTGCTATTCCCGCTGGTCGGCGCGTATTTTTATCCAATGTAGAGGAGAAACCTCAAATCAAGGACACCGCGAAACAAGAACTTTCTGAAAAACATGACATTTCGGAGGCAGTCAACGGTACTACCGATCAGCGCCCAGGATCACCCATGGACGAAGATCCAAAGTCGGAGAGCCCAGATTCTGAAAGTAAGAAACCCAAGCCAAACACCCAGCAAGAAGAGCCTAAAGAAAAGCCCTTGGACCTCAAAGAAGAAGACGAAACAACTTCCGAATCCGAGCTGTCCTCTCCTCCCAGTACCAGTACTGACTCTCCTGTCCCAGACCCCGAGGACGTTGTCGTGGAGGTTGCGGTCCCGGTCCCAGCCCGAGAGCCTACTTCTCAAGCGGCCGAGACTGTTCCTGAATCCAGAAGGGAACCATCGTCCGTGTCACGTTCTTCCCCAGAAGCAGCAGCCGCAGCAGCAGAGCAAGCCACAGAGCAGGTCAAGGACATCATACTCCCCAACGTCGCCGGGCCCGGTGCTCTGGCGAACAAGATTCTGCAGGTCGATGGCCGCATCACGAACCCTCCCAACGGGAACGCCTGGAAGGAGTTCCGCTGCTACCGGAATAACCAGGACATGGGCAGTCTGTGGGAGGTGAGGCAGGCTTGGTTCTTGAAGCAGCAGAAGTAGCATGGCTCTTTTTTTCGACAGTTTCTTTCTTCTCTCGAATATATTGATGATCCCGGATATTCTGTGCTTCAGGGACAGGGATGACGGGTGTTTCGTTTCTTTTCTTTCTCGGGCTCACAGATCTAGATTCCGTTGGATGTGGGGAGAAATCTCTACGTCGAATGTCGGGACGTATTTACGTGGGCAGCGTGTCTCTCGAATGGTTTTTTTCCTTTTCTTTCTTTTTCTTTTTTTGAACATGGCATGTCCTCTTGTTTCGTACCTTTACGATCCCGGTATTTCTTTAACATGGCAGAAATGGTTGAATGGAATTCATATCGCAAGACAGAAAAGAGAAAAATATTATATTATGATTATTATATGTTCACATTCCCTACGCTATCTTCCTTACATCCTCGCGTAGATTCCCCATCGGGAGTGATATCCACGGCGCAACTCGCCTGGATGAAATCCTCCAGTTCCTCACTGACCGTCTTCAGCTTCTCCTTGACACTCGCGACACCCTCTTGCCCTACGATATGGCGCGATGGTGGATTCTCGTGTCCACCGATCGCCATGAGGGCGTGGACCGTCTCGGCTGTCAGGATCTCTAGGTGAGCAGGGCTCAGTGGTGGATACATCGAGACGACCTCTGGCGCTGAGAACGGTCCGTTAGCGCCTGTGTTCTCCTGCTCAGAAGAGGAGTCCTCTTGGCCGTTGGTATTTGTTGATGAGGTTGAATTTTCACCGCTCGCATTTGGTAGGCGTGAGACGAGGCGATTCAAGATGCTGCGGAAGAGGGGGGCGTGGTTGTTGGATGGGGCGTAGGCAGGCAGGATGGGAGGAACGCTGGTTACGAGATTCGAGAGGATGCCGATCTCGATGCTGCATTGCAGGATCGTGAGCTTGATGTTGAACGGCGCGATCTCGTACGCGATGCTCTTTGTGATTTCGCAGTTAGTACTTCCAGACGAGATAAATGAATGGTAGTCAGCAAGATGGAGGACCCACATCGCAGAACCCTTCCAGGGCCCAGCCAGAAGCACAGTATACTCCAAGACCGGGTGTACCGATGTGACCGGCTGCGGCACGTCAGTAGTTCGTCCAGCATAGGGAATCGGCTGTACGTACTGATTCCTGATAGAACCATAATATGACCTGACTTCTGTCTTCGCATATGCGGCAATGCGGCCTTTATTATGTTCACGGGGCCGAAGAAGTTTGTTTCGAACTGATCTCGGATCAGGTTCATTGTCCGCGGGGACGCCGCTAGCTCTTCGACGCTTCCAACGACAGCTTCGAGGATATTAGAAATTGGAGTTGCTAACTCAAGTTGCACAATTGGAGAACTTGCCTTGACTTGTACAGCAAACCAGGATATCCATCTTGCCAAATGTTGCAACAGCTTCCGCAACGACTGCTTGACATTGGCCCATCATCCTGTACCATCGAGTAGGCGATTAGTTCAGTGTCTCACACATCTCATGCAGCCATTGCCTGTTAGAGCTTCAGTCTCACAGAGAGACAGATCCTCACCTAATATCCAAGACAACTGTCTTTAGCCGGTGTCTCCACCCCTCCCCGCTGTGTTCATCCACCTCTTTGAGGAAGGTCTCGAACTGTTCACGGCGGCATTCATCCCGGTCAAGATTTGACGGGGCCAGCCCGACCACTGCGTAATCTCCATGGGCAAGGATCTGGCGTGTCAGAGATATGCCAATGGGAGAGTCTCCAGACGAGATCACCCATACCCGCGGCTCGCTATGTGAGGGGAAATGCGAGCGGGGAGACTCGGGGGAGAGAGGATTGTCCGTCATGAGTAGAGCAGCAGCGTCGCGGGCGTGCCGGGCACGCCCATTGCCCAATTAGCGGTTTCTCTCGCGGAAAAGGGAGTGCATAGGAGAGAGGTGTTGATCTGCGCGGAGCCCGTCGACGGGAGACGGAGGTCGGAGAGCTATACAGCAAATCGTGGGGTTGGCGATGCAGGGCGATGTCATCCGGAGGACGAGAACGAGGCGCCGACGCTAAGGTCATACGGGCCCGCTTCTCGAACGTGCCCGCCGGGCCATTTATTTCTCGCCGAGTCGCCGCGCCAGCCACTTCCCCCCTTCTCCCTTTCTCTGCGACAGTTCCCGTTGAACAGAGCAGGATGCCAGAGCAAAGGCAGCGCAGGGACGAGCCGGAGCAGAGCGTGAGTGTTTGCCGTTGTTGTTGCGGGTGTATGTGCTGTACTGAGAACTGACCGCCATTCATAGTCCGGCCTCAGGTCCGCCATCCAGGGTCTCGGGATCTTCTTCTTGACTCAATTCATCGTCAGTCAGATCTTCGGATCGAAGCAGCAGGGATCGGGAGCGACAGTTAAAACTGGAGACATCCCTGCCTTTAGCGCTCGACCGGCTAGGAGTGAGATCTCGACTTACAGCCACATTCCCGATGCCGTCGCGCCGATATGGCCGACGAACAGTTCCCTGGACCTCACTATTTATGTCTCGCCCTCTATTGTGATGCCCCCTTTCAACGCGATCCCAAAGGACTCCCTGGTCCTCGAGGAGAAGAATTTTACCATCGGCAATTACAGTGAGAACAGGGAGGTTGAAACCACTATCAAGGTTCCCGAAGAAGTCAAGCACAATGGAACACTCTGGGCGCACTTCTACGTGGCGCTCACTGGCCAACAACTGGATCCATCTGCGAAGGACTACAGCACGGAAACTGCTTACCATTTCGTCCGTCCTCTGAACCAGTACCTTCCAAAGAAAAAGGCCAAGAAGCTGAAGAATCTGCTTGCCGACGCCGATGAGACGGAGGTGGAGGATGATACGCCCGATGTTCAGATTGTATCTTACTATCATCCCAACTTTACCGTCTCCGTGATCCCCGACTCAGGTATCCAGAAGTACCGAATGATGCACCCTGCGGTTCGGCAGCATATGCACCTCGAAAGCTCAGGTGCCAGAGATATCACCGGGCAGAACGGATGGTACTATCCTATTGTCTTCCTCAACACGTTCTGGCAGCTCAAGAGCCACATGACGGAGCTGAACTCCACCGCTGAAACGCTGCCGTTGCGCATCACTCTCAACAACATGAAGAACTGGAAGTTCAATCTTGTTGCCAGCGTCGATGAAAACGTGAAGCAGAACGCGCGACAGGCAGCCACCGGAGGTCCAATGCCTGCTGGTGGTGACGGAAGCGAGTTTGAGACGTTTAAGGAGATCCTCTTGGATACTAACATTTATTTGCTGACTACCACTGGCATCGTCAGTATCTTGCATATGGTCTTCGAGACCCTTGCCTTCAAAAATGACATCGTAAGTGAACCAGTTTTCTGACTTATATGGCGTGTGTTGCTGATATGAAATCTATAGTCCCACTGGCGCAAGAAGAAAGACGTCGTTGGAACGTCCGTTCGTACCATCCTTGCTAACGTCTTCATGCAAACCATCATCTTTTTGTACTTGGTGGACAACAGTGAGGGCACCTCCTGGATGATTCTCGCCAGCCAGGGCTTTGGTATTCTCTTGGAAGCCTGGAAGATCACGAAGACCGTCAACGTCCGCGTTCGGGCTCCTCAACCTGGCTCTTATTTGTCTTTCCTCCCATACGTGATCGTATTTGAGGACAAGCACAAGCTTACAGAGACTGAGAAAAAGACGAAGGAGTACGATGAGATTGCGTTCAAATATCTGTACATCATTGCTGTTCCGCTGTTGGCTGGGTATGCAGTGTACAGCCTTGTCTACGAAACGCATAAGTCTTGGTACTCCTACGTAATCGAGACACTTGTCGGGAGTGTCTATGCTTATGGTTTCTTGATGATGGTGCCAAGCTTGTACATCAACTACCGTCTCAAGGTTTGTTTCACTCTATTTCTATTGCCGAGTCTCTTCACTAACTACTTTCTGTTTAGTCCGTTGCCCACATGCCTGGCAAGGCGCTCATGTACAAGTTCCTCAACACATTTATCGATGATCTCTTTGCTTTCACCGTCAAGATGCCTACGCTTCATAGGCTCGCGACGCTGAGAGATGACGTTATCTTCTTCATCTGGCTGTACCAGAGCTGGAAGTATAAGGTTGACTACAAGCGTGTCAACGAGTTCGGACAGGGTGGTGACAGTGACGAGGAGACGCCAGCTTCTGAGGCAGAAAAGAAAACCGAGGTAGCGCAGGCTTCTGGCAAGGATACATCCAGCTCGTCTGCCCGGAAGAGGAAGTGAACGGGTCTTCTCTCGATTCTGTAGCGAGGTATGCACGGTTACTCATGGCGATTTGACTGATGAGGTTTGCAATACCTTTCTCTGCGGTATCTTAATCACTTCTTTTTATCATTATATCTTTGTGATGTGTTGAAGACTGAACTTTATACGTGATCATGGCCCGTAAATTAACTGGTCCATTTAATCCCTTTTGACGGTGAATAGAGAGATAGATTTACTTCTCAAACCAGTATCAATGGCAAGAAAGATTCTAATGATGAAACCCATTATGTTTCTTGCTCCAGAAGTTTCGTAGATGGTCTAGGTTATACTGTAAGCTTGTTCTGTTGAACCCTCAGGAGGTTAACAAAACGGCGCTCCTATTGGCCCACCGGCTTGCGCACCCAACACCACCCGCGACGCGTCTGACCTTCCAGTCTGATGGATGCTTTCCGGGGGAATTCGAATTCTCTGCGAACTTAATTTAAGATATCCCTTTTATCATTTTATTCTACCATTGGATAAAAATCATTTTTAAAGACACTCCTTGCATTCTTCAGCAACTAGTGTTCCTGTTTGAATTGTTCGGTTAATTCGAAGAACCGTCACGATACCTATCCTGACTCCAGCGCTTATACGCCGAAATGTACTGAAAAGAAATTACTCGTTTCAAACGGACCAACGAAGCGCAATTGCATCACGAACCATGTCTTCCGATGCTGATAGAAGTTTGTTGCTGCCCAATTTCCGTCACAGCGCGAAATGCTAACGGTTCCATAGGAGGTGAAGATAGGTCAAGAAGCCTGCAAGATGCGGTTGAGCATTTGGAAGCTGGTATTTACACTATCTTGATTTTCTTTCTTCCTTTATTCTATAATTCATTTTCTCATTTATTTATACAGTTGCACATGTGCCTCCGAAGCAAAGGCATACCAATGTGTCGGATCTCGCCAAGGCCGTTGCTTCGGACGCGTACGAGAGCGGCATTCAACCAGCGACTCTGGACCGTCTGATCGACATCATCACGAAGCCTAATCATCTGGATCAGACTACGATCACGACGCTTGTGAAGAATCTCTACCCAGTAGAGAAAGTGTCGTCTAGCATTGTGACGAAAGTCGTGGGCTGTCTCGGCCCGAGCAAGGGCAAGCCGTCACCAGCAACCCAAGCGCTGCTGCTGCGATGGTTGATTCTGAACTATGAATTTTTGGAAGATGCGTCCCACCTGTCAAAGTTGTATGCAGTCTTCTTCAACCACCTGGATATGATAAGTCTGCGCAGACCGCTATGTCATCTGCTCTCTATGATTACGAGACGGAAGCACGTCAAGCCTTTCCGGATCCAGGCGCTGATGGAGCTTCTGCGCAATGGCGGCGAAGAGGAGAAAGAGCTCCTGGGTCTGTTGAGGGTCTTCAAGAACTACTACCCTGATATCATCGTCGGCGATGTTGGAGCATCGGGGAGAACGAAGTTCTTCTTCAAGCATCCAGATCCCGAATGGTCTAGTCATCTAAAGGTGATACAGGATATGAACTTGGAAAGGTCTGTAGCGTCGGGAGCCTCGACCTTCCAGGTCGTCCGCCGAGGTGGCGTGAAAAGAAGCAAAGTTGAGTCTGTCATTCCCGACGTTCAGACCTCACGAGTGCAAAGTCATCACACATCCTTGGAGGAGCTACGCAGTGCGAACGATTTTGTGGAAAGGCTCGAGAAGATCGAGCTGCCAGATCAGATCATTTCTGCGTTTGGTGATCCCTTGGCGCAGAAATATTTGCTTCTCGTGGAGCCAGAAGCCGCGACTCGTCGATTAGAGGACTGGCTCGAAAGCTTTTTCAATGATGAATTCGAGCGCGTGGGTGAAGATGATGATGATAGACCGGCAGCGCTGAGTTACGTGCTCAGTGTTACTGTGGAATACGTTCGGTATACAAAGGTATGATTCCATTTTCGTCTTCAGGAATAGATCACTTACAAACTGTAGAGAATTCCTGATGTAGTGTCTTCGTTTATCAAAACGTATCTTCGTTCATGGGACGGAAAAGATAATCGCAAACAAATTCTCGATCTCCTTGAGTACTTGTCAATTGATTCGTGGGACACCTTGCGAGCAGAATTCCTCGAGCCTCTGGAAGATGCGGTATTAGATCACACCGTCTCCTCAAAGACTGCCCTCCTTGACTTCTACTCTCGTCTCATTCGTCGATGGGGTGTGATTTCAAGGGCACGACCCTCTATCCCAACCTCAGGAGAACCTACACCCTTGAACCGATTAATCACGCATGCCGAACTCCTATCATTATCAACTCTCGAACATCCCTCTGCCGTGACTGATGACGATACCGAGCAGTACGGACCATCCACTCTGTCCGTTCTTCAGTTATATAGCACTCTGGCTGGCGTCTTCTCTCACGCCCCCACAAACGGAAACATTCGTCTCACCGTTCCCCTAGCTCCCACTGTCTATATCCTAGTCTTTACACCTGCCATTGCCCACATCTCTCTTCTCAGCTCCACCCTTGGCAGCTACAAATCAGCATTTGAGGCATCATTAACCTCGCAGACTCTCCAATCCCCGAAACCTACAGAATCACTCTACCCGCCTAAGCTTGTGGGCCAATTTAACGGCTATGTCATGGATGTCTGCAACTTACTATGGCGCAACCGCGGCCTCAATATAGACGATCCTAACGCGCTAGGCTGCTTAATACCAGCTTCCACGGTCCGGGTGCTAACAGAATACGTACATGAGTTGAATGAGGCGATGAAAGGGCTGAGGCGTGAGGACAGTTACCACTACAACCTCCCTGCGATGTTTTCTCTCAGCCATCATGTCGCGTTGGGGAATATCTCTGCGGCTTGCTTCGCCGAGATTGAAAGGGAGAAGAATGTCGAGGAAGGTCAGGCACGGATGAGAAAGCCTGTGACGCAGAAAGCTCTGAGTGCCTTGGAGAAGGAGGGTGGAGTGAAGGTCAGTTGGCAGGATTACCGGCTAAAGATGCTGGACTGGTTGGATGAGGCGGGCACTCAGGGGATTGGAAAGTTAATGAGAACTACGATGAAGGCGCTGCGGAAGGATTGATCATGTAAATATATATGATGCGCCATAATTTGTATGATGTGTGTTATATTGCGAGTCTCTTAAGATCCTGTAAAGTTATCAGAGAGGTTGATTGTTCAGTACTGTTTGAGATTGCCATTCCAGTCGTCACATCGTCTGTATGCTTTTATCCGTCTCTATAATTCTATAATACAAGGTCATGTCATTTTCAAAGACGTTGATGGGGGGTATTTCGATACCATGCGCCCACGTGGGTATATGTTGAAGAAAGCTCTCGAAGAAAGCGTTGAAATTCAACGGAGAAGCTCTCTCTCAAAACTTCTCAGTGGTATTCAAATAAATATCCTGAACACTGGAGTCCTCGCGTATCGCGCTGAGAGCCTCTTCGAGTTCTTTAATATCCTCCTCTTTTTCCAACTTGACCATAGTGTCCTTGTTCGGATCCCATATAATATCCGAGCTCTCGATCTTGAGTTCCGTTTCCTTTGTAAAGGTCTCACCGACTGCCTTGGTCTCCGTTGGCTCAGTGTACAACACAAGTCGACCCTCCTCGTCAGTGTCGACGTCGGCCGCACCAGCCTCGATGGCCTTTTCCAGGTAGTCGTCCAGATTAACACCCTCCTTTTTCTCAAAGACTATCTTTCCTTTCTTCTCGAATAGGTACGTTGTGGGTGTCACGGTTCCACCGTAGTCCTTGATGATGTAGCGGAGGTCTTGCAGAACGCGCGCCTTCTGATCCGTTTGGCATTCTATAACAGCGGCGACGGAGCCAGGGAGCATGGCCTCGATAGTCACAGACTCGAGGGCTTCTCCAGAGACGCCTAGTCCCTGCCCGCGCGCTATGGACGCTTCAATTGACGCTTTGGGCATCATGATCTGCTTTGCCTTCGAGATCGCAAGGTTTAGGCGGGGGTTGAACTTCGGATCAGGACCCCACACTGGAGAGGATTAGCTAGTAAATAGAGCTGTGGTTTCCAGAGTCTTACTTTTGGACGCATTGATCAATTCTTTGGTTACGAGCTGGCGCTCCTTGCTCTTTGCCTTATCGTTCTTGGCCTTGTCATGCTTGATCTGTGACCATCTGTTGTGGCCGGAAAACAGCACTGGAGAAGTGCTGACGCCACGGCAGGTGTCGCAGACCCATTGTGAGGGTGTCTTGGTTCTTGGTAACAGTCGCTTCCCCAATATCGTCGCCATGGCTTGTATCAACTTTCCTTGCAGCCCGTATCCCGAACGTTCAGAGACTCGAATAAGCGCGGAGCTTCATAGTTGAGCCATCGGGCCGAGGATTATCCGTGCCCCCGGACGGAGATGAGGACAGCAGCGTGACGAGGAACAACAGCGCCAACTAGCTGTGACGAACCGCAGTTACGACAGACAAAGCGACAGTTACTCGGAGGATATCTCTTTCGGGTAGCGTCCATATTCCCTAAATTCGCATTCAATGTCGACTCCCGAGACCGCTGCTGCAACGACCGCAGGCTCAGAGAACAATGCGGCGGCGGCGCCCCATGCCGAACTCGATGTTCCCAAGTTGCATGCGCTCCCCTCAGAACAGCAGGACCTGTACCTCCTCACGTTTACGTCCGATCTAGTCCAGTATATTTCTGGGCTCGATAAGGCGCAGCTTTCTGCGCAACAGGTTTTCTTGAAGAAAGAGCTGTTCAAGATCCTCAACCTCTCGTCGCCGACTATAACTCGAGTCCTCCGCAACAATCTCGGCCGATGCTTTGGCGTGATACTTGGCAAAGGCGATCGTGGTGTGTTGTTCGACACCATAACTGAGCTGCTGGGGATTATCAATGCCGGGAAAAATGACGTAGAGGTCAAGACTAAATTCGCGGCGGCACATTGCCTGGGAGAGGTCTTTGCGGCCGCTGGAGAGAGCGCGATCGCCCAGTCGAGTACTGCTGTCTCCAGCTTGCTCAAGTTACTGAAGTCTTCAGCTTCCAGTAACCACACTGGTCTTCGAGGCTCCATCTTCGCGGCTTTGCGCAAGATCGTCGTCGGCATTGGACTTCCTATTGATGAACAGACGGCACGAGATATCTGGAAACAGGCTCGAAATGCCGCGACCAGCGACAAGTCGACGCTTGTTCAGATAAATGCATGCCGCTGCCTGGAGCAGTTGGTTCAAACAACGTCATATTTTGACAACCTAAACGACTTCGACAACCTCAAGGCTGTAGTTTGGAAAGTCATCGACAGCCCTACCGCTTCTGTCAGGCACGCCGCTGCTTCGTGTCTGGCCAGGACCTTGGTGAAAGCGCACTCTACAGATACGCGAGTCGAACCTGTTCCGAGGCTCAAGAGTCTGCGAAGACAGTCTAAGAAACCAGCACCACGTACTACTGAGAACGAAGAGGAAGACGAACCGCAGACACCGAGCTCCCCGGCTCCTAAGAAATCGGAAGCCCGCCTTGCATTTACGCTTCCAGACCTTCTCAAACAGCTATCGGTGCAGTATCTAAAGAGCTCCACTGGGAAGCGCACGCGAGCTGGTATCGCCATTTGCTATAGACTTATCGTGCGGAATCTGGGCGACAAGGTTGTTGAGGAGCGCTATAGTCAAATCGCGACTCACTTACTTTTCGAGCTATTGAACCACCCGACAGTAACCTACAACCGGTTCCGCCTTCTAGTCACACGGAAATTCGTAAAAAGCATTCTTGAAGATACAGTGGGCCGCGAATGTCTCCGGGAGAACAGTCAATTAAATGCCGCTAAGTGGCTGATCAATGATGTTCTCAAGGACTATCCTCAGGTCCTACCCGACCGCCGCGAACCGAGCAAGTATACCTTGATTAGTGCCCTCAGTTCACTGTCTTCTTTGATATCGTCTCTTGGCTCAGCTGTTGCGGCTCTAGCTGATACCTGCCGCGAAGCTCTACTCCAAGTGCTTCCTCATCCGAGCTACACCGTCCAGATATACACCGCTCAGTGCTTGCGCAACTTCGTTCTTGCCTGCCCACATCAGCTCCTCTCCTGTGTGACCATATGCATGAACAGCCTGAACAGGGAAATGGGGCAATTGCTTACTCCTCGGCAATCGGCGCGACGTTGTCTTGGCTATGCAAATGGGCTTTCAGCGATGTTGAGCACTTCTCGTCTTCAACCGCTATATGGTTCGGTCGACGTTTTCGCACAGGTGTTGGCGCAAGCGACTGACCTTCTTAAGACAAGCAGCAGCTGTGAGCTGCGCGTTTCGAGTACGCAGATTCAAGTTGCCTGGATCTTGATCGGAGGATTGATGCCTCTCGGCCCAAGCTTCGTCAAGATTCATCTGTCCCAGCTGATGCTGCTCTGGAAGAACGCGCTTCCTAAACCGATTGGAAAAGAGAATATTGCTCAGCGTGGGACCCTGGAGATGAGCTTCCTTGCTCATGTCAGAGAATGCGCGCTTGGCTCTTTGCTTGTCTTCCTTGAGTACAACGGCAAGCTGGTGACTGCGGACGGCGCCAAACGTATCGCTGGTATGCTGCAAAATACGATCGCATTTCTGGATGAGCTTCCTCGGCAGAAGTCAGCGGAGGATATTTCCCAACGACTCTTTCCCTCTCTGCAGCTCCATGACTTTGCTACCATGGTTCGCCGCCGTGTCTTGCAGTGCTTCTCGAAACTGGTCAACCTCAACCATGCCACCCACACAGAGGTTGTCTCCCAGTCTACTTTGTTGAGCTTGGCAATCTCGTCTTTTGCCGACCCGGACGTTATCCATGCGAATCCTACAGAGAGTTCGATTGCTTCTTCCACTGGGAATTTCGAAACCTTGTGGGACATGGGCGACAACTACGGGTTTGGAGTTACAGGTCTTGCCCGGGAGTATGTTGGCGAGGCATTGGTGGGGAAGCGCAAGAAGGAGAGCTTACCAGCGTGGTCTGCTGTTGAGCCTGCAGACCAAGCAATTGACGATGCTGTGAGTAGGCCGCATTATTCTTCGCATATCCAGTATCTAACTTGTGCAGTTGAACTTCCCTATTTGTGAAGCAAGCGAACATGATTACGTTCTCTTGTACTGTGCAAGGGATGGAAATGCGATTACTGCTGACCCGCCCACAACCGAAGTTGTCAACGCCGCCATTCAACTGTTTTCCATCGCTCTTCCTTTGCAGGCCCCGAAAGTTCAGGAAAGTAGTGTGGAGCAAATTGCTACCCTTCTTTCCTCTCAAAGCCTGCAAAGGAACCCGGGCCGTAAAGCTGCCATGACGGTCAACATTGCTGTGGCACTTCTGCATGCTCTCAAAGTTGCTGTTGGAGAAACGAGCTCGCCGGCCGGCAACTTGAATTCATGCACAGAGAAGATTTTGCAAGAACTTCTACAGGTTAGTGATATTGCTCTGCATTCTTCTTATCAACAAATATACCATTCTCTATGCCTATATGCACTGCTGACAGCTTACAGAAATTCGTAGTCGACCCTGACCTTATCGTTCGCACTATCAGCTTCGAAGGACTGGGACGTCTCTGCAATAATTTCGGAAACACTTTCACCAATACCCAGATCAACTGGCTTGTGGACACCATTGTCGAGAACAGAGATCCTAATACTCGTGCTGGTTGTGCTGCCGCTCTGGGTTGTATCCATTCCCAGGTTGGCGGCATGGCGGCTGGATTCCATTTGAAAACTATAATTGGAGTCTTGATGTCCTTGTGCAACGATCCTCATCCTGTCGTTCATTTCTGGGCACTTGAAGGTCTGCAAAGAGTGATTGATTCTGCTGGGTTAACATTTTCGGCATACGTATCAAGCTCGCTTGGAATGCTGGCTCAACTCTATATTGCCGATACTCACAACGAAGAAGCAGCGTCGCTGGCGACGTCTAACATTGAAATTTCTTTCCCTACGCTAGTGGTCGTCAGCCGCTCCGTGGGCTCGCTCATCAATGTGATTGGGCCAGATTTGCAGGATATTTCGAAGGCTCGCAATCTCATTTTCACTCTGGTGAGGCAATTCCAGCTGGAAGAGAACCCTGCCCTGGTCACTCAAAGTTCTAGATGCCTGGATCATCTGTCGCTGTATGCCCCAAGTTATGTCGACTACGCGGGTTATGTTAAACGGCTCCAGCACGACCTTTCGGCAAGCAGCGCGCTGATGCGAGAGGCGGCCATCCGAGGATTGAACAACCTCATGAAGCGAGATGCCGAGTCAGTCATTCGGACCGCTTCGCTGAGTCTTGAAGAAGAAATATGGCTTGCTTTCGATGATGCACCGGATAATGAAGCTCTCAAGGGCATGATTCGAAACTGGTTGCAACAAACCGCCCTCGTGCATACCGAGATTTGGGTGCAGCGGTGCCAAAAGGTTTTAACAAAGACCCGCTTTAAGGTTGAAGACATCCCACCAACACCAGCACCAAAGTCTGCTGTGCCGGAACTACCAGATGATGAAGTTGCGGGTTTCGCATCTGCGGTTGCTGGTGCAGAGAAGACAGATAAAGAGGAAGCCATCGTTGGTCAAGAATTGTTGAAGTGGCAGACTCGCAATTTCGCGATGAGCTGTCTCAGCGAGCTTCTGTCAATGGTCAACGACGAGCTATTGCCAGACCAGACAATCCCTGCAGAGCTGGCTCTACAGCACCGAGTGGGTGACATTGTCAAGATGGCATTCTCGGCCTCTACGGCTAATGTGGTGGAGTTGCGAATCTGGGGTCTGAAGATCATAGATCAAGTATTGAAGGTTTGCTGATGTTTCAACTGGGATAACTTGAGCTCTTCACTGACGTCTTTGCAAGATGTTCGGTAAAACGCCGGACCCAGATTTTGCAGAGGTTTCTCTTCTCGAGCAATATCAGGCCCAGATTGGTTCAGCCCTTACTCCGGCATTTGCAGCGGACTCATCACCAGAGCTTGCATCTGAAGCAATCAATGTCTGCGCAACATTCGTCGGCACTGGCATAGTTACGAATGTTGAGAGGATGGGCAGAATCTTCAAACTTCTGGTTGTTGGGTTGGAGAACTTTGCCAGTAGGTGTCCACTCTCCGGCCGCTTTAGAGATTCGTTGCTCACTATGCTTAGAAAATCCCGATACTACTGAGATTGGTGACCTTAAAGGACTCAACTCCAATGCCAGGGTCATGATCAAGATGGCACTGTTCTCCGCCTGGGCTCGGTTGCAGATGGCCAGCACGGAGCAGCAGTATTTGACTGCTGCGGTTCAGCCTTATCTTGCCATGCTCACACCCTTGTGGCTCTCGTCCCTAAAGGAGTTTGCACGGTTGAGGTTTGAGCCTGATATCTCTGGTAGTCTGGGTACACCGCAGTCCGGCAATCTGGATGAGGTGTATGCCGCATTGAACCGAGAAACGTTGCTAAAGGTAAACGGTTTGATTATGCTATCTTATTTTCAGCCATGCTAATTCTATGCAGTTTTACCAAGATTCATGGTTATACCTCGTCGACGCCATTGCCAGCCTTGTTGAAAAGGACAGTGATTTTGTCTTTGACGCGCTTGACGGAAAGTTCGACCAACCAGAACCCGAGAAGGCCGAAAAACAGGAAAACAGCGTCGTCAATGGAGATGACCGCGGAAGGGGGCATGACATTAACTACCGTGACGAACCAGTTGCTTTCTTTTTCGTCCTATACGGTCTGGCATTTGAAGCTCTTGTTGACCAATCGATTTCTCCGTCCCAACGACTGGAGATCCTGCAGGCGCTCAAGAGGATTCTGCGACCAGTGGTCTCTGGAAATGCTGTGTATCAGGATGCCGTCTTTTCGGAGACCATGGACACTCTAGACCGTCTTGTTCTTACGGAGGGCATTAATATCCAGACCGTCATCGTTGAGATAGCGAGGAATTTGGCCTTGGATCATCTCGCTGCAAAGGATGACCAAGACCGCAGCGAGAATCTTTCTGACGATATTGAACAGCTCTTCGAGCTAACTAGAAACATCATTCTCGTTCTGGCCGGCCTGTTGCCCAACCTAAGCGGCACGCCACGTGCGCGTTTCAATTTGGCCTCCGATGATACTTTGTCTCTGACCCGCCTTGCCCTCTCCTCACTTGTCGATGTTTCTGCTGTATTCCCGGCGATTATTCGCCACGATTTGAATTCGTGCATATTGCACATATTCACCACCATTCTAGCCACTGGCATATGCCAGGCTGAAGTGGTGCCTCAAGCCTTGCCCATATTCCGGCGATTCATT
This sequence comes from Thermoascus crustaceus, assembly GCF_041956765.1. Taxonomy (NCBI): domain Eukaryota; kingdom Fungi; phylum Ascomycota; class Eurotiomycetes; order Eurotiales; family Thermoascaceae; genus Thermoascus; species Thermoascus crustaceus. The sequence goes on along the minus strand of NW_027192532.1, from coordinate 1,292,497 downwards.
CAAGGCATAACACAGTCCAAGAAGGGAGCCGGACCAGTCTCTCCCGAGAACTTCGAGGCCGTATCTCTCCAGCTACGTGGTTGTCTTACTCGCTTCCTAACAACGCTTACAATCGCTCAACGACGCGAGTCCGAGACGTCTCTCCCGTGCGCCAAGAACACCCTCCTGGCGATTACGATCCTCCTCACAACCAGCAGCTACGCCATCCCGCCTCAAGATCCTCTTATCCCACGCGTCCTCAACGAACTTCTCGATTGTCTTCAGGACGTCGGCCTCGCCAGCGTCGCCGCCGGTTGCCTGCGTTCTATCCTCATGACCCCAGCCCCAAGATCCCCTACAGACGAGATGATCGCGAGGTACCTGTTCCCACGACTCATCGCATTCGTGGCCGGAATAGGCAATGACGGTGAGGTCCCAAGCGACCCGGAGAACTCCAGAACAACAGTCGCACACACCCTCGTTGCCTGCGTCGGCAGCGCGACGATCCCTCGCAGTGGTCTTCCGCAGGCCCTTTCCATCGTCGTATCCGCGCTCCTCGCCCGCGTCAAACGCGAAGGACAACCCATCTACCAGGAAACAGCGACTCGACTCCTGGAACTGGCTAAGGTGGACCAAGCGCTGTTCCGGACCCTCGTGGCGAGCATGACACCGGAACAGAGGGCGCTGGTCGAGGAAGTCCTTCGAAGCACGAACATCGGCGGCGCGGACGCGCGTAAGGAAAGAAGTGGAGGTCCGCCGAACGGGGAGGAGCAGAAGAGTACGCCGAGTATCGCGTTGAGGATGGACTTTTAATGTCCAGCTTGGACAGGGACAGGGATGGATAATAATAATCATAATACCTTGCTTTTGTTTTATGTGTTTTTCGCTTTGTTTTTTAATTGATGTGGATATAATTTAGACGATGATTGACCGAGTGACTGATTTGGATGGATGGATGGAAAGGAGGCTATGTGTATGTATATAACAAACTGCCGATGATATATATACCTTCGAATTCAATTGGGATTGTGCTATACTTTCAAACCCAAGTCTTTTAGTGTGTTTATTTGACATGATAGGCTTTGCCATGTTGGATAGCAAATTCAAACTCCACTTAACACAGGATCTGCATCGGCCCGGGCTGTCAAGAAAAATCACTCAGGGCGCTACCGTCTCACCCCAACACACTGTTCTGGTGGCCTTGGTCAATCATCATCCAGTTCCATTTCCCTACTCCCAAAACAGCATTGAGAACTCTAGATAACCCCTAAAAAAGGTGATTCCTTAGTTATGTCTTACACACCTTACTTAGATAATCATACGTGGGAGAAGTTGCTAACTCATTAGACCAGATTAATAGGTCTAATAGTTAATCCTAGGCCAATACCTGTCTCTCTGTAGATTAAAACATAGCCAGATCTATCTCCTAAGAAAAGTTGAATCTGCCATCCTCACCCCCGACCACCACTGGATTTTGGTTAAAATAGGGCCATTGCAAGAGCGTATCTGGTCAATTTAACGAATGATATGGACTAGGGTCGGTTAAAGTAACTAACTATGGATTGAGCGACTTAAATCCTCAACAAATTATTTACCGTAGGTAATCAACTAGTTGCGGATTGATCAAGTTAGCTAGGTAGAAATCGAAATTGTCCAAGAAAAGTAAACAGTGTGTTTGTTTTCCGTTTTTCCATTTGGTAAGACTTAATAATAATGGCAATCTTACCGCCGTATTTTTAATGATCCGTCTATATATGCATGCTAGTGTGCTATGTAGGTAAGTTAGGTAGATAAACCTAGGGGTATCGGGGTAGGTAGGTAGGGTTGGGCAATATACAGTGTGTGTTTGAAACGCGTGTGAAGGTAAAAAAGTGAGTGGTGAAAAGACAATGATCGAAAAAAAGAAGATACAGCGAACGGTAGATATGTAGTGCACTTGAGTAGTAGTATAGTAAGGGCTCTAGTGCTCAGAAGAAATCAGAAACGGTGAGAGGGAAATGAACAAAAGAGTGAATGGATAATCAATGGCAGGATAGTTTCTCATCCTAAGGATTCAGTGATTAGTGCTCCAGAGATGGATGTATCGGTTTGGATTGCAATGTCCCTAGTTTCTGCTTCCGCGGCTGCCTTGGCAGCTGCCTCCGCTTTTTCTTTGGCGGCGGCATCATGGGCCATGCGATAAGAGTAGTATTTGAGGAAGAGGATTATCATAACTAAGAGGAAAAGTTATGAACGTTAGCACTGTCTAGTTTCACACTCGAAGGAAAGGAATAGAAGGGGGGTCGCAGGGAGAAGATCCTACCGGCACTCGTGGCGACAGCTGAGGCGGCCCTTCTCGTGAGAATCCATCTCAGGCCTTCGACCTCACTCTTTCCGTCACTATTCAGGTTGACTGTGATCTTATAGTTCAGCTCCTGGATGGCAGTGTCCAAGCTGCGCATGAGCTCTCTCGTGGTCATCTTGTGGTCGTTGAACATTCCCTTCAGGTCATCTTTCAACCCCGTCAATTCCTGGTTGAGACGCTGAGACAGTATGTCGACTTCGTGTTGCAACTGCGTTCGCGACGAGCGCTGTCTCTGGATCTCTGCGTTTCTGGCGGTCTGGAGGGATTGCTGGAGCTCCGAACAGGCTGCCTTGAACAGATACTGCTCGTTCTCGACGTCGGATTTAGAGGTCAGGCTCGCCCGCGCCAACTCAAGGTTGTCTGCCAGGATACTTCGGATGGCCTTCATTATTGTGACAGCCTGTTCATCGGTGAATCCGCCTTTCCCGAGATCCCTCACCAGAGTATATGTGTCGAAATGGTGGACGTACGGAGGCGGCGATAGATGCGGCGGTTTGTGACCATCGGCAGCTGAGACTCCAGAGGGGGTCAGAGATGAGGACGGAGAAGGCATCTGAAGGACTTCTTCCAGTGGGTTCTCATTCTGACTAGGACGAGGTTGAGTTTGTCGTTCCTCACTCGGACGCTCTGGCGGGGCTGTGTCTCCATCGTAGTGATGTGACGTCGAATCGGCCTCCGGTGGACGCTTCTCTGATTTATTCGTGGAGCTGGCATCAATCGCTGGCCTATTTTCTAAATCGGATGAGATTTCTTGCGCCTGCTTCTTGGGATCTTGCGCTTGCGACTGGCCCGGCGGGGTATCACTCCGCCTGGCTGGCGGCGAGCTCTCCTTTCCCGCCGCAGTTCCCGGGGCTGGCTGCTGACTGACAGGTCCATCCTTCGGACGCGACGGAGGAGGTAATCTAGGCTCAGCAGCAGGCCCGTATCGCCGGGTGTAAGTCTCTTGATCGCATCGGTGAGTGGTATGGAATCCTGCCTGGGGCGCAGCACCTTGGGAAGGCAACCGGAGGGAGCGGTACGTGGTCGGCTCGCAAGACCGGATCGACCGTATTAGATTCGGGTAGAGAAATGGGAGTCTTGGCGTTGCCATTATTATGAAGGAGAAGAATACAGTGACGGGAATATCAAAAGGAAATCATGGGAGCTGGAAGCGCGAAGTTGTTATGAAGTCAAGAAAGTTGGAGGTCGGGATCGGGATGCCCGTGACTTGTCCGCGGCGAAGCGTGCCTGGATCGTGACCGATCGGAAACGTGACGTTGGCCGCGCCGATCCCCCGCCGATCGAGATTCGAGAACAGCCCCTAGAAGAGACCTACCGAGCATAGAACACTGCGTTCCCCCATTATACCAGGATCTTCCTTGCTCTTTCATGTCTACTTCTGATTAATAATTCTCTACTCCTCCACGTATAGTTCTTTAAATCTATGTTCGCAGAATGAAGAACTATATATATGGCTTCAGATGTTCTCCTGGGCTCACATTACTCACTTATCTGGGAGGACTCTAGAATTCCAGGATGGCGGTCATACTTTGGAAATCCTTTCCAGTTGCAAAAATATTTGTTCTCAGAGTTCTGTGAACATCCTTCAGGAATGGCTTTGTTTCCATCTTTCTTTTCTTTTCATAGCAGTTTGATACCTGCCTTGAGAATGAATGTCCCTATGCGAAAGGGCAACTGTCATTTCTTTAAATACGATGAACAAGAATATAACAAGAGAGTCATCTCTATATCCATCTTCAAAATGTGCTTGTGCCGCCACCATCTAACTCTAATGGTTCTTTTCGTGATCAACATGCATATTCCTAACTATTTCTGATACTGGTAATTGCCGTTGATCTATGGATGGATATCCAACCTGTCTTCTTTTAAGGATCAGCCAAAGAGCAATGCGGAGGCTACAAAAATCTTCTACCTATGCTGGATGGAGGCTAATACCGGCCATCCTTCTTTACAGGATGATAAAACTAAAAATTAGAAGATATATGTTAGTCCACTTGCAATAAAGCATAGGATCTCAAAGGTGAAGTTGTAAGGACTTCCGCAGCTGAGCTTGTTGAACTATGGAGCACATAGAGCGTCACACGCGCAATCCAAAAAATCGCATCGTCAACTGCGTTGCCTAACTGTCTCGGCGACAGTCTTACAGCCATCAATTTCTTGTTTACGTGTCTCTTTATGTCTCTGACATGTCCACCAACACTTGTTTTGTTCCAGCTACTTACGTGCCTCCAGCGTGGGCCTGAATGCCCCTTACTTTCTTACCCTTACAAGCACCTTCTCCTTCCTTACTACTCATAAAACTCTTCTGACTAGGCAAGAAAACATACTGTGCTTCTGTTGTAGCGAACTCTCTCTTTTGGGTCTGGGAGCCTTCTCAGGGGCTTCAGGCCGGGTCTCCGCGGTCTTCTATCCAAGGTCAACCTACACGAAGGGAACACCAAAGCCATCAGTACTGGTCATTCCTGGACCATCAAGATGTGAGTACTAGTACCTAGGGCTACGTTTGCAGGCCATACCGTTTTTCTTCCAGTCATCGATGGTCGTCGATGGTCCAACTAACGGAAAGCAGAGGATAGGCAGGAGCCATCGGGAAGGAGGGACCCCTCCATCAAGGTATGTCGAACACTGGAAGGCAGGGTATAAGTGACTGACTTATGGAGAACATTAGGATACCATGGCAGATAATCGGGGTCCGTTGGTCTCCCTTCTGCTGCAGAAGGAGAGCCCAAATCATCACGAATATCTGCACGTGGCTAGCAGCATCGCCCAAGATGTCTCTCAAATTGGCTTTTTGCTCGATGACGAGCCAACTCGGGATTCCATTTTCTTACACCTGGATCGTGTACTCCCGCGACTCCAAAGCCTGTTTGAAGTGCTCAGTTGCAAAGGCACTAGTCAAAAAGTCGCAGAAGAGATCGCTGAAAACCTCCTCTTGCCCTTGATACAAGAGAATGATCAGATTATCCCTCTTGATCAAGCCTGTCATCTTGTTGGGTTCGGGCTCCCTGTCATAGCTTCCTACCCTTCCCCACATCTAAAACAGGTTGCGGAGGCCTTGATCGTAACTGAAGGCTTGCTGGACCGTCTTGTGTCCCACAAGGAATACAGCGAGGTTCTCAAGGCCTGGTTCCAATCAAAAAACAGCTTTCTGGAGGTTAAGCTGCTCCAAAAGCTGACTGATACGCTGATCAAGCTGTGCGATGCGTGCAGTGCTGACCACGGCACTGTAGGAGTCTCGAAGAGATGGCATGAGACCCAAGCACTGAAGGAGTCTTTGGAGTTGTTGATAGGGGACATACAAGAGGAAGAGCGAAAAAAGAGTCAAAAGAGCAGGGACCTTCCGCTGCTGGCGGGTCTGAGACGACTAGATGTTGACGACAAGAAGGCCAACATTGCTCGTCGTAAAACTCTTACTCGACTTGAAGTCCCTCAGGATATAACCGATCGCCTGGCTATATTCAACATTGCGAAACCGGAATCATTTCGTGCCCTCCAAATCGCTCTACAGAAACTAGAAGGCGATGAGACCATGTCAATTATGTGTTCAGCCCTGCAAACCTTTCCTTGCAGGTTCTGTCTGGAGAGACTTACTGGAGCTGTTTCACTAGCACTCATTGCTACTGAGAAACATGGCCCGTTGACAGATGTGAAACTCGACGTCTTCGGCAAAAGGGTCGGGCTGTGGAAAGTTCTTTTGTCGGACCGAGTACTTAAGGATGTGAAAAAGCTGGCACGCTCTGGTAAGATTACTACATCAGATGAGAGCTTCCCGCTAGGGGAGATGTATTTACTCTAGAACTTGCTGACCGGAGCAGGCTCCTTTAGTCGTGTGGAACAGAAACTCAGAGATCTAGCTAGCGGCGAATGGAAGGGAAAGGATCTTTCAATGAGAGCCGGTTCGAAGCAGCAAAAGGAGGATATGAGAATTCCTATCCTCCAGGCGAGGGTTACTCAGAAGCTGTTTCTGCTCTGGCAGGTGGATGTAGGTCTTTATGAAGATCTCCCTGGGTTACCGCAGCAATTGGTCAAAGGTAGAACTCACCGTTTCCCGGATGCTTTCATACAGCTAATAACATTCTACAGTCTGGCAAGTCGCAACCGCTGAAGAGGTTCGTAGCAAGCCCTATGCATGAATACCTTTTACTAATAGACTTTAAAGATCCCTAACTCGATCAGTCAGATATTACTGATCCAACAGTCTTACAGTACAGACGTCGTACGAATGTGCTGTAAGAGACCGTGCCAGCAAGCCGATGGGAGGTTCATTCCACTTCAGTTCGCAGACATCAAGAGTTCAAAACCTTCTGTTCCTCCCTTGGAGGCAGACAATCACAAAGCAATGGAGAAGAGTCTGATTGAAATGTCAAGTTAGTTCCCAAATACCTTCCTTTTGTCTGTTCTATGAATTTCTATCAGAGTAGTTCACATACTGATCTCCGGTTTCAGACAAATTTTACAATCTGACAGAACCATTTCTGCGGTCGATAACTGAGCCGACTGGCAGGGAGGAATTCCCATTCGACCTGTCTCAAGAGGAAATGGAGATTGTTAGTCACTTCAGATCCTCAAGCTTGATTCTGGGGAGAAGTGGTACTGGCAAAACTACATGTCTCGTTTTCAAGTTACTTGCCAAGTACAGGGCAAGACAGTCTATCACTGACGAGAGACCGATACGTCAGGTAAGTACAGGTGCTTCAAAAAATAGTCGTAATGTGGGACTTACAGGTAATAGCTCTTACTTACTCGCTCGACGTACCTCGCGTCTAAGCTTCAAGTTTATACGAGGAGCTTGATAGAGTCGCAGGTTCAGAAAACCATCTTCAAAAATGTCGATAACAGGGACGATTTCCTGCGTGGAGATGACTATACAAACAGGAACATGGACTCGATTTTCTCATTAAACGATAAGAACTTTCCAATTGTCTGTACATTTGACATTTTCCTAAACCTCATAGAGAATACGGTCAAGTTGAGTTACTTTCACCTATATCCCTTTCCTCGCATTGCTAACCATTCACAAAGGAGGGCTGACCGACAGAACTTTCTTGTAACCAATGAGACTTCGGACAAAAATTATGAAAAAGACATCACAGGCTCCATCCGAACTTGGAACGGGCAGCGGGTTATCGATTTCAATATCTTTAAGACTGAATATTTGGAGCATCTGTCAGGCGCTCTTACTTCAGCTTTTCCTGCCGAGCTTGTTTTCTCGGAAATCATGGGAGTTATCAAAGGCTCCATCTCTTCTGCGGAGACTTTGGCACCGCTCTCGCGTCAGCAATACCTTGAGACTAGCTGCCGGCTTGCCCCTACCTTTTCCACGGAATCGGAGAGAGACCGTGTGTATTCTGCGTTTGAGCGCTACGAAAAGATCAAGAAGCAGCGGGGAGAGATAGATGACATGGATCGTGTCATAGCGTTGTTGAGGTCGATCAAACAGACACCCACGCTTGGACAATCGATCCGTCAGTGCTTCGAAGAAATATACGTGGACGGTATGTCCAACGGCTTCCTGTTTATTGACAGACAACTGACCGTCGCCAGAGGTACAAGACTTACGATGTGTCGATATCGTTCTCCTTCTAAATTGCGTCGGCGATGCTCGTGGTATTCATCTCGGTAAGAACCATTATCCTAAGTCTAGCTGGATTGCCCCATAATATATGGCCTATTGTGTCTGATGCTTCTATCAGCTGGGGATACCGCGCAGTGCATATCAAAAGATTCAGTATTTCGTTTCCCGGAGATTAAAGCTCTTTTCCACGGTCAATACGCTTCCATTGCCAATGAATTGGGTCAACCTGATTTAGCGAGACCCATACAATTCTCGCTGTCTAGGAATTATCGTTCCCACCAAGGCATATTGAGCTTAGCATCTTATGTTATGCAAATGCTGTGGACAGGTAAGACGATAATAATCTGGGCTGGTAAATATGGGTAATAATGCAGTCTAGGTTTTCCGGATACTATCGATAAGCTGGATCCCGAAATTGGCCAGTTAGGAGGTCCAGCACCGATCGTATTCGGTACTTATTCTATTCGACCAAAGCCCCGAATATTGCTTGCTAACGTCGGCAACAGCTGGATTTGATTACGAGATTCTTTCAGCAAAGATGATTGGGCTTGTCAAACTCCACGACAGAATCGCCGATTTTGGAGCCGAACAGGTCATTCTTGTTCGAGACGACGCCTCCAAGACAAAACTTCAAAAGAAGATAGGGGAGATGGCTTTGGTGCTGACCATATTGGAAAGCAAAGGCATGGAATTTGATGACGTGCTTGTCTACGACTTTTTCAGTGGCAGCAGTCTCCGGAGCGGCTACCGATGCTTACGTCTTCTTGCTAGAGGGGACAGAAATCTATTCGATTCCCAAAAACATGCGGTCAGTTTTATTTTTCTTTCTTTGTCACTGCAAGATTACTGACAACTTTTTGAATAGGCCATATGTTCTGAGCTTAAGGCGTGTTCCTTCAACGTGATATGATGAGGTCTTGATTATGCTGACGGTTCGAAGCATCTCTACGTGGCCGTGACAAGAGCACGTCATCAACTTTGGTTCGTGGAGAGCATTGAAAGCAGCGTAGAACCGTTACTGGAATCTTTGACGGAAAATGGAAGGGCTCGATTAATCGATATTGTCAGACCAAAGGATCCGGATGTGAGTATTTCTTCCTGAAAATTGGTCCGGCTGGCTGATGTTGCCTAGGTAGCAGAGAAGGCGAAAGTTCTACGAGCTGGTGGCTCGGTTGACCCTGAGCGGTGGTTTAAACGAGGAGCACAGCTGCTACACCAGAAGAATTTCGCTGATGTAAGAAGTTCTTCTGTTACATCGATATCCGATTACTGACTGTCAAAGGCTCTACTCTGCTTCAAGAAGGCCCACGATGGGAAAGGGATTACTCAGTGTCAGGCCTACTTATCCGAACAGGAGGGGAGAGCTTGTCGTTCCAGAGGTGACATGGAGGGATTTGCCTCACATTACGAGAGGGCTGCCACTCTCTTTTTGGATGTCGGACTGATTTCTGAGTCTTCAAAATGCTTCGAGGGTCTAGGCCAATACCAGAAAGCTGCTCGTGAGTAGTATCTACGAAAAACAGATTAGGAGACATTACTGAAGCAGAAGTCAGAACTTTGGAGAGATCAGAAACAGTACGAGAGAGCTGCAGCGCTATTCGAAAAGGCAAGTCTATTTAACGATGCCTCGGAGTGCTACCATTTGAACGGTAGCTACGAAGATGCGGTCGAAGTCTTGCGCCGGGGTGACAGCTTTGATGAGATGATCCAATACTTGAGCAGGTATGTCACTGAAGGTATGAGCATCAGAGCTTAGCTTATGCTGATCATTTATTTAGAAATAGTGGTAAAGTCAGCGAAAGTGCCTTGCGGCGATATTCCAGGCTCTGCAACATCCTGCTCAAACAAGGACGTGTATCGGCAGAGTTACGAGCAAAGACCGTTAATATGCTCGGATCAGATACCGAGAAAGAGTCCTTCTTCAGAGAATTTGATATGGTAGACCAATTGGTGGACCTTTATAGGTCAAAGAAACGGTACCAAGAGATATATCATATATATCTGGAACATGGTCAGCTGAACATGGCCCTTGATATTGTCATGACACACAATTTGTTTGCCGTGATACCGAACCACGAGATCGAGACGGTCTTTCACTACATCCAGGTAGGAGACATCTTCTCTCAAAGGATTATTCAACGCGTCGCAAGAACCCAGGAGATTTCAGATCTCCGAACTACTTTCGGTTCGACGCCTTTGGCCGATGTAGCTTCACAATGGGAGATAGCACATCAAATTTTTACATCTATCGATAATCCCGAAGACGTCATCGAAATCTCTGCCCTTAGTGATGGGATTGTAAAGGACTTCATGTGTCTTTTTGTGAGTTGCTTTTATTGCCTGTGAAGAAAAGAGCTAACGAGATGCAGATGATTTCGTTTGAAAGCAGCATTCTCTACCGGTCTAGAATGGCGTATCTTCCGTTTGATGTCCTTGTCTGGGCGACTCAGGTCGTTCAGAGACTCAGCGCTGGAGATGTATCTGCACTAGATAGCCTTTCCCTCGTGTGTGGTGTCTTCGATACGATTAAAACACACGAGACAGTCACTCTTCCTTGGTCAGTATTGAAACTTGGGCCCTCGGACTATTACACCATCGAGGAATTCCAGGTCCAAGCCGCCAGATGGATTCGGGGTCGACTTTCCGACGTAGTTGAGGCTTTTGACGATGAAACAGATCGTTATTTGAAAAGAGAATTTCCTAAAAAGTGCTTACAATTCCTTCTTAAAGGTGAGAATACCCTGAAGCTATTGCTCTGATGTATTCATATTAACGGATACAGGACACTGTCTGAAGCAGCGAGCGGGTGAATGCTACTATGGACATGACAGGGGAGATGAAGAGCAGGATTCAACAAAAATAATTGTAAGCAATCGAGAAAAGTTAGAAGTTCTACGTAATGTCCAGCAGCTAATGATACCAGAACATCCTACGAGTATGCTCGGTTTACGCCAGCATGGTGCCTTTGTATCTCCAGAGGGTCATGGATGAAGAATTTCAAAGCAAATACCTGCGTCGCAGTAAGCAACAAACGCCTTACGATGCTGTAGGGTGTTGTTGACCATTCTAGGGCGTCGCTGGATGGAACGGCTGATCGAAGAATTGACCTTTGTTTCTCCTTTGGATCAGGCACCGGCTGCTATTATCACTGCGAAATATCATCTACATTCTGATCAACAGTTTATCGCAGCTGGGTCTATTTTGGAAGATCTCCTCTTCCACCGCCTAGGGAAAGAATGGGAGAATCGTAACCGCCTCTCAATGATGCTGGAACAAATTCAACTCGCCCGCGATCTTGGTAAGCATATGCTCTTTCAGATATTCACAGTAAGCTTTGGCAGAAACTCACTATTTTATACAGGGCCTCAAGTTAGCACACGTTTCTTCCGTGCACTGTCGAAGAAAAGCGGCTATTATCTTCACCGTTATGGGCGCCGTGCTTATGACCTCGGCGTCGAGTTTAATGCAGTAAAAGCCGCTGAACAGATCTACACAGCAGTTGCGAGTAGAGATTGCCAAAAGATTGTGTGTATAACACTGATAATCATATCTGTTCTCAAGCTAATGGTATTAGTGTACCGGAGTTCAGCTCTTTCTTCGATTCATCGAGAGGAGCGAGATGGACGCTTTCGCGGCTTTTCAGGCTGTAGTGTCTGTCTTTGAGTTTACTGCTACATATCTTGTAAGTCCTGCGAGTACTTCTGGAAATAATGACTTATTCTAACAACTTAAACAAAGCTGTGTATGGTAAATGCAGGGCACGCTGTCGCTATGCCGTGGTCATGGGCGGTATTCCATCTTCAAGCAATCGTATGGGAACCAACTCCGGTTATTAAGGCGGAGACAGAAGAACAGAGGCATTTATATGGACAATGCCTTCTGGAGCTGCTTTCCGGTTTCTGTGATCTTATCGAGAACTTAGAGCGGTCCGTAAGCTACGGTGAGATTTGGTTTGGTTACAGTGGACGACGCAATATACCCGCAATAGCGATAAGGAAGCGGAACGCTGATCTCCTTACTGTCGTCGCTTTGAACTTGGGCTACTCCAGTATGCCACTCAGAGGCTTCTCAGAGGTGTGGTCAAGGATCCAAAAGGTTTTCTTAGACGCCTAAATTGCTTATAGATGAGTTGCTAATCAAGGCCTTCAGTTTCTGACCCCCTCAGGATCCAGCCAGCAGACGAATCTCCGAAAACTTCTGGAAGACTTTGGACGTTCTTTCCAGAATACCAATGGAAAAGATGCGTTTCACATCATTACCCTCGATAACAGCGGAACTTGTCCAGCTTACTTGAGAGGGTTCACAGCTCACGGTGCTAAGCTAATGAAATTGAACGCTGTCTTGGAGATTACCCGCCAGTCCCAGGAGACAAACACCCCTTCGAAGACTATCGACTATGGTCTCACAACGGATGATTACACGGAAGTCGAATGGGCCATGGTCACAAAATTGCAGCGGCGCTGGAGGCGTATCTTGCCTAGAATCCAGGAAGCACGGAAATTGCGTCAGGACCCTGAGGGTATGATGAGGGAGTCCGTGATGAAGCTTTGCGCAAATTGCCTGCCTTCAGACTGTCCTTCAAGCACAAAGATCGCTGTGAGGGCATTACTGCTTACAGATGGGGTACATGTGATGATCGGGCTTGAGGGAGTTTTGGAGGGTATACAGAAACTTCGGGCAGTATGGAAATCACTCTTCGCGGACACTACGTCGACGGCCAAACTGGAGCTTCTGGACTCCCTTCTGGGCGATATTGGGAAATGTGAATCGATCATGACCAATAAGCAAAGGGAATGGTCAATCAAGGGCCTCGAGAACTCGCCGTTGTTATTACGTCCGAAGAAACTGAGGAAGAGTGCTACCAACGCAAACTACTCTATCAGGCAAGCCGTGCGGGAGTTGAAGGTGATCTCCCAGAAGCTTAAGGATATGGGGGGTCATTAAGTTAGGAGACATCATCGAAGCAGTTTGATTTCTGACCAAAACTGCCGCGTTCTGACTTGCATACGTCATCAAGCCTGCATGATGCGGCACGTCAAATTAATATGCACATGCTGATAAATCGAAGTGGATGGATGAGACGGAGGAGTGCAGTCGAATCTGGAATTTGTGTGTTCTGTTTGAAGAGAGTTATGTGACCATGGGGGATCCTGCTGCCATGACCTATCCGGATCGACAGAGTCCCGGTGGCGATGTTTCCGGACGAAGTTTTGGCAGCATTCTCCAAAGCCGTGTGCGAACTGGACGGAGGACTCTGGCAGGACTCTGGTGTGAAATTGAAGGATTCAAAGTAGCGGATGAGGTTAGTCATGGTTTTGATGCTATGCCTGGTCCAGTGCCGGCAAGGCAATAGACTAGACAGACCATTCTGTAGCCTTAATTCTGACATGTACTTTACAAGAAACAAGAGAAAGGAAAGAAAAAGAAAAACTATCACATTCTTGAAGTTTTTAAGGTATTTCCCGCATGTGCACTGGCAGAAGAAAAGAAGCGCAGCAGCAGAACTGAGTACAGTACATCCATACAACTACTCCATGCAGTCTATGTGACGAAATTTAATATTCTAGTTCTGACTAGAGACCTTCTAAAGGTAAGAAAGGACCAGTGGTGTAGTGGTTATCATTCCACTCTTGTATGGTATTCTATATAAAATACATAGATACTGTATGGTGATGTGGAGGCCAGCGATATCTATGCATACGGGGACTTTTCTTTATTCCTAGATTCTTTCATTTTTAGAAAAAAAAATTTTTCAAGCTTTCAGCATTATTTTATGAGCAAGGAAGGCATAGTTGAGAGACACTAACATTGGTAATCTAAACATGGGTGAGAGATTGTCGAAGTATGGCGCCCGGCATCTGCCCACCTAATATAAGTGAGAGCAGTGCCAGGTCTCAACATTATGATGTAATAATGAATCCTACAAAATGATGCTGCTGCTGGTATTATATTGCGTCATGATACAGTAGAAGACTGGATGAAAGTAAACAGCCCTTCTGAAACAGGAAGAGCATCTCACAGTTACCCCACGCCGCCTACGACCTTGAACAATGAATTGCCTCCACACTGCCTGGTGCCCTCACTTGCACAAAACTTTCTAACCAGATCTTTTTCATGGCCAGTCATTCCATAGGAGCATTTATTTAGATCCTATGCCATTCGACACCCAAGGCCAGCAAAGAACCACAGAGTACATACAGTAAGCCGGCTTTCCCTCGGTCTATCTTGGCCGGGCAGCAACCACTTGTTGCCACCTTTGGTACCTAGCATTGAGTTAGGTAGGTGGTAGTATAGTCCAGAATCTGATCCTATAAGTTGTGAGCACCATGTTGTAGCTTTCTGTCCCCTCATACCGCCGGATTTTCCTTAATTGCTTAGAATTTCATTATAGTAGCCATCATTGCGTTCTGTCTGTCTAGAGCCGTCATGAGCAAATAATGTTTCTTTTATCTCGAGGCATGGGTGGGATCTAGATAAGTACCCAGAAACGGCTATCAATCCGGTTGAGCAGACATGAATAATCCCTTGTTTTTATCTACTGTGTCTGCCAACCAGGTTTCAACCCACTTCATATATACAATGCCATGACTATATACGTGCAGACAGATATACATTAGGTACAACACACCGCACACTATCTGTTCTCAGAAGTTTCGAAGAAATCTGAAAGTTTCAACTACCCAGCAATCCAAACAGCAGCTCCGTGCGCTTCCAGTACTCATGCGCCCCTTTCCGCAACCGATTCAATACGATATACTTCTCAGATGGATCGACATTGGCTTGGATCTTTTCGACAACGCCTGCTAGCTCATTCTTCTCATTGTTCGTGTCACCGTCACCATCGGGATCACTGCCATCTTTGATGGTGGTTGTTGCCAGTGCGTCTTGCAGGTAGGATACGTCGAAGAGGAGTTGGATTTTCCAGTCTCGAAGGTCTGTGCCAGAGATGGTTTTCTCTGCGGGCTTATTTCCATCTTGTTCTTGGCCGTCCTCAGCTGGCGCGGGCGCTGCCTTCTCAGCTTCCTCGCCATTTTGATCGGGGGCACTGAGGCTCTCATAAGCGGATAGGATCGCGTTTGAAAGCTCCCTGTTCAGCATCTTCTTCATGACTCCGACAGTAGACGGATTCCACAGATCTGGCCCCTGCTGTTCCATGGACACCGCGAGCCGTCGAAGGAACTTGAACGTGGGAGGAGAAGGCTGGACAGGCAGTTCTGGATCGCCTTCCCAAAGGGTACGGCCGGGAACTTTCTTTCCATCTTGAGCATTCTGTTTCCAGTTTCGCATGACACTCGACGGCGCTGTTTGTGCAACGACCTGTGTGGCAAGGATCTCCTGTAATCTGGGCACGGTATCACTTGCGAAGTCGAAGTCGTTGTCGTCCAAGATCTCAACAGGGAGGTCCCTTCTTAGGTCTCTGACCAAGCGTAGCATGAACGCGGCTTTGTCACTTTGATGCGAATTCCCAATGCCGTCAACAGTATCGCGGAATGAGGACTGCAGGTCTCTGAGTGCTTGGGCAACGGCAGACTTCTGTACCTCCTCCAAGAAGCGCGGATCATCGTCGTTCAATGTTGCTACTGGGTCTACCAGCTCATCTTCTTCCTCTTCGTCGAGAGTATCCTCCCATTTAGTCCGCCGCAGGTCGTTGATAATATTCCTGGAATGCTCAATGGACGCTAGCCAGGCACTATATGACTTTATAGCAGCGGAAATATCTTCATTTCGGCCAAGAAGTGTATCGAAAATTGCCTGTTTGAAAGGACCAGCACCATCAGAGTAGTCAAGTGAAGCGAGGCTAGGGTCCCATAGTGACTGTGCAGAAGCGTGTTCTCGATCTTCCCAATGCGTGATAAGTGATGAGACGTCTTTACCCACGGTGACCAATGTGCTGGCTTCGATACGTAGAATTGTAGTCAGCTGGCCGTTGAAGACGTTTCGAATACCTTCCAGCACGCCCAAAGATGAATGAGTAGGCGTCGAGCTCTTAGCGGATAGCCATATGTCCAACGCTTTCTTACGAAGCGCCAGGAGCCCAGAAAGGTTGTTGTGGTCTTTCAAGCTCTTCTGGCAACCCCGCGTGAAGCTCTCGAATGCCTGCTTAGACCACTGCTTTATTACCTTTTCAGCATCCGACTTCGACATCTCATCAAACTTGATCCACGGTGTGAAATTTTTCACATCACTCGCCGCCCAGCGCTCGAGGACGTCGATATCAAGATCGTCCAGTTCCCGTATCTGGCTGTCCGTCAAGATTGGTCGCGCTTTCAGCTTCCCTAGCGCATCAGACAGGCGGCGGGAAAACAGGATCTTTGTATTCTGGAGAGTGCGAATAAACAGTTTGAGCGCCTCCAGCATGTTTTCGCCCGAGGGATCGGTTATTTCTAGCTGATTTCCGATCCTATCCAAACGGACCTGGTGAAAATGACGAATCACGTCGGCTGATGTCGAGTTAGTGGTCAGACAGAACGCCGCCATTGCCTCGATGATATCGTCTGCTGAAGAGCTTGCAGATGCAAGGCGCCGGTCAATTCGTTTGAGCACGGTTCGTCGAAGGGAGACCAGTTGGTTCTTCAAGCTTTCTAGGAAAGGAGGCGCCTTCTTGTTCTGCGAAAGCGTCTTATGAAGTAGTCTCGAAATGACAAGAAGCTTCACAATCAGAAGCGGAGAACTGCGCTTCCTCAGCAGTCTTGAGATTACGGACGTGCAACGGTGAAAAAGGGCAAGTTGTGCCGCGAAGGCTCGATCCTCCGCATCTTTACTTGGTCAGCCACCGACATCGTAGCGGTTGTTGAAGGGCCATCATACTGTGCTCCAGAGAATCGCGCTTCAGCCGATCAAGATGCGCAGACTTCTTGTCTATCAACCTAGGGTTGCACCGTCGTCCGATGTCTGTCAGGTTTGATTCCACATCCTTGGTCTCGCCGTTCATCTCGACAATTGTTTCCGCAGTGCCAAGGAGGTCTCGATATCGTGCCCTAGTAGCAAGCAAAGCATTAGTTAGAGGCAACCAAGGCCATTGATCCACGATCGACCTACCCAACCAGCGCACGCAGCTTCTCCCTGTTGCTGGCGATGTCCCGGCGGAGCTCCTGCTCCACACGCCGCACAGTGGGAATGGGGTATTGAAAGGCCTCCTGCCATGATTTCAGGCTCTGCGGATCGGGTGCATCAGACGCCATCTTGGGCCAGATCGCGCTGTGAGGGAGAGGCCTTGCAAAGCTGAGTCCTGAGGCGGAAGAGCGACCAGACTCCGCGTCGAGCAACGTGGTCGGAGCAGCACCAGGAACGGGCCGAGCTTCACGCGTCGGACTCGGGCCGGCCTCTGCGTCATATCAGCCCGTATCGACTCACGGCCCCGCCAAAAAAGTTCCCCGCCAAAACTATCTTTTCGCAGCCATCTTTCTTTCTTCTGCATTCTTTTTTTCTATACCACAGCGGAACGTTCATTATGCCGCTCATGGAAGAAGGGTCTGCTGCAGCGGCTGACCAGCCGCAGCCAGAGCTGCAGAGACTGCCATTCCCTCCGGTCACTTACTCCCACATTCTTCACTGCTCATATCACTACTGGCATCCTGTGTACGAAGATCCTCCCTCTGCTTGCTATCTCAGTGATCGTTACTAACATATATATTTTACAGATACCGCGCGGTAACTCCCAAAGCCCGCCTGATCCCTCTGAATGACTCCTTCCTCTCCTACCTCCGCGCAGACGGCATCGTCCTGCCTCCCGAAAACAACAACCGCTCCGCCGCTGCAGACGACGACAGCGGCATCTACTCCTTCTCCGAAGATTCAGAGGACGAAGATGAACAGGCCGACCCGTCCACGGAGTGGAGGGAGATCCACATCCAGATCAAGGAGACAATCGCAGAGCTGGGAGGCAAAGTCACGCCGAAGCTGAACTGGAGCGCACCCAAGGACGCCACATGGATCTCCGCGACGAACGACCTGCAATGTCGCAGTGCGAATGACATCTACCTGCTCCTGAAGAGCAGTGACTTTGTCACGCATGACTTAGAACACGCCTTTGACGACTGCGTCCCCGACACCGAAGCCCCATCTACCGAAGAATCGAAACAAGATGAACCCACCTACACGACCCCACCAAAAGTCCCCTACCACCTTGTCCTCCGCAAATACTTCAACCTCAACCCGTCTCTCGAATTCCGCTGCTTCGTCCGCAACCGCACCCTCCTCTGCATGTGCCAGCGGGACCTGAACCACTTCGACTTCCTCTTCCCGATGCGGGACTCCCTCCGGTCCAAGATCCAGGCCTTTTTCGACGAGAAGCTGAAGAGCACGTTCCCGGACCCGAACTTCGTGTTCGACGTGTACATCCCGCCGCCGCACGAGCGGGTGTGGTTGATGGATGTGAATCCGTGGGCGCAGAGGACGGACCCGTTGCTGTTTAGCTGGAAGGAGATATTGGAGATGAAGGATCCTGTTGGCTTCAAGGAGGAGGAGGAAGGGGAGGGTCTGGAAGATGATGTCGTGAGACTATCCATCAGTAATAACAATACCGCATCGCCTTCTACGACTGCGGAAGCCCAACCCGCAGAACGCAAATCTCCGGAACAAGAGATCGAACCTGATGACGAAGCCGAAGGTGAAGAGACCGCTCCCTTCCTACCTGAATTCCGCCTCGTCCAGCGCGATGACCCCGAGGCCTATGCCTTCACGACTCCGCAGTACTCGGCGCACAAGCTGCCGCGGGAGGTGGTGGACGCGTCGCAGGCCGGTCCAGGAGGCATGAAGGAGTTCGTGGGCAAGTGGCAGGAGATTCTAGAGAAGCGAATGCAGGAGGATCAGGAGGCGGGGAGTGATAGTGAGTGATTGATTGGGGTTTTGAGTCTGAGGCCTTTTTTTTGCTTGCTGGTTTAATTGGTTGGGTTTATATTATTATTGTTGTTATTATATAGAGACTTGCTTTGCTTAGGGTTTGGATTATGGGATTCCCATACGGAGAACGGTGTTAGTAATTGCTAGTTAGGTTACCTAGGGTTAGGTACTTTGCTCTTTGTTCTTTGCTCTGAGGTTATGGAAATCGAAATAATTATGTATCAAAAATTAAAAGGAAATGAGTCTTCTGAAGTGGCAAAGGAGTTGGTATCGGTCAATAAGTTCATCCTGCTTTAGTACGGGTGTAACTATCCAACATCATGGAAGTAGTTCCAACCTCCAAGGGTAACACAAACAACCTCCACGCCTTTCAGATCGATTTCCCATCTCTTTCGTGATCATTCTGAACCAAATATTATGACCACCTGCATATTCTTGCGTTCATCACCCTGAACTGAATAGGGTGTAAATGCGTACATCCCTTTCCAAAAGCATCAGGAAACATCATGCCTAGAGCCTAACAGAGCAGGAGAGGATAGAGAGCGAGCATGCCACAAAGAGAGAGCAAGAGACAGACTTCCTATTTACAACTTATGCTTCTTCTCCCCACTCGCCAACTTCCGAAACTCCTCCTGCGGCACCCCACTCAGGAACCTCTCCAGCCCCATAAACGCCTCGAGCCCATTCTGCCGATCCAACATCTCCCTCTCCGGCCTGCGGATCAGCTCCTTGATCTTCAGCAGACTCGAGTGGTTAAGATGCGTGCCCAGCCGCTCCTCTACCTCCTCCAGCACCAGCTTCAGGAACCCCTCGGAGTCCTCGGGTCTGCCCGAGGGCGGGGAGATGACTTTATTCACGAACCCGGTCGCGACGAGCTCTTCGCATGTGATGCGCTTGCTCATGATGAGGGCCTCGTTGGCCTTGGAGATTCCCAGGCGTTCGATGAAGGCGCGGGAGGCGCCGCCCTCGGCGACGAGGCCGAGGGAGGCAAAGGGCGTGAGGAGGAAGGCGTGCGGGGCGGCGTAGATGAAGTCTGCGTGGGCGACCAGCGCGGCGGAGAGGCCGACGGCGGGGCCGTTCAGAGCCACGACGAGGATCTTCGGGTGGTTGTAAAAGGTCCGGGTCAGGTCGACGTTGTTGGCGATGAAGGAGCGGAGGAGGTCACGTCGGGTGGTGCTGGAGAGGAGGTCGCCGGTGCCGGGGCGGGAGGCGCTTACGTCCGCGCCGCTGGAGGGGTTACCTCTGTTAGTTACAAGGTAGTCTGTGGAGAGGGTTAACGAAAGGGAGCTGCTCACGCGGAGAAAAATCGTCCCGTGCCCGTCAGCACGGTGATGAAGATGTCATCTCTCTTCTCGACCTCGCGCAGACGCTCGCCCAGGAAGTAGTAGAGGTCTTGATTGAGGGCATTGAGCTTGGAGGGGCGGTTGAGGGTGATAATTGCGATGCGGCCCTGGTATTTCAGTGTGATTATATCCTCGTTTGTTGCCATGGTGGTGCGATATAAGATGTCTTGTGGTCTAGTAGGTATTCTGATGCGGAGATAGCTAGGCGGAGTTCCAAGGTCCAATCCTGCTTCTGCAATCTGAATCAAGGCAATTGAGAAATGCCTGAATATATTCAATAACAAGATAAGACGCAGTAAGAGAGATAGAAAGAAGATATGTAAGGCAGACGCAGCCGTATTGTAAAGCCAACCAGTCGAGAAGCCAGCTGGTAGCTGACGGGAGCAACGTATGAACGGACAATGTATGAGATCCGGAACTCCTCTGCCAGCAACCCGATCCCCTCAAGACTCAGCCGGAACCCAATTATATACTGTACACACCGACAGACAGAGAACAGAGCAAACCGACGCTCCAGCATCGGCCCTGGTCGACTTCTCCGCCAGACTCCATCACCTACGCGGGGACGCGAGCCGAGGTCCGCTCGGCTGAGGTCAAGTCAGATCACCTGACCTGACACCGCACCATGTGCAACCCCAACCACGTGCCAGGCATATCTCGTGGGATGTTTTGCATGTTTTGGCGTGTTTGCATCTCTCGCACCTGTTTGCAAATCAGCGGCGGCGGATTTCGCAGATGATCCGACCGATCGGGCGGAACAGCGGGTGCGGAAGTTCGATCTCGAACTCCAAAAAGTCCAGACGGCGGTCGGGATTTGGTATACTTTCTATTTCAAGATCCTCTTTCTCTTCAAGTAAGACCATTGTTTTTCTGTATTGTATACCGACGTTCTTCTCCTTCGTATTCTCCGCCGCAAGAGCAATTCAATTCCATCTCTCCGCTTACAAAAAGAACGGAGGAGTCCCACGAATCCCGCAAGCTCCGCGGGATAACCAATTAATCCTTGACTTCGACCTGCATACCGAATTGATACCCCCCCCCGTCGCCAGAATAATATCAAACACAAACGAACTCGAGGCCAAATCCGAATTGAATCATTCCTAGCATAAAATAAACAAACCGCTTCACGACTCCCCCTCACAAACATACCAAAAATGTCCTTCATCCTCCGCAAACTCCAAGGCGGCAATCTTGAAGTCTTCAAAGTACGTCTGCACCCCTCCCTTAACCTCCCTTCCCCAAGATCCCTACCCCACAACAATCCTTCTCCCCTAGACACCCCCTTCACCAACTAACTTATTACTTTTTTCGTCCAGTTCGGCATGTACATCCTCTTCCCCATCGGCTGGATGTACTACTTCGGCACGAACCTCGAGGAGCGCTTCTCCGTGCCCGGCTTCTGGCCCACCAAGGACCAGTCGCACAAGATCCCCACGGACAAGGAGGAGATCGACCGCGAATTGGCGCGGATGCGGATGGTGGATGCGCTGAAGAGGGAGCAGAGGAGGAGGGAGATGATGGAGGCGTCTGCGGCGGCGGCGGCGACGCAGGGTGCTGCTGAGAATCAGAAGGGGGAGTCGTGAGAGAGTATGCACGTGGGTATAGATATGGATGTACGAATAAAGAGGACGATGGGGTGGTCATTGGACGGATATGTTTTGCATAATGGGCATTGAGATCATGCGAGGGGTGAGATCTGATCTGATCTGATCTGCTATGTTCAGCTGGGCATGGCATTGCATGGGCATTACATGAAGTGGATGGGGAGATGGTCTGCGCAGATATACTATGCCATGCTATGCCATGCCACCAACTGGGATCGTCACTGCCCAGGAATCATCACCGTCATCATCACAGGAGTTTGTCATTTGGGTTTACTATTTCATTATGTTATGTTGGCAGAGAGGAAGGCTCTGCTCTCTCCCGATCACCATACTAAAAAGAAAACGGGGTCATGTATGTACTGTACTCTACTCTCAGGGTTTGATTTGATTTGATATCTACTCCACGATATGTTGAATACCTGTTCTTGAAATTTCTTCTTTAGCAGAATTAAAGATCAATAGGTTATACTCGTCTCCTGATCTATGGTACTCTTACCCGAGCTGCTATTCTATTAGACATTATTAGGTAGGCTAATCTGAATCCGAGCACAGCAGCAAAATTCCTTGATAAAGGATCTCTTATCAATTATTCTAGGGACATTATCAATTACGCTAATATCGAAGACATGGTTTCTACCTGTGGCACCTACGCCCCAAGTAATTCATTCTGTCAAAGCCGCAAACGAAGGATGGGACGTTGGAGCGCAGCTTTCCACCTAGAAAGCGATATTCCAACCACTTCTCTTCGGGGTAATTACCGAAACCCCCGGATGCAAAGTCATAAGGGAGAAAAAACTGAGACAACAAAGGAACAACTTGTAACTTGCAAACTTGGAAAAGAAAAGAAACGAATCTGCCAGACCGTCTCACTGACCGGCGGCAGACGAGTCGCTTTTTACAACAATACTAATGATAAAAACGATACTGAACCGTGCAGCATGGCATCAACCCCATAAGAATAGAAAAGGAGGGAAAAAAGAGAAACCCCCTTCCCCGTAATATCACTTATAACTTATACGCCGTCCTTCATTCAATCCGAACCGCTCAAAACTCAATTCCGCAGACCTCAAACGCCAATAAGCGCCTCACTCAGCTCAGTCAAACAGGACGAAGGTGATCATGTGTGCACGATGTCGGCACTGCGCACGGAGCAAAAGGGGGGGAAAGAACGAAGAGCGTGCATCGAGTGTCGCAGACTCGCAACCCCTTAGACCTCGTCACATTCCAACCGGGGGCGTGGGAGGTTTCGAGTTCAAATATGGAGTAATCTAGCCCCCCATTCACAGCTCCGCGACAATCCCCCTCGTGGCTGTCGCGGCCGCATCCCTGGCTGTCTCGTACACGACCTCAAAGCTCGGGGTGCTGCTGCTGTTGCGCAGCACAGAGCTCGCCGATTGGATGTAGTTCGCGTCGAGAAGGCGGTCACCGGCCCAGTAGTAGTAGGCGCGGCTGCCGATAGCCATGACGTGGTCAGGGAGGTAGACGTAGGCGGCCGTGAAGAGCAGGGTGACGAGGGTGATGAGGAGAGAATCTGTAGGAATGAAGCAGCAGTGGTTAGTCCTGGGATTGCTTGTCTTGGGCGGACAGGGATGGATGTGTGTGCCCCGTGAAGATCCTATCTTTCACATGATCTGGGGAACGAACGAATGGACGATGCGGGGACAGCAACATACTGAAGATGAATTTCTCGGTGGGTGTCAGCATGTATATAGCGAATGTGACCTCGTATTGGTAGACCTTCAGGCGAAGCCATCGAATGATGGAGGCAATGATGGAGAGCATCATGGTGGGAAAGGAGGGCTAGGCTTCTGTTTTTCCGCGAAAGTGATTGCAACAGTGATCGATTAGCGTATAAGCTCGTGAAAGTAGAATCACAAAAGAGCGTATAGTAGTTGGCAATCAATTAGGTACCTAGGTAGAACGTGTTTCAGAGGTTGGGTATTTTTTTTTCTGAGATATCGAAAAAAAAAAGGAGCTGCCTAGGGCGTGTCCGTGTTGAGCGTTGATCTCTGATCGTCTGTCACCGCATGGACTCAAATAGGGACGGAGGGGCAGAGGCGGGTTTGATGGTCGGCTTTTCTGAGGTGCAAAAACAAAGAGACTGCGAGCGCCACAAGCATGCGTGGAAGAATCAAGAGACAACTTGAAGAAGGCTTGCTCTTCCTTCTTTTATTTGATGAACAGCAGGTCGGATGGAAGCTTCGACGGACAGCGATGCAGAGGATCGAGGGGATCGACGGCCGAGCGGGCCATGAAGGCTGAAGCTGCGATGGGCCTCATGCGCTGTGCTGTCCACCGTCCCCGTGCAGCTTGAGGCTTGAGGCTTGAGGCATATCTCCATCCCAGCTCCATCACGATCTCCGGCTCCATCTTTCTCTTCGTCTCCGTGATCTTCCCGCCCGCGTGTCCTCCCCGACTCGACGTCGGGACAGCTTACTGATCCTTCGGTTTCAGATACGCTGCGACAGAGAATCCGCAGACTGCGCCTCAGAGACGGATACTCGAAACATGATGCAGGATCGCAGCCCAATCTGACTCGACCAGCGGGCGATGTTGGTCCACCGATGGTCTCCACCAGATCCATGCTGGGCGTGTTGGGCTCGGTCCCATCTCTGTGCCTCTTGGTCCCGTCCCCGCTCTGTACGACTCACCGTGCTCTGGCTGACGTACGTCCGTGATTGTGTGATATGCAGATGGCTATCTCTCATCTCTTGGCTTTGGACACACGGGGATGGTTCATCCTTGGTAGTTGCGGACAGCATTTAAAACACCAAGGTACATGATCCTATCACCTTCCACCACGGTGTTGTATGTACTACCGTGTGCCGCTTCAGCGGGTCGCTGCTGGATTATGCAGGTTGTCTGTAGACTGTACGCAGGATTTTGCGTCAAAGCAGCCTTCAATAGACAACGTTTAGGTTAAAACTCAAAGCTTTGTTACTTTCCGGTTCAGGAACATACGGTCAGCGAACTATAGGTCAATAATGCAATATCAAATAACAAGTAACAGAAATGATGACAATCTACCGAGACACTACAACGCAAATAATCCCTTTCGAGTACAGTCATTGATACAGAGCCTTGCAGGGCCATGTGTGCATGTATGCGCTGTGCCAAAAGGCACGGCATAGACAGGTTCCAAGGGATCCCGCTTAACGAGTGCCAAGAATCCGACCCGAGTCGAACATCCCGATCTGAAGCCAACAATGTCCATAGTCATACCAGCAACCGTGGCTATCAAATCGACCAACGAAACTGGACTCTACGGCCTCGAGCGCCAGCGCTGAACCCAATTGGGACGATCAATTGAGCTCTGCGGCACCATCCAGTCCTCGATGTAGCAGAACCCCGCCGTGCTGAAGCCGCACCGCCACATCGGCTGCAATTGCGAAGACAGAGATGCTCCGCTGCATCCGAAATGGCCCGTTGACGAGGGCGATAAGCAGCAGCAGCGACGGGTTTGCATATAATTCTATCAGGGCGTTTTCCCTGTCGACACCTGCGGCGGCAAAGCCGTTGCCACCTCGCCCGAAGCTCAATGATGATGATATCGAAGGGTCCTACCTGAAAGGGTCCGGGCCCGGAGGGCAGAAGATTGTACGGACTTCCCCATCGCATTTGTTTGATCTGGTTTTGATCCTGGTCTATTTATTTTTTTTTCCTTTTTGACTTTTGTTCTTTAATGTGCTCTTGCATTGTTATGATTTTTAGTAATTTTGTTTCCCTGTCTATCTGTTTGTACCAAACATGTTTCTTCTTTCGTCTATGATACCCATTTCTACACTTTCTACAGTTTGGATTTGTGCATTTCATTCTATGCACACCAACACCACTAGACCCGGATGAAGAAACCCCATCCCAAACCCACCATTTTCCTTCCTTTCTTTCTTCTACAACATCACGTGTTTTTCTATTTCCCATCCCAACTAACAATCATCCCATCAAACGAACAACAGAACAAAACCAACTCCGCCGTCCAACTAATCCACAAACCCACCGGAATCGTCGTAAAATGCCAAGCGACCCGCTCCCGCTCCCAGAACCAGAAGATCGCCCGCGAGATCCTGGCCGAGAAGGTCGAGGCCCTGGAGAAGGGGGACCAGAGCCGCGCCGCGATCAAGGCCGAGAGGGCAAGGAAGAAGAAGGCTAGCAGGGCGAAGAAGAGTCGGAGAAAGTATCGGGCGTTGGAGGAGGAGAAGAAGCAGAAGGATCAAGAGCAGGAGCAGCAGGAGGATGAGGAAGATGTTGAGGGAGAGGAAGAGGAAGAGCAGGAGTCGCAGCAGCAGCAGGGGATTGAGGTTTCACAGGTCAGAACTGGGAAGGGGGATGTCACGGGGACAGGAAGTTGATGGAGTTTTTGAGGTCTTTCTGAAATGGGCGGATTTTTGTTTGTTGAAAACTTCTGGATTGTATATGGACACCAACTCCGGATTGCATTGAAATGTATCATAGTGTCATGAATCAGATTCGAACCAGGTCCAGACAGTGAATAATTGATTATTATGTTATCAATCTCAATAAGAGCAGCATGGTAGGTCCACACTGCCTGCCTGGACATGTAAGGGATGCTGCGATTGCAGGACTTTGCCCTTATGCTGGATGACAGAAAAGAACATGAAAGAAAGAGGAAATTTTTTTTCTCTTTAACTTTTCAAGTACACACAACATTTATAATCATTATCCATACCGTATAGAATCCTGGCTCCATAAGACTGACCCCCATTCTCTCTAGATACGACGCCCTTATTTCATGTAGCTGACCAAAACCGCCTTCGCCTCGTCATTCAGCCGCTCCTGTACGAAACCAGCGATGCGTCCACCGTGTTTCGCGTCCGCTTCCTTGAGGTATTTTCCAACCCATTCCTTGAGGTCGGCTCCGGTGTCTGGCCATGGATCTCTCACGGGAGGCCGGACAGTGTTCAGCTGAGTAAATCCAACCCCAAACGCCATGTCCTCAACGTCATGCTCGGTGATGATGTCATCCTTGGCAGCAGGAAGAGGAGGGAGCTCCAAGAGCTTAAGCAGTGCCTGACAGGTGAAACCCCATCCTTTCTTGTATCTGTTCGCAAAGGCTTCCGAATGCGAGAGCGTCTTCGTGAACGAGATCACAGCAGTCTTGCGATCCAGGGGCCGAGCAAGCTTCTGGGATTCGGGGAGGATAACATTAAGATACAGAGGAGTGAAAAGTCTTTGCAAGTTAGCATTCTACTACAAATTTGAGTATGGGGGGAGGAGGCAACGTACTCAGCTTGCACTTTGTCGGTGACCTGGATAAAGAAATCCGCACTGTAGCCTTTGTCATCATGGGCGGAGATGAAGTGGTAGAAACGGACAAATCGGAGGGTGAGGTTCTCCGTCTTGGAGTGTTGCAGACGGGTTAAGATGATCTGCATGATTGAGATGAAATATTGCTCCAATGCAGTCCTACCGACGTCTCAGTCCTCGAACATCAACCTATCAGGGGGAAATGACACTTACGGAGGGAAGTTCGCAACAACAGTCTCCAAGAGATCAAATCCGTAGGTCTCATTGGCCTTTGTCGAAATGAGCTTCTGGAAAATGCCCAGAATAGGTTCGATCTGGTTGTTCTGCATGATGTGCTCCGCGCCACGGGGGATTATGGATGACAAGAGACGGACAAGAGCAGGAACATTGCCTTTCGACTCCCACATGACAGGCATGAGGATCGGGGGAATCAAGTTTTGGTAATAGTTTGGCAGGGTTCTCGACGGGTTTGCCTCAAGAAGGGCAGCAAACAGCTGGAAAACGTAGGGCATAAATTCTTTCACAAGGGTTAGCTTCATTTAGAAAATTCCAATCTACTCTGCTTACCCTGAACGTCTCCTTGAAGAACCTGAACGAATGGGGGATAGAGAGCTTGCTCAAGCTTGTCTGGGTCTGCACGGGCCGCGAATCTGAGGACATGTCAGCAAGTGACTTCACATTACAAAATATCAGCACATACCGAATGAAAGCACCCATGGCCTCAAAGTGGTAATAGTAGAACCGCGGGTTGCTTGGGTTACTGCTGATTATCTGCGTAATCTTGATCAAGTGTTGTAAGACACTGTCCGTATGGGGAACGACGTCTTCCTTAATCACGATCAAGACTCTCATGACGCATCTCATTAGGAATTCGTTCTCTTGGATCTTCTGAGGAGCGGGATCCTTCTGAATCAGGCCAAAGATGTGCTCCAGTAGGTCTTTGGCTAATGGGACAATCATGCTGGGCGCGATTATTGGCTGGCCCTGAGCATCGGTCATGTAGAGAGCACGTTCAACTGCAATCGCTGCGTACGTGTAGACGACGTAGTTAGAGGAACCGAGGTGTTTCACCAACAGAGGAAGAACCTCTTGCCATTGTTCCTTCGTAATTATGCTTCGGAAGACATAGAGATACTTGATAGCATCAACCTTGAGGATCGGATGGATTCCGCCCTCGGTAACCAAGTCTGCCGCAAGATGCTTCGAGAAGTAATCGGTTATGCTGACCAGACGGTTGGTGATCGTAACACCATGACTGGCCGTCGCAACACCTTTGGCGGCAATTGCGGAGAAGAGATAAGTTGCCGTGTCCTTCGATTTCCAATTTGATGCAGGATCTTTCGCATACTCGGCAAGATAGTGCTCAGTGTATTTAGAAACAACTTTGGTGACCGATTCTTCAAATCTTTCTGCCAATGACCTGAGGAAATCTGTAGCCGCTCGTCGTCTTGTATCACTGTCTGAGCCCTCGAGATCTCGTCGGATGAATTCAATAGGTTCATCTTCAAACAGTTCCTCATCAGAATCCCGCAGGCTCACATTCGGCAGAATGACCTTCTCTACGATCTGGGTCAGAGTGCCCTCGTCTTGGAATGTGGCCGCGTGCTCGGGCATCTTCGCAGTAGCTGTCAGGAACTGCAAGGCCCTGCTGACCAGGATGTCGTATTTGGTCTCTGGACCGATGGTAGTCAAGAGGTTCCAAGAACTTCCGACGAACTGTCCGACATGGGGACCGAACACGTCAATGTACTTCTGCGAATAGAGGGTCAAGACCTCAAAAATCCCCGCCTTCACAAATTCCAGAGGACCAGATTCGGCGTCGTCATCGGTATGAAGCAATTGATTGTCGTATGTCAAATATTTCAACAAGAGAGTGGCTATCGCCGCCAAGTGGTCTTCGAACATCGGAGGAAGGTCGTGGCAGGACAAGTCAAAAAACAATTTGATCATCAGGTTAAGCTGCGTAAAGCCCTGCGTGAGCTTCTCCTTTTCCGACTTGTTCTGCTCGAGGTAATTGTCCAAGCCCTAGACCACAATCAGCGTACGACTCGTAGAGAGCTTAACTGAGGTGACTACCTCGAAGAGAGCCAGGTATGGGTTCCCGAACTTCCCCAGGACATGGTTAATCTCTATGTATAGCTCATCTGAACGAAACAACGGTCTCCATCTCTTGAAGATCGAGTGCGCAACCTGCAACACACCGTTGTTGACTGCTGGGTTCATCGGGTCGAGTCTCGAAACCAGGTCCTTGAGAGATAGTCAGTGATAGAGCCTATTTGCTTGAATAAAGGATAGGCGTACGTCTACGAGCGTGTCCCATCGCTCCCAGAAGTCACTGTCCGCAATGACACTGACTGCCTCTCCTAGCTGAGTCTGTATCCCTGGGGGGACGGAGATCATCAAGCTGATCAATTCCCGCTTGATCGTAGCGACTTCATCGGCCGGAAGCTTATGGTTCCCATCTGGATCCGTCCAGTTTCGCTTGACAAAGTTCTTGAAATATAGCGCGCTTGCAAGACGAATGTTGTAGGGGGTATTTGCGTTGGCAGTTATTTGGAGGAGTAGCAGGGAATAGCCAGGCTTCTTCTCCTCCTGTCGGAGATTGAGCTCCGCTACCAGAGTCAGATCACTGCGCCCCCAGTCTTAGGGGATCAACTCACCTTCCTTGTTCCGCCTTGGATCCAAGCTTAGCTCAAGGAGCTGGGCAACCGTTCCCAGACCATCAGCCATGTTGGGACGGTGGTGTACGTGACCAGAACGAAAAGAGGGAAGGAAAATATGGTCTGAAGGAGGGATTGAAACAAAAAGACAAGAGAGTTAATCGGCGGGCTGATCGTGTCCGGAGCGTCGAGACAACTTCTTGGACGTGCCTTTGTGTTCAAGGCCCAGGCGAAGACCGTTGAGAACTTGAGGTAGCTTGATTCCCGGTCTGGCAGTTTGTTTGGCGGGCTGCTTTGCGACGCCCGGGCGGTGAGCACTAGCGGCGGGGTGTTTCTGCCGGTCACGTGACATGCAAATTTGAGCTCGGAGAAACGCAGCCCGCACATCCCGGCGTCGCTTCGGGCGGAGCGCTGGGCGGATCCCTGCCGCCAAGGTTCCCCAGATATGAATCAATGATAGCCATCACCAACTCATCCTCCTTCGACAAAGCTGTTCCTGGGCATCAGCCTTCTTCTGCACCCCTTTTCAGCCAGTGGTGATCCTCCTTGGCTCCCTGTTGGACGTCTCCCGAATTTTTTTGTGGGAACCCGGCTCCTTTGACCGTCCTCTGACGTTGCCCCTCAACCGCGATAATCACAATCGAACCACATCAAAGTTGTTCTGCCAACGAACAATTTGATGTGCTTAGCAGTCAATGGTACTGATCCTTCCTTTCCTTGTGACGTTTGCGGCCTCTTGCTATTCCACATATTCTTTTCCTTATCCCTGTTGGTCCCAGCTTCCGCTAAGTCGCGTATCGAACTACTAATGTAATTTACGTTGCTGAATATCCACTTTGGACCAGCGTATGTGGCTAACTTCTGTCTCCTGGGAGCGCACAGATATCTAGTCTCTTTAGCGCCGGAGTATCCTTCTCTACAGAGTCCACGTCCACCGGGGCGCATGTCTTCTGACGATGTTCCCCCGCCACAGCATAAACCGTCCACCTCGAGCTTCGCCGACGTTTTCAAGACACTAGCCACCGGCCGTCAGAAGTCGCAGTCCCCAGTGCATCAAGACGGCAGCCCAGAAACTCCGACCCACGGGATCGACAGCCGAAGAGGCAGTCGAGTTACTTTTGGCTTCGAGTCAATGCATCGTGGCAGCATCATCTCCAACTCGTCGGATACTCCCAGTGCACCGGACTTTGAGGTATCCCTCAGGAACCTTGAACAGAAACAAAACTTAGCTGTCGCTGTTGATGAAGCCGAAAATACGTCTAGGTCGCTCCAGTGGTTCACCCCTGAGCAGTCAGTCGCGCTCTGGGAGGCTGGCGAATATCTCATCCACGATGACAACTCAGTAGAAGCTCGAAGGAGTGGCTCGAAGCTGATGGAAGCGGTTGCCAACCGACCAGATCTCCCTCCGGCCGCCCGACACTCGTTTTTTGAGTCAATCTCTCGCCCGTCTGCACCCGATGTCATACCTGCGCGTGTCAATTCATTGATCTCATTATCCGATCATGGCAGAAAACTTGACTTCACAAGTTCGTCGATTTTGCCCATCGTCTCATCATGCATGGTGCCACTGTACGAATGCATTTCTGTAGCACGCTCGAAAGCAAGGAAAGGAAAGTTGCCACAGCAAACTGGTCTTGATCACGATGAAACGCACCTGAGCAGCCTGTTTCAGTTTGCGGTCGACATAATTACACTGCAGCGCAGTCCTCCAACCGATGAAGATATCGACACTCTTCTCGCTCAAGTTTTCACCATATGCAAGAGGACAAGCGTCGTTGCAGACATAAAGAACTCCCTTGCTGTATTTGACGCCATCATCCTTTCCGCGGACGTGCCTGATGCAAGTTTTGTCGGGCTGCTTGAAGTGTTATGCAGTATCCATGCTTCTGTCAAGTCCCTGTCTGGGCCCACTTCGAGAGCGGTTCGTAATCTGGCGAAGTCACGGAGACAGATAGAGATGGTGGATACCCTTCACTCCTTCCTGCTGGAGGCTTCTGAAAATCCTTCCCGGAACCTTAACGTCATTAGAGGAGCAATCTATGTTTTCACGGATCTCGTTCGTGCTTATGGCCAAGATAGGATGCCGCAGCTTTCATTCCAACGGCTAGTGGAGTCTCTGCAGGTAGCGTTAAAGAAGGATGATGCTCGTGTCGATGCTGATACTCTGGAGTTGTGCTTAAATATGCTGGATGGTGAATTCCTCCACGTTACTTTGGAGGAGGAAAATTGGTCTGGTTTCGTTGATCTTCTGATTCTATGCTCTCGCAAGGTCATCCACAAACCCGAGGAGATCCCCAGTCCGGTCTCTCCTAATTCACAACCGCCCCAACATAGGAGTAGCACTCTAGACGAAGTGCGTTCCAATATCCTAGCCCATGTCACGCGGATAGCTGCTTCTCTTGAAGCTTTGTGGGACAGACTGAGTCGCGAGCAGAAGCTAGAAGCTGGACGTTTTCTCATGGAAATCCATCAATACCTTGAGCCTTCAGAGGCGAAGTTGATTCTGGATTTGTTGAAAGCGGAAAAATTCTGCTTCAGCGAGAATCCTGACTGGGTCACGCATTCGAGGAAGCTGATTCGAGCTTTTCTTCAATCTCGTGATAAGGTGTCAGATATTCGTATCCTGGCCCTAGACACGTTGAAAGATGCCTTCTCTAGCTCCGAATCTTTGATGCTATTTAAGAGCGAAGGCCTTCTGGAGGATCTCCTCCGGGACTTTTCCGACGAGCATGACCTGATGTATCTGGATTCTTTGGTTTCATTTGTCGTCGATATTGCGATCACTAGTGACGACGATACGTTCAGGTTTCTGCTGGACAAACTTCGCTCTCCGATGAATAAGGACAAGAATAGGGATGGCATACCTGCGGCCGAGCCTCCCTCACAGCCCGGTTCACGGCGAACTTCCTCTGCAAATAACCTGGAGCCGTCTTTGTCAAACGTCTGTTCCACTGGACTCGTGAAGATCTTCCTCCGCTCCTTGAACGTCTCCTCGACGAAGACCGTGTCAGCGTTCGAGGCTCTCATGGACATCGTACGAGCTTCGGAAAGGCCTACAGACTCTCGATTAACTGCACTTAAACTCCTTTTCAGGCTCCGCTGTGATTCCTCAGGCTCGATCATGGTTATTTCAGCTTCCGAGAATGAATTTTTGGTAGCCGTTCTGTGTCGGACAGTTGATGTTGGATCCAAGCAACATGCCACTGCCGAAGACGCTTCAAGTGAACGTAGCTCCAAGACTGATGAGGCGCTTCTTGCCCATGCAGGCAGGCTGTCCATGAAGGAACAATCTACTACTCCTCTATCCAAGTCAACTGTGCGTGGCACGAGCTCTCAGTTCCGCACGTTGAAATGGACGCCTCCGGCTTGGACGTATGCTGGCCCTAAAGGCCTGCCGGAAGAACCGCCCCCGCCTTCCAGTCCCTATGTCTATGCCTATGTCACGCCGGCTATGTCACAAGCTTCTGAGCTGGAAGCCGACCCGAGGACTGCGCTGAAAGTGAACATGTGGCTGGAGACCATAATTGCCCTTCTGCAGCGTGAAGCGGATTGGGACATCTATAGCTACGTCCTTGCACACCTTGGGCCCCAACTGAGCAACAGAGACTTCTTTAACAATGCCATACCCCAAATAAAGCTGCTACGCAGTGTCTTATGCGACCAAATCAAAAACGAAACTTTCCACGAGCCTCCGGGCTCGACCGGTGTCAAAAAGGCGGACGTCGCTGTCTGCATCTTCGACTCTCTAGCTATGCTAATCAGCTACCATGAATACTTTGCTAAAAGTGAAGAGGATGATCTCGTCCGTGCGTTTACGCTGGGCATTATCGGATCGTGGGATGGAACATCCCGCGGGTGCATCCACTCCCTTTCCGTCTGCTGCCACGAGATTCCACTTTCGGTAACCAAGTCGCTGAACGCTATTCTTGATAAGATGTCGAAGGTCATTACGATGTCGCATATTGCGGTCCATATTTTGGAGTTTCTAGCTCTCCTTGCACGGCTCCCTGAAGTCTACATAAATCTTCGAGAGGAGGAGATCCGCACTGTCTTTGGTATTTGCATCCGGTTCTTGCAGACTTCCAGGGAGCAGCGGCATAAATTGTCCGAGTCGCCCACCTCACGCAACAGCTCTGTATCTTCGGCGAGGCTCAGTGGCGGTTTACGAGAACTTGCGTCACCGCAGGCTGAAACCTCTGATACATCTCGACACGAAGACCTATCCAAATACGTCTATAGTCTGACGTATCACGTCATGGTTTTCTGGTTCCTGTCTCTCAAACTTCAAGACCGGGCGAAGCATGTGAATTGGATCACAAGCCGTTTAATTTTCACCGACGAACATGGTAGAGAGGTGGTCGAGGAACAGAGCCAAGTCTTCATCGACTTTATGCAGAGAGTGACGTTTTCAGACCTAGGAGATACCATTCCTTTCGAGACATTCCCCCCTTCGCCGTCAGATGGCCCAGTAGTGAAGAAATCATGGATCGTTGGGATGAGCATTGTCACAATAGAGACTGCTACAGTGTCTGGTTTGACTCAGATTACAAAACGACAAGCCTCCGGAACGACACACGCAGTATATCAGCAGCGAACAGCCCCAGTCCTTCCACATCAGGTCCCTCCGACACATGATGCTCATACACTTTCAGACGCATCCGCACGCACTAACATCCTCCCGAGTCATGTCATGCTTCAGATGACAACGACTGCGTTCCCCACGCCTACGGTGATGCAGCCTATACCACTACCAGATGATGATATGACCCGCCGAGCCCTTAACTCATTCGATAGGATTGATTTTGTCGATGGGCATAAAATTGGAGTCGTTTACATTGACAACAATCAAACCTCAGAGGCTGAGATTCTCGCCAATACCGCAGGCAGCCCCGACTATGAGCACTTTTTGACCGGTCTTGGCACGAAGGTCCAGCTGAGAGGCGCCCAGTTTAACACCCAGGGTCTTCACCCGGATATCGATGGGGAATATACATACGCATGGCGGGACCGTGTGACGGAGATTGTATACCATGTGGCGACGATGATGCCTACTGATCTCGAGGCCGATCCTGCCTGCGTCAACAAAAAGCGTCATATTGGTAACGACTTCGTCAACATCATCTTCAACAGATCAAACTTGGCTTTCGATTTCGAGACGATCCCGTCTCAATTCAACTTCGTCAACATCGTTATCAGCCCAGTTTGTCGTATTGCTACCGACGATTCCGCCGCGGCCAACCCCGAAGATGCGCCTGATTACAACAAGTACTACTACCATGTGAAGGTGATGAGCAAACCTGGCTTCCCAGAACTGTCACCAGCCGCCATACCGAAAGTCATATCCGGAAAGAGCCTGCCTTCCTTCGTTCGCATCCTTGCGTTGAACGCATCTGTGTTCTCGCTTGTGTGGAATCGCTATGGCGGGGAGCATGTGTCATCTTGGGGCAATCGACTTCGGGAGATCAAAAGGCTGCGTGAACGCGTCACTGGTGCCCGGGCTCAGCAAGGCGCAGATGCTAATGTTGAAGGAGCCTACCCGGTGCTCCGGCGCAACACGCGACCACTATTTTCCGAAGACGGACAGCCGCGTGCTTATGTCCGGACGGATTTCGACACTGACTGGAACGCGGCTGCCGAGGACAACATCTTCCAGAATCTGGATTTCTCGAGGTGGAGTCGGTAAAAAAAGCAAAAGCAAAAGTACCTAATGAGCTAGACTTACTCTTCACGACTAGTTCTGCTCCTGCTCTTACAACCATCTTCCTGCGATATTCTTTTTACCGTATCATTTATTGTATATCTCTTATTAAACTCACTTCTTTTCTATGTTAAATATTTAATATGTGTGAATACCCCCCCCCCCCAAAAAGTTCTGTGTTTTTTCTATTATTTTCCTAATATATGTCTTTGTCTATTTCATTTCTATTCTCATCTCTTTTTTCTAAACGAAGAAAGTATGGGAAGAAAAAAATTCGAAGAGACGAAGATGTATGCTACGAAGTGACGACGTTTCTTAAAATATATACTTTCTTAGCTCTCCATCCAAGACGTACTGGCGGAAAGGTAGAAGGAAAAGAAGACAGGGAACTATGGGACCTCGGGGTCAGAGGCAGAGTCAGAGTCAAGGCGGGGGAGACTGGGGAAAAATAATTAAAATGAATAAATTAAAAAAAGGGTTTAAACATTGGATGAATTCGGGCGGAATTTGAAATGGAAGGATGGATGATCCTTTAATTTCCTTTCCTTCCCAATTCACTTCGTCAAGTTAAAACTTTGTTTTAATTTTCAACCCAAATTACCTTCTAGTTATATTATTTTAGAAAGCAACACCATTCCGTTCTTTTGAAATTCAAAAGTCAAATGTTCCACTTATAGGTAGCAAGCAATAATTCATTCATTCTTTTTCTTATACAAAAAGCTCCTCTGACTTCCGACTTCACTCTAGCGTAAATATTAGGCACATACAACTACCCAACCAAGTCCAAATTCAACTAACCTAGTGCGCGCATGGTTTTCAATTATTCGCTTAATTTCCTAACACGACATTGCGATGCCCTCCCTATTTACTGAGAAGAAAGGCCGTACGTAGAGCAGCTTCCTTGGCAGCCTGGACCTGGTGCACCATGAGTCAAAGTTAGGTGGACTGGACGCAGCAGCGCATACAGTATGACGCAACCTTCCTTCATTTCGTTTCGTTTCGTTTAGTTTGGTTATCTGCTATAGGTGTTCTTTTTTTGCCCCTACACTGTGGGTAGAAGTAGTAATAACTTGGCAATAAGAGTCGCATATAGATAGATAGAATATTGACGGTTTCCATTAGGTATAAGATGTTCATGACGTATGACCTACATTACATTATTTAGCCAAGCTACTACGATACATAGATATAATCATGGCATGGCATGGCATGATTTGCGTCTATCTCCGGAGTGACTTGAGATCGATATTCTATCGCCATATGCAATTTCCAGCTTGAGATTAAAGACTTTGAAGTCAAAGAAATTCAATCTATCTACATACCTACTTATC
Source organism: Thermoascus crustaceus (assembly GCF_041956765.1). NCBI lineage: Eukaryota > Fungi > Ascomycota > Eurotiomycetes > Eurotiales > Thermoascaceae > Thermoascus > Thermoascus crustaceus. The sequence goes on along the minus strand of NW_027192532.1, from coordinate 1,255,856 downwards.
TACGTGTCTATTTTGGAAGTGAAAAAGGCACTTTCAAACAAACCATATCTATTCCTCTTCACCATCTCATCTCATCTCATCTATTCTCTTCTCTTGATAAATAAATTGACTAACTTACTTATACATCATACAATAATAATAATATACTAGCTACTATATAGATAGATAGGTACAGTTATACATATGTAGAATGTCTAGACTTGGTGTATCCCCACACTAGGTAGTCAAGCCAAGCAAAGCCAAGCTAAGCTAAGCCAATAAGGTCGGAATATCCAACTCAACTTGGATAGATAGAAAACGCGCCATATGATGGCACCGCGATAATTAAAGCATAGGTGGCGCGCCTCGAAGGGTCTTCACATGTTAGGTCTCCGTCTCCGATCCGATCTTATCCATACTCACTCATAATAACACACGAACGAAGAAACAGCTGCGTCAGACGTTCACCGACCGCTGATTGGAATTGAATGATCAATCATCTTCGTATATAGGTAGGTATGCTTCCAAACTTTGTGGTATTGGTATTGGTATCCCATCTGCGTTGGTCTCTTCTCTTTGTGTCTTCCTTCACTTCATTCTTCATTCTTCATCTCTTTCCTTTCTCTCGTCAATATAGATTAGGGTAGGTTAGGTCATGTTATTTTAGGGTAGGTAGGTAATTAGATCACCACCCAAAGATTTCCGCCACGCTGATCGTGCTCCATCTCAGCCCGCCCACGGCAGCCAACATGACCACGACATCGACGACACCCAGCACCGCAGCGCCCATCATGAACCGCGGACTGAAGATGCGGTAGAGCATGAGATGGCGCCGCAGGTGGCCCGCCCACATGGTGGTGGCCAGGTTTATCGTGGCGTAGTAGAGCAGGTGGGTGGCGGCGGCTTGGACGACGTCTGAGAGAAGGCTGATCGTTGGACTGCTGGTGTCGGTGGTGCTACTGCTGGACGGAGAGGATGAGGTACCAAAGGTCTTGCCAGCAGCCCGCAGTGGGATCCGTCCGCGGGGGTCGACGGGTCGTTTCCAGAGGACGACCAAGGGGACTGCGACAGCTGCCAGGATCTGTGCACCGAAGGTGTTCAGCACCACGAGGAGGGGCGACCAGGGGTATTTGACTGTGGAGAGGGGGATGAATGCGCTCTCCCACTGGATGCTGCTGAGAACGGCCTGGTGGCCGGTCTTGAAGTAGTAGAAGGAGCCCAGGAGAGCCAGCACGATGGGGCCGATGGGGGAGTTGCCCATCGTAAGGCCATTCGTGTCGAGGATCTCCAGCAGGGACAGGATCTGCCAGAGCTGCAGGGCGATGGCGCCCTGTCCCATGGGCTTCTGCATCAGTGTGATGGCAAGGCAGAAGTTGATGATGAGGAAGAAAAATCGTGTCCCGTGGACATTCGCGAATCCCAGAATAGTGACGGTAGTTCTTTGTGATTGCTGCGCAGAGGATGCAGATGAGGACTTGTTTCCGCCCTCGGGAGCCACACCACCTTGAGTCACGCTGATACTCACGCACGGCTTGGCCCAGACGAACGTCGTCGTTCCAGCACCGAATGCAATAGCAAGGACAACTTGGGCGAGGACAACACGCGTAGACTTCAGCGTCTGCTTGCTCAGAGGGAGCCATTCACCATCGTCTGCAGCGTCAAGCATCCAGAAGATGGCAGTGATGAACAATCCAATGCGGAAGGCGAATCCGATCCAAAGAGTAGCGGATCCCTCGTAGGATTTCGATCCAGCATAGAATGACCGGACGACAGCGGGCAGGAACAGGGAAAGTAGGACGGGGATGATAAGTTGCCATGGTGCAGATGTCGAGGACGTAGCGGAGGCGTAGTAGGTAGAGCGGCAGAAGGGCATCTGCTCTTCACGGCAGAGGCGAGAGAAAGCCGCGATTCTTCCCAGAATCACAAAGAGGATGGAATGGTACACTCCCAGAACTCTGTCAGAAGTTGACTTTTGCCGCATCGAGGAGACACCAGCGAGGACACCAAAGGTGGTCAGGAAGAATAGCAGGATCTCGTCTTCCCAAATGGTATAGGAATTCGACGCAAACCCGACCGACTGGGACACCGTGAAGGTGACGGCCAGCCATCCCCAGAGCGAATTTGGAAGAGGCGACGAGAGTTTTCCAGGAATCCAGAGAGCTGTCGAAAAGGCTCCCAGGATACTTCCCACGGCCGCCCCGAGAGCCAGCTGTTCCAGAATTGGCATGTCAACCAGGCCACTGTAGAACGACAGGACACCAGCGATAGAGCCGAACCCGGATCCAGCCCCGATGCGCGCAAGAGACGGGAAACTAAGCTGTGTCCTATCGCCGCGTATGCCTCTAGCATAGAATACCAAGATAATAATCCCCGCGAAGAGGATCGCTATTCCCTGGATCATGCTTGGCACGTCGAATCTGGCCCATAGTCCGCGGCAAACATTAAGAGTGTCGCGTTGGTACTCCCGATACGCGTCATATACTGACAGTAGCGCAGCAACACTAGGCTTCCCGGCTTTCGAGAGCTTCTCCCAGTCGCTCTCCGCCTGGTTCCACAAGGAAAGTGGTCCTGAGGTCTGACTTTCATCTGCTCCACGGGCAATGGCATACTCATGTTGGTATCTCTTGATTTGTGCAGAGGTCAGGCGGTTGACAGCTACGAGATTCTTCAAGTCGGTTCCTCCTCGTCCAGCGAATGCCTCTTCAATAGGCGAACCCAAGTTATTGAAAGGAATGGGCATTCCCAGCAGCAAAGACAAAGTCGGCACAATGTCGATCTGAGGGATGGGCCGCTCCTTCGCGTGTTTTGGCGGCGTAACGTAGTCCGGGTTCGTGCGGCCGAAAACACCCTTCTTGGAGTACATCCATAAAGCGGCCTCGACTTCGTCGTCCGACTCGCCTCCGTGGTCGCCCTTGGAGTCCATCCCATGATCACCCATTACGATCAGCAGGGTGTTTTCGTCCACCAAGTCAATGAGGTCCCGTATGACCTTATCCATCTGCCTCAACTTGGCGCCCATGGCAGCATGGTTCGGTCCGTAGCGGTGGCCGGCGTGGTCGACGCCAAGATAATGACCGAAAATGACATCCCATTTCGTCGCATTGTCCGGATGTAGCAACGGGAACAGGTACTCGTTCACGCCGTTATCGACAGTGTGCAAGTCCCAGACATTGAAGGAGTCGTATGGGTGGGTAAGGTTCGGGTGGAAATAATCCGGGAAGAGAGAGTGCCAGGTGTCATCGCCCAGATGGACCAGGGTTTTGCCCGCTGCGCGCAGCTGCGCGACCACATTATCCTCATCGATTGTCATGCCCGCGAAATTAGAGCCGGCGTCTACGAAAGTCGGCAGCGTTCCCGTCGTCAGTCCCTTCAGCCTCTGCAGCGTCGTTGTCGGCGGGTCCGCAACGAACGGCAGCAAGAACGCATTCTCCGGAGTCGCGACCGCCGTTTCATAGAGAACGGGGATATTGTCATGGAACAGATGCGCCGTTTCGCTCTCCGCTGTTGGCCGGAATGGAACGGTAAAGTCGTAGCGCAGAGCGTCTATTATAATGAAAATCGCCTTGTCGAAGGTCTTTGGGTGCCAACAACCATCGTTAGAATTACCAGCCGTGGATATCGAACTCGACCCTGAAGCACCGGAATCCTCAAACGGAAGAACGTCACATTGCGATTTACTCTCCAAAACCAGTCGAGTCAACAGGAACCCCTTTGTGAAAAAGTAGACACCAACGACATGCAAGAAGCTGTCAAGAGTAAAGGCCAGTTAGCACAGATCGCACAGCGCACCAATGAACAGTAAAACTGCGGAGAGCTCCTCCGACCGCGAGATAGCGAGGAATCAGAAGAAAAGACTCACAAAATCCACCCAAGAACACCCAACAGCCCGACGTGTTTAATCTTGAACTCCCTCTCCTTCTCCCTCATCCTCTGCTCCTCTCTCGCCTTCGCCGCCTTCGCCATCTCCTCTTGTCCCTTAGCTGCCTTCGCAGTCTGGGCCTGGAGCTCCGAATACGCCTGCGCCTTCGACCATTGGCCCTTTATGTCGCTGTATTCGGACGATGGGGATCGCGGACCCCGAGTGGAGGAAGAGGGCGTGCTGCGGGGGCCGTTGACATTGCCGTTGCTGTCCACGGACCCCGCGGCTTTGGCGGCCACCATCACGGCCGAAAGAGGTTGTCGTCGAACGTGTCAAGTTTCCTTCGTAAACGCGAAAGTATGAGAAGCGCACTCGTGTCCCCGGTTAATGACAGGTCGCCGGAGCGAGCAAAGGGGGAATGTTGTTGTTCAGGGAGTCCGGGGGGGAAGTGGAGAAATAGAGACGCGGGACGGAATCGCCGGATTCAATGCGAACGCATCGATAGAAAGAAGAGAGAAATGGATTGACGACGGCAGATATAATCTTTCCCGTTTCCTCTGCAGTCGTCCTTGTCGTCTGACCAGGAATTCAAGGGGAGACGGTGAATGCGACAGGCCAGGACCTAGAGCAGACAAGCATGATTACAGCTGTTTCTGTTCAATCGCGCGCTTTTTTTTCTTCAGGGAAAAGAAGACAGATGGAGCGGCCTTAGCACAAGACCATGCACAGAGACGAGAGAGAACGCACAGAGAAATCAAGATTGGAGTCCCAAATTTCTTTCCGTGACGTTGCGGCGCCAACGGCTTCGGCCAGATAATAATCTTGGGAAGCCGGAGAAGAGCCGCGAGCCACGGTTCGGACGGATGAACTCGCTGCGTCATTATTGGCTCGTCGGCCTCGGGACGCCGATACACGCGAACACGCTCGATTTGGCAGCATCAAAACGTCGGACAACCGCCAGCACTTCTAGATATTTTGCAGATCTTCATACGTTCTATGGAGATTCGTGTCGGAAAAGGAGCATTGCACGTACACGCGGGCGGACAAAGCATAGTTCCAATATTTAGGTACAATATTCACAACAACTACCATGGTAGACACCCAGTTGCCTAGCATAGGCGAATAGAAAGGAAAACGGGGAAAAAGAAAATCAGAAGCTGCTGCGCAACATCGTTTCCAGCCCTAGTAACGTGGCAGGGTCGAAAATAATACCGGTGGTTGATGTGACCAAGCACGAAAAATGGACGCCCATTAGGATTTTTCCAAGCAAGTAGCCCTTCCCTATACACAAGCCAGCTCCAGCACACACTCACAGATGTTCCGGTTTCCCCAAAAAGTCAAAAAAGAACCACCTGGTCTTCGGGCCAACGAGGGACAGCACCCGGTGCAATCGACCCGAGAATCTGAACCAGGTGTGTTGATAACAGAACAGAAGACAAGTCCGCATATGTGCAAGTCGCAAAAACTCAAACAGCCATGGTAGGTATAAGGATATCAATAGAAATTAGATCTTCGCCCAAAGATTCGTCATACTTTTCAGAGTTCGTTGAAGGGCGCTCTAACATGCACAGGTGGCCAGTGGGGAATCAGCTACTGGTGGTCGATAGAGACAAGATCTAGGACCACCTCTTGGCCTCCTCCTTCTCCTTGAGCCCGCCCATCCGCTCAAGGTCAAGGGAATGGAAACGGCCCGAGTCGTTCGACTGGTACGGCGGGAGCTCCTCCTCATGGCATGGTTCCAGGCCAACACCGCCATGCTCACTGATCCGCACCACGACAACACGTCCCGACTTCCGCTTTCCGGACTCATCCTCCTCTTCTGGGAAGGTGATGCGGATTTCCGGGACTGCGCCGGACGGAGGGCTGGAGGAGTTCTCGAGGAAACTCCGTTTCTCATCGTAGACGAAGACCGACTCGTGCTTGCCGGGGGTTGCAGTAATCGTGAAGCGATTGTGGTTGTGAGTCGTAACGCATTGTCCGTTATGCACGGGCAGCTCCGATAATTTCCTGTCCTGACGCTTGCGGCGGAGGACAAGAAGAGCACCAACAAGCGCAATTCCAAAAAGAACGAGAACCAAGAGCGAGATCAACAGGTTGACCATAGTAGGGGTTAGCCCCTCCACCTCATTGTCCGTAACATCACGAGTGACTAGTCGTCGGAACGCGTCCATCGCTTGGATGGCAGGGTGAATTGGGGAGGTTGTCTTCCTATGCTATTGTTGTCGGTTGCGTCCAGCGTTGCCAGGGAATAATGCCAATATGATCAACACAGATATCCTGCCCAGCTCATCAACATCCAGGGCACCAGAAAGCGCGGGAAACAATGGCGGGCACTCACTGCAACTCTCACGTGCCTAACGATATGGCAACGGACGCTGATTTTTTTCGATAGGGAGGGTATATGGGCCGGTCGGAGGCGTTTGTTTTGAAGGATAGACACGATCAACAGATCGCAACGAACGTCGAAAGAACGGACAGCGAGGTGCGCAGCTGAAAGAGTGAAGCTGACACCTGCTTTGGAATTCAAGGAGTGAGGTGAGGGGAGAAACTGAGAATGTGGGAGGAAGTGGGTTGAGGAGAGATGGAGATGCGGACGGGCAGGATAAAGGAGGAGACGGCCGTAGAGGGACCAGACCGGTGTGCAAGGGCCCGCGGCCAGACCTGCGTCCAGCACTGACAGCGCGAGGCGGTTCCCCTGGTCCCTGGAGCTCTAGGCCATGGCATTCCTGTTGGTGAGCTCGGAGCTTAGCCCGGCCCTAACCAGCCACTAGCTGTCGGCTGCAATTTCCCACTCCCTTCCTGCCACCTATCAGCGCGCCGCCGTCCCTGGACCCTGTGCTAGCGCTGCGATAGCCTCAGCCCGGCCTCCGCCAAGGCTAACCGTTGTCTGGCCGCCGGCAGCATAAACGTCGTCGACACTCTATTTGCGAAATCTCACCAGGGCCTTGCCAGATACGGGCACCTGAGCGCTCCACACGGCTTTTATTTTTCCCTTCCATCACCTGTCATCCGGATCGGATCGAAGATCCAGATCATCCCATATATAGGACAGACAATGGCACGAACATTGCAGAGCTTTTTGCTTTCCCACAGGTTTACCTCCTACATAGAAGAGGGTGGACGCTTCTGCATGACTGCTCCCTAGCCTTACGGGGGCCATCTCACCATCCCGCCCTGTTGCGCGTTCTACCCCACCGCACGAAGGCCCTGCTATGCAGCTATGCTATCCAGGCTACCTACCCCTGAACAAGGCGCTTGATCAGATCGCGAGGCTTCACGCCTAACCGCATAGCCCAACTTTTGAGTCCATGCAGGATCTTCGAGTCCTGCTTGGCTATTTGAAGAGCTGCGTCGAAAGTTGCAGTGAGCATCTTTATCTTTGTTCCCGGTCCGGCCTACAGGCAAGGAAAAAAAACAAACCAGTTTCGAAACGTGAACACATCTCACCATGCAACAAGGCATACTAAAAAAAAAAAAGAAAAAAAAAACGCAGTTACACAAAGGAGTCAGCAGGTCCTGTCCCCTCAGTCACGTCTTATCTTGCATATCTATAAAAAGCCGATTCGTTGTCTAAGACTGCAACCCATTTACCGTCTCCACCCTATCTGCAGGTACCGAGCACTATTACTCGATACAGCCCAGAATGAAACAATAAACAATAAACATAAAACACAAACATACTAGAAGGCTATAGATGATATACCAGATTCCCACTGGCCTCTTTCTTTGTGCGCTCGATTTCTTCGAAAACTTTTTCCTCGCAGCGAATGTGTTTCTTTCAGTTTCCACTTTTCCCCAGCTGCACGGATCCGGTTCCACGGAAAGTCCGGGAGGATCTGCTCTCTATAAATAGCACCTCGGGGGGCATAACTAAGACAACATCACGTCACACCCAACCGGCCACAATTGTGATACCCATATACGAAGTACGAACGCCGCACAAATGAGGCCTCTTTCTTACTCGGTTCGCAAGGTAACTAGGGACGCCATGTGCCAGGTCAGGCCCGGCGGGGTCGAACAAATCGGGAACCAGTCCTCCTAGGGCTTACCAATAGGAATGCTCCGATCCCGAGGAGATCTCGAGGACGTAGCGGCCTAGTAAATTCAGGCTTGAGCGTATTGGAAGATACCTAAGCTTTCTTGGAGTCAAAGTATGAGTTCTCTATCGATCATATTTCTCAAGGAGGCTGGGATCGCTTCCAGCATTATGGTGGGAAAGTGCGCGGTCGCGATCATTCCATTGATGATCGTCTGACGACACCGACAACACGCAGTAGTACCCCAGTGATCAAAACTACAGTCGCAACACCAGTGAAGACCGTGTCCAGTCTCAATTGAGAACCTAGATGCTAGACCTTAGACCCCGCATATACGAAAACCCTTTCAAAAGTCGAGACCGCGTTAGACTTTCGCTTCCCTCCCCTTCCCCAGATTCAACCTCCCCACATTCTCCAGATTGTGGCGAAGTTGATGCAATGCTGTCCAATTGGATCCGGACCACGCTTCTCTAAAACACGCTTGGCTTTAGGAGGAATGCGAGAAACGCGCGTTCCATTAAGAAACCAACATTTTGTCGCGTCCTCTCCAGCACACGCTGGAACATATATATATACCAAGCATTGAGTGTTTACATTTCTCTACAAGAGGCTCTCATTTGAAGTTAAGCATATCGACTTGACTTCTTTATAGCTGGTATTACTACAGCTCTAAGTAATCTGACTTCTAACATTCCGCGACCGTTCAGAGGCTGCTCCTGTAAAAGAGCTGAGGGAAGAAGGGGAGAGTGTGGCGGGGACACGCGTCATACGCAAGTACTTCGCAACACCACAAAACAACAAGGCAGGGAAAAGAAAGACCTTCGAAACACATATTAACCCTCTACTTCGTAGAGCTAATAGAGTGCTAGATAAATAAACAAACAAAAAGAAGCTTATACCCCCAACCCACTCACCACTTGGTGGTAGACGGGAGAGGGAGGGGGTGCTACAAAACCCCTGCTTGTACGATTCCTCAGGTTTGTCTATTGTAGATAACCAATTCCTGAACTTGATTAATTTATCGGGGTACCAAGCGGGAGTACCAGGTTCCCTCGACGCGTTGTCTATCTACCTGGTAGGTCGCCATCCTCACATCTAAAGCACAATAGTCAGATCTTCATAGCTCTATATGCTCATGAAAAAAGATTGCATTAGTTAAACAAACTTTGACCAATGCCCATAAGGCTGTACCTATTATTACATTAGATGATTGTCCAATCGGGAATGAATGTGACAAAGAATTGATGTTGCGGTTGGTCGATAGGTAGGGCTGATATTGTTGGGGTTACTCCGTGTTTTTTTTTTGACAGCAATGACAACAGACCGTTCGATAACTGCTACCTGATTCTATTTCTCCGTTCCCTTGGTCAGTTGATTATGGACTTTATCAGATCAGAGACTTTAGTAGATACATCCATAGGCTTTCAAAGATCTCCTTGCGTTATGCTCATGTGTTCTCTGCCTTCAAGGCTTGAAACATTCGCTTACGGGGGATGACATCCCTAGACCAATATTACCTCTTGTAAGCTTTTCACATCATAAAATTACACAAGCGAGCCTCCTGAGGTTGATTGCAGGTACAATTCTCAAGGTGATTTTGTTGAACTATATGTCTATCTAAACTTTAAGCGGCAAATGCATAAGCTCAATGGACGAGGACGAGGACACAAAGTTAAATACCCCCAACTACAGATCGCAGATAGGTAGACGATTAGGTAGTAAGGCTCCTACAGCCATTTCAAAAGAATGCATAAGAGATCTGAGGTCTTCCACAACATAGTGAGATTTATTTAGAGTTTAGAGACGCTATACTAGCTGACTGGCTGGTTGTATGTATAGGTAAGCTAGGTGTAGTCTGTTTCATCTTAGCCAACGCCTTACTCGTTGTCAGAATACTTTGGCCAACCGTCCGAACCAAGTCCAAGAGTTGGACGAAAACTAAATGGAAGATACGCTGTAAATCATCTTTGCTCGTCAATGGGTATACTGAAAGGGGGATATCTCAGATATGTCTGATCGAGAGCGCATCAAAGGAGAGTGATGCTGTTGAATTGCACCAGAATTATGAACTGATAGTGCAACTCATTTCCTCCTTGGCAAGGTATGATACTGCGCAGGATACTCTTTGTAATCAGAACAATTTACCGGATAGCTATATATGTCGCATTGATATTGTCAGACTGGAGGCAGATAGTATGATGTGATCTAGACTTAGGTGATGATTAACTGGAGACAATAGTAAAGCTTATTGGAAACCAGGGTGTACTGTTCTGTATTAATGTCGACAAGGCTATTTGACACTTGTAGGACTGTATATGGTATGGAAAATTAGGACTGTCAGCAATGCAACAGGTCAGCAGCGTAGTAGAGTGTGAAACTTGATGAAGATAGGAGGTACTAAGGCACAACGTAGCCAGCCATGCGAGCTCAAGGACAAGACTCCTCCTTATTTAAGGAGTCCAACACTGAGAATGGTTGTAAGGTGTGCACATACCGATGTGGGTTATGTAAACATATTCGATGTCGATCTTCGGCCTTCGAAAAAGAAAATTTACCGCCTTTCCACACATAGCTTTCCTAATTTTCCTTGCTACATGGGTGCATTCGAAGAATAGAATTTGTATAGGAACATCTTTCTTTTACGCCTCCCATCCGTAACAATGGCCGGTTTCATGTCCTCCCTTTCGGCCATTTGCTTCGGTCTATCTTGCGTGCTTGCGGGGTACCTCTGCAGTCTCTGCTTCACACCACCGAATCCGAATCCGCAGCAGATATACAGAGGTGACCGCATCAGAATGTTCGCCATGTTGCCGACATTCATCTTTAACCGCTTTAAAGTAAGGGTTCTTGCGCTCTATCATGCGCTTCTGTCTTTGGCCTTCGCTGCAGCCCGACACAGCGGCGGGTCTGGGAGCAATATACTAGAGTCAAATGCTAGTAGATTCTGTCCGAACCCATCCAATCTCAATCCTGATCTGTTCTCCTGGAACCCTCTGACCGCAGGATCTCTGGCTGCGATACTTCTTGTCGGCGCGCCCCTCCGTCTAGCCGCCTTTGGCGGCTTGGGGAAGAATTTCACCTTCAAAATAGCGCCTCCGGATCGGCTGATTACCACGGGCATCTACCGCTACGTGCAGCATCCCGGCTACACGGGACTGATCGTTGCAGCCGCTGGATCTGTGACCCTTTTCTTCAGATGGGACGCTTCCTTTGCGTGTTGGATCCCGGGGCACGTCCTGGACAAACTGAATGGGTTCGAATGGACGTGGATATGCGGGCTGGTCGGATTTGCCGTATCTATTTTTGCACTGAGGGTGCGAGATGAGGAAAGGATGTTGAAGGAGAAATTTGGAGATGAGTGGAAGCGGTGGCATCGCGAGACGAGCAGGTTTATTCCAGGGATCATTTGAAGATCCATGTGTGCAATGGGACCGCAATGGTTCTCGGGACCAGAAAGAGGAAAGCCGGGATTGTTCTGCAATGCAATATTCTGATATTTCTCCTGGATAGAGCGGTTTGGTTATACAGCGAGCATCGGGCGGCTTGGAATGACGTATATACGATGACAACGAGCACAAGGGTATATATATAAGATATAGAACTGAAAACTCAGTTTTGGAATAGCAAGAATCAAATATATGAAGACGTATATAAAGTGCAACTGCTGGAGTATACAAGGTAGAAAACAAGGAAAGCCGTCAACGTTGCCTTTTTGTACAACAGCAATTTTCCAGAACACACTTGCATAGAATAGACTCATAACACACATAAGCAACCGCTGAAAAGACCTGTGTATTACTGAGTACTACAGCAGGTAGGTAGATATTTATTCCGACCCTACTCCATTGAACAAGCTTGCTCCCTTTCTGGAAACTCAATGACAGAAAACACTGTCCTTCGTCTGATGTCAGTGTGAGAATGATCAGAAAGAAAATTTTTTTTCTTCCACTTATGGACTTTGAACTCTATTCCTGCGGATCTTAGTAGAGAAAACTTGTGTTTGGTCGACGTTTACGGATCCCTGTGAGACGAACCAAGGAACAAAAGAGGGGTAGGAAAAGTAACGTGATGATAATCCAAGGACACTAGCAGACCCTTTTTGAGACGTGGTAGCAATCTCGTCATGACTTTTTCATACTATTAGACTTTTTCTCTGAGCCTGCTTCTTGTCTTCTTCTTTCCCTGTGTTTCGATTATTCAATAGAATGCAATTTGGATAGGGAGAGGTTGAAAGTATTAGTTTCTAAAGAATATAAATATCTAACTAAACAAAAAAGAGACATATAAACATATCAGCGGTGACTTCGCAGTACACGGATAATAATTACTATTACGAATATTTAACACCAGAGTCCTTCCGTACATGACCTCCCTTCAGCCATATCGCAGTCATTAGAATCATAAAGTAATAACAACTTTCTTAGCCGAAACGCCTCCCTTCTTCCGATAGTCAATAACGGCCTGAACATTCTCAAGGCCTTTCCCAACCACCTGTGCATCCGGAGCAGCAACAAACGTGCCTCCTTCAAAAGCCTTGGGGAGGAAAGCCACCCAAACGGCCCTTCCAACTTCGCTGTATATGATACTCGAGGCAAAGATGAAGTTCGAATGGACACCTTTCACACAGTTATCTTGCAGGTGACGAACCAGGATACAAAATGGAAGACATTGTACAGAAGGATAAGCCTCTACGGTTAAAGACCTTGATAGCATCGAGCCTTTTGACGTAGTCAAAATTCTTGGGCGAGGCGGTGGTGAAAACTTTATAGCCCGCAGCGACGGCAAGCTGAATGGCATTGCTGCCAACACTTGTTGCCTCCCCATATAAGCGGAGTCTTGCTGGCTGGCTGTTTCGGGGGCAAGGCTATGGGGAGTTGAAGACCCAATTGATCTTCTTGGAACAGAGCGCAGGCTGCTGTCGTTAGACCCAACGGGATGACGCAAGCACTTTCATAGGATAAAGTGCCAGGAATATGCGACTAGAATCGGTATGAAGGACAGTGCATTCCTGAAAGGCGCCCTGGGCCGGATCGTTGATCTTTTGATCCACGCCGCGTGTAAAGCCAACGACCCGATCGCCAACCTGAAAGCGAGTGACGGCCTTCCCGACCTCCACGACCTCGCCGGTGGCATCTGTGCCGATGACGAATGGGTAATTGAGCCAGGTGGACATGAGGTCACCTTTCTGTTGTATTTCCCAGTCGATTGGGCTGATGGCTACCGCAGCATTCTTGATGACAATTTCGTTCTCCGACGGGGGTGTATAAGGTGCGGACTTGACCTCTAGGGAGGCTGTCTTCTTAGCGGGCTGCCATGCTGCTTTGTTGGTTCGAATCATCGTGAGCTGCGATGATGCAGGATGATTTCTGTGGATTGAAATACAAAATGACATAACTAGAGAAGAGATATATATCTATGCTTTTTTGTTGGAGTATAAGGTTGGAACCGTGAAAGAACAAAGAGGTAGCGTTGCATTTTTAGTTCAACATTTTTTCAATGATAGAGTATCAATCAAAGATGTAGATATGAAAGCAAGTCTACCACATATATAGGATGAAGGGCATAATACTTATGTATACTTGTAGGGTTCCTGTTTCCGGTTTCCCTTTGGCACAAAAATCTCCTAATCCCGAGAAAATCAGCAATTATTAAATTCAATAATTGGAAAAAGGCCTTTCACAGCGATTAAAAATTAAGACATCCATCTCTTACCAGTCATAGGTCACTGTTTTTTGGACATCATCAAACTGATATCCCGCTTGGACGTCCTTGTCACCACAGCTCCTGATCGGCCCCAATAAGCCGACATAGACAGGAAGCCGCTCGATTGAGCCGGCAAATTCTGCTCTGAGACTTTATTTCCCTGATTGGACTGGTTTCGGCATGAACGTTCTCGAGCTGGACGGGGCTGTGTATCGGACAGTCGGAGTGGAGATTCGGTCTATTAGGTAGGTAGGTGGGTAGGTAGTCGGGTCGGCTCAGAGGTTTGCTCCGTCCTTCAGATGGCTATCAATATTTATCAGCCTAGGTTAGAAGGTAACGTATCTAGTTGATAATGTCAGCACGGGAGGCCTGACCTGCCAACATCCAGCTGACATGCTGGGGATTAACCAACCAATGATTCCTTACACCTAAAGGATCTGCTTTTTTATTTTTCTGTGTGTCTAAGATAAGATGAATGATATTACTGCTCTGTGTCCTGTTAAAATTGCGTTAATAAAAACGGAAAAGCCCAAATGGGAAGTTAAATTGTTGTACTTGATTCGTGCTTGGGTGGAGGATCCATTCAACATCTGTCTTCAAAATGACGATAGGGTCGGAGAGTTGGTCAATATCCCAGCGCCTGGCATTAGATCTATCTCATCTCACCGCACGTGGTCAGCGCATCTCGTCACGTCAGATTCCTTCCCCTCGAGACGTCGCACCATAGCTGGAGAAGCCTTGAGTACCTAGGGGAGGCAAAAATAACATGGAAATTAATCGCTGAGGGTGTCACGAATTTTTTGATATCAGCGAGACTGTTCAAAACATCGATTAGAATAGGACAATATATACTCCTAAGCCGTGAGGTGTTAAAAAGGCCAAGAAGAGTCCATCTGAATTGGACGTTAATGGCCAATATCAACATATATTTATATATTGTTAGGGTATAGATAGTATTCAACTAATCCTGCCTTTGGTTAACAAAACTCTATGGATTTTTTAATGGTGGCAGAAAGAACTCCTGGAAGCACGAGTCATTAAACATAGAAATCGCGCCTGGGGCATTGAAATGCCATGGCCACAAGAACAACAATAATATCTACATATCTTAAAACTGGGCAGGTGAAATTCCGACTTAATAGCTTCTTTTTCTTCGAATAATGAAAGTGGGCTACTGCTATATAAATGTGCCTTACCATTTGGTGGCGTAAAATAAAATGCTACCCACCGGCATTTTAGATAAAAACTCCAGGCTATGAAATGATAAGACAAGGATGCAGATCACGAGTATGAAGCGGAAAATAGAACGTTTGGAGGGAACCTTTTCGTTACAGTTACTTGGGTTGCTATTACTGAACACTCTGTGAGCCATCAATAAGCAATAATGCGCATAGGCGGCCGCTCAGGGCCGCTCATGGCCTACATAAAAGAGAAAGAGAAATTATAGGTTAGCTACTGTCGGGCGCGCTCTACTTTTTCCTGTTACGTTTGGTAGGTAGGTAGGTAAGGCAAAATACACGCAATGGAAAGGAAAGGTCGAGGCAAGGCCCCGTCAAAGCGTCGAAGTCGTACAGCCTACGGAGGTAGATGTTGTATCCACCTAGATCCGCATCCATCCCCATCACTGTACGGAGTAAAAGATCAAGAAACGTCCAGGCTTTATGCAACTTTCGTTTCAGATCGGCGATCTAGATCCTTGGTTCGCATGCTGCTCTACCTAACCTACCCAACCTTTGCACGCCTCGAACCTTGGTCTGGTTTTCAATAGGTGGTCTGGACTCTAGCCTGGATGGGACCGATCGGGTCGGATGGTCTAGGTTAGGTATTAGGCATGGAGTATGTAGACTCGAGGGATAATAATGGATGGGGTTAATGAATGACATCTTTCAGCCCGTTCTCGCCCTGTCCTGACCTGAGATCTAGACCGTTGGGAGTTGACCGCCGTTCTACGGGGAATACAGTGGGTGGATGGATGCGAAGTACGTCCATACGTACAGTAGGTACGTACTAAGTACCTTTTCCGCAGGTACGTGATGTGCGTACGCGCATACTTGAAGTACTGGGAGGTTTGGTTCCTAGAATCTCCTCGTTTTCAGGGTTGCTGTGGAGTTACAGGCCCGTTGTGAGTCGTCATGATCTATACGCATGAAGCTTTGTCGTGATCTATCTCCTGGGTGAAGCCTCACTGTGAATAGTACAGTAAATTGGCTGGATTCACAGGCTGGTATGTATCCACTGTAGGTAGGTACAGTGCCTACTGACAGCCGAGTGAGGCCTTTCTATTTTCACGGTCACAGCGAGGCAGAGAGCCATTTATGCTTCCGGGTGAGCAGTGACATCCAACTTACCAATGGCATCCCGTTCGCCAAGAGAGTCACCCGGAGTAGCTCTGCAGGCTCCAGCTGTGATACCAAGAAAGTTCTTGGCAAGCGCGCCGTCATAGGGGACGATTGGAATACTGCATCGTATGTCGTGCAGCTTGTGCTCTCACCGCTGCGGGAAAGGCGACAGACCAATCTGCAGGCTGAGGCGGGAGCCCGGGTGGCCAAGGGCGGGGGGAGCAACGACAAACGAAGAATGAAGGTGGCACAAGACCTGCGAGTCTGCGAGATAAAAAGCTGCGAAGAATCCCTCGCTAGTCTTCAAGTACCTTGTCCTGTCCATGAACCGGTCAACCTTGCCATCAGGAAGAATATGGCCCACTGAGGGGCCGCGCTAGTTGCGGTGGCTACGGGACGGGACGCAAGGCCGGAGAAGCCTATGATAATGTAACTTCAATAAATAGCAGAAGAAGAACCTGGGGAATTGCTCCGTTGAATAACTGTGCAAAGGAGCGTTGACAAATATGGTGTATGTTTCGGTTCGCTATCTAGAAGATCACGGTTAATCTGGTATCCGAAGTTTCCAGGATCTCCTAATGGACCCTTGGGGCAGGTGCTATGCTAATCCAGGGAATCTTGCCTAAAGAATCCAGGTATCATCATTTCATTTTGAGAGTCTCGAAACACGGCTTGCCAGTGGCAAAGGACGCCAGCAGTGCCGTTTCATGGTTGCGATGTTCGAGAAGAAGAAAAGGCGGGGAAGGAGACGAAGCATGCGTAACATTTCAGGAATTTGACGTCCTGCACAGTCCGCCCACTCAGCGTACTATCACAGAGGCAAGGGGCCAAGGCGCAAGCGAGCCTAGCCAGGGACATCTGGCACCCGTCACTTTTTTGATCGACGCTTGGGTTCCGCAGCTACGCACGTCTTAACTTAACCCGACATTATCGAAATGTCTTCCAGGAGCACTATCAGTGGAGCCCCTCTGGCGCCATTTCAATGATCCAGACAGCATCCCTGCATACCATCCCCCCATAGGTTGTTTTGGTAAGAACCCCAATAGTCATTCCAGGGTTTGGTTTCGAAGTTGTCCTTCCTTTGTTCCTTTTTGTCAGTTTCATGAGGATAGGGATCTCGTGACGGGTCTTGTGAGGGGGGTAAGTGGCTGTAAGCTTCTGAGAGCCTGTCATTGTCCAGAAGTACTATGGGCTGGGCCAACGGCGCTGTCAATTGAGTTGAATTGAGTTGGGAAGTAAGCGTAGCAGGAGCCAGGCAGGCTGAGCGGCCGCCCACAACGCACCGCCCGATCGAAGAGCGAACTATCGACACCCGAAGCGAACAAAGGGAGCAGGCAGTGGGCCTGGGGGCTCTCTCTTTATCTTTTTTTTCAGCGCGAAAGAAATTCCCCTTTTAGCAACTGAACGCCTGAAATAACGCCGCGCAGAAGCCACCCATCCTCGGACCTGTTGAGGTGAGGAAAAAGGGCCTAGATCTGAATCTGATCCGATCAGATCGGACCATAGTACAGCAAGCAGTACTGTTGAGAAGGTTTAGGACGTCAGAGACATGGCTGGTAGAGTATGCAACGACCGAGTCTAGAGTCCAGGATCCCAAGGTCGCCTCTCCTGGACCAGCCGGTCAAGTCAGGATCGTAGCGCTGTTGCCGACGGACCATGGTAGTTCGAGGGCACATCAGGTTTAACCAACGCCTCCCGTCTGTGATGGCACCAACAAGCGGCTAGAGAAATACTGCCAGGCAAAGAGATGTATCCATGGTCGCTATTTACGGGGTGACATGCCAGAAAGCCTGGTGGATCGCCAGGAAGTGATGTCCGAACTACTGACTGCGGCATGGATCGTGAAGTCTTGGCGTGGAGGAGTGGTAGCTCCGTGTTTCTTTGCGTTCGAACCACCGGCTGGCTTTGCGGTGATGTACGCAACAGCAGGATCGTGGACTGCAGGATGCGGGCACGATCTTTGTAGCGTTCAGCCTCAGCCTCAGCCGTCGCAACAGGCGCGACAGGATCTACAAATAGTGAGAGTCAGGAAGCGCGGGGGAGCTTGCGGAGGTTAGCGAGGCGCCCACCCGACAAAGGCTGGTTCTTTTGTCGAGAGTTGAACAAAGGGCACTAAACAGAAGCCTAAAAGAAGCGCCTGGGCGGCCCCGAGTTTGGGATGGAGGCTAGATGCGCGGGCGCTTTTTTTGGCTGCGCTGGATCGTCTCGGTGGAGCGTATCGGACGGTATCGCGACGGGGCCACCGATCAGCCCTAGACCTGCCGGTACCTGGGCCACCACCAAAAAATCCCAGCACGCCCAAGTACCTCTTGCCCGCCCGTCGTCATTCTGGTACCGTCACAGCCTTACCCATCTGTGGCCAGACGAGACACGCAGCATCTTCTCTGCATCGACCTTTTCACCTTCCTCCGGGCCTTATCATACACAGCTATTCCTGTCTCCCCTCCCCCTTCTTCGCCTTGCGTTTCTTCTTCTCCCTCTCCCTCTTCTCATCTCTTGTGCTCCTTCGTACCACCGTTCTTTATCGTCTTCGTCACCTTTCTTCATCGGAAAAGCGCTTAGGCAGCTCCGGTCTGGCGAGACAAAGATCTGCCCCCCCCAGACCTCCAGGCCTGCTCGGTGCCCTGTGTTATGCTGCTTCCGTCTTGTGTGACCGTTGGATGACTTTTATGCCCTTCTTCCGCCAGTCCTTTGTGTCTCTTCGACATTCCCATTCCTCGTTCCTCGACTAATCACATCTGCTCGTTCGTCCGCCGCGACGGATAGCATTCCTCACACGCCAGTCCGCAATCCCATCGTCCCTCCCCCCCTTGCCTCCGCGAATCACCCGAGCTCCCAGCGTCCGTCGGGTTGCCCACTGCTCCGGTCTCTCCACAGCCCACATGAGGGCGATCTGCGAGAATCGGGATTCCTGGAGCATGCACGGAGCGTAGTGAGCCTCCACGGTACATGCAGACCATCTTGCCCACGGCTGCCTGCTGACATTGCGCTGGCAAACGAAGGGGAACCTGCCCGATTCCTGTCACCTTGCATTCAGCTTGACACCGCCCTCCCCAAAATCCTTTTACCTCCCCTCTCCAGCATTTCTCACCCTCGCCTACCTTCCCCTCCCTTCTTCCAACCTCTCCCTTTCCCTTCTTCATACTGTATAATTGTACATGCCCTAAGCCCAGTCACTGCGTCTGACCAGGGCCCTTCAGTTCGCTTTCATTCCCCTCCCTTGGTGAGTCTGCTCCTTCCTTGCCTTGTTCCTTCTGCCCTTCCCCCTCCCAGTCTCTGTGTGCAGCTGGCTGACTGAGGTTTTACATTTGGACAGTCATATATTTCACTCTCTCGCACGCCTCCGGGTGCCTTGTGCCCTCTGCAAATATTCATCGGACCACGTTCCGTCCCCAGACCTGTCATTTAGTATCAACATAGCCTTGTGGCAACTGCAAATACTCGCCCACCGTTCGAGTACATACTTGACCATTTCTACGGACTACGCACACTGGGATGGCGTCCGCGATGGCCGCGAACGCAACGGCAGTGCATAATGTGAGCGATACACACTTCCCGGTTGCTATTATGTAGAAGGTGATGGTGCTGACCATCTCGACAATTAGGTACGCTCCAACCGAGTCACCAATATCGGACCGTCCTCGATGAGCAGTGAGCGCTCGCGTGCAACTCATAATACAACTATGGGGAAAGGATTTGGTAGTAGCAAGTCTAGCTGGAACAGCAGTATCTGGGGCAACGCGAATCTGGGAAGCAGCTTCACGGATGGCCCCGCAGACACGGGGATAGTCAGAGGTGGGGATCCTGTTGGTCTCATTTCAGCCACAATCTGCGAAGCTAATTTGGTCACCTTAGATCAACATGTTCAGTTGAACGGTCCGGAGAACGCCTTTGAAGGAAAATCAGGATCGGGTTCTTTGTTATCCTCGTCCGAGTCGGACGGATGGAGTGGCCGTCCTAGTCTTCCGTGGAGCACAGTCAGCTCGACGTCCTCTTCACTCTCCATGACTCAAAACAAGAGTATGGCTGCGTCCCCGGTGCAGAGTCGCAGTAACGACCGCAGTGCACCGGCTCTCGCGGAGACGAGCGACGCGACATCGTACTTCTCGCTTCCACGGCCATCAGCCATTGGTCAGACACCGTCCAGTTCAGCACAGAAAGGGTATTTGAATCCCACATCCGAGGCCTTTTCATCCTCAAGTGCGGATACGATCAGTTTCGGCAGCTTCGGAGGGTTTCGAAATGAAGATGGAGGCCGTCGGCAGCTGAACTCATCCGCGTTTGGAGGGAGTAGTGTTGGGCCAGGTTTCCAAACCAAACCAGCTCTATCGTCTGCTGATAGAGACGTGCCGCGGTCAGACGATATCATTGGATCGATGAATATCCCGTCCTTTACTCAGGCTGTCACCGAGTCTATTTCCCAGGGACCGAGCCGAGCGGCAGTTTCAGCTCCCTACTCGCATCTTTCACATAATTCTGGATCCTTTGTTTCCCAGAGGCCAACTCATTCCGCGCATCCTTCTTTTCATTCTGAGAGCCCGGCGTTCGAGAGCCGCTACACAAACGGCCAACTGGACCTCAATTCCGGCCTGAGCAAGCTTCAACTGAACGATAATGGATTTCCCTCACAGCAGAGACCTTCCTATGTCTCACAAGGATCGTACGATGCGTCGCTTAACAGACTGAAATACGACGTTGCCGCAGATGAGGGGGGTTACCAGGCGCTAAATGCATACACCCCCGATGGACCACCTGAATTGCCTATAGGCTATCATTCTGGTACGTCACGATTTGGAGGTCGCGAATCAGTGTCCCCAAGCGATTACACTCGCTTGAATAGCCCGTTCTACTCTGCTGCGGGCACTCCGCCAGTGGCCGCTGCTCAGTACCGGACGTCTTCGGCAAGTCGCCTGTCGAACCAAGTAGGCGATGGGCAAGCGACGCTTCTGGACCGGAAGCTTCGTGGGTTGCAGCACGAGCAGGACTTTGCTCAGTCGGCAGCCAATGTACTGCAGCCACGTCTACAGTTTCCAACTGCCTACGACTTTGCATGCTACCCGGCCGCGAGATTCAACCCTCTTTCGGGCTTCTATCCGGTGGCTCCATTTGGCGGTCTCGGGGCAGCGGCCTTCGTCCCTCGAGGCCCTCACCGCGACCATGACCCGAGCCAGGTTGTTCGCAGCCCTCTTCTTGAGGAGTTCAGAACCAACAGCAAGGGAAACAAGCGCTATGAGCTGAAGGTTTGTTTCTCTCCTGATTGGTCATCGATCCACAGCTAACTTTCCTAGGATATCTACAACCATGTTGTCGAGTTTAGCGGTGACCAGCACGGTTCACGCTTCATTCAGCAGAAGCTGGAGACTGCCAACAGTGACGAGAAGGAACAGGTCTTCCGTGAGATCCAGCAAAACGCACTGCAGCTGATGACAGACGTCTTTGGCAACTATGTTGTGCAGAAGCTATTCGAGCATGGTAACCAGTCTCAGAAGAAGATCCTCGCGAATCAGATGAAGGGTCATATTCTTGCGCTGTCCACCCAGATGTATGGTTGCCGAGTAGTGCAGAAGGCATGTGGCTTCCCTCTCGTCTTGGAGACTTTATCGCTAACTCTGAGTAGGCTTTGGAGCATATCCTGACAGACCAACAAGCCTCCATGGTTAAGGAGCTTGAGAACCACGTTCTCAAATGCGTTCGGGACCAGAATGGTAACCACGTGATCCAGAAGGCGATCGAGAGAGTTCCCTCGCAGCACGTGCAGTTTATTATCAATGCTTTCAAGGGACAAGTCAACCGTCTTGCAGCCCACCCGTATGGTTGCCGTGTTATTCAGAGAATGCTGGAACACTGTGAGGAGGTTGACCGGCAGTCGATACTCGCGGAACTTCACGCCTGCACCGCCAGTCTCATCCCCGACCAGTTTGGAAACTACGTGATTCAGCACGTGATCGAGAATGGAGAGGAAAAAGACCGTTCGAGGATAATCTCCACTGTCATTTCACAGCTCCTTGTTTTCTCCAAGCACAAATTTGCCAGCAACGTTGTGGAGAAGAGTATCGAGTTTGGTGAAGAAGGGCAGCGGCGTCAGATCATTCATATGCTCACTTCGCCAAATGAAAGAGGCGAGAACCCTTTATTGGGTCTGATGCGTGATCAGTACGGAAACTATGTGATCCGTAAGTGCCTTCGAGTGGACTTGCATTGTGTGCGTCTTCGATATGCTAACCCTTTTCTAGAGAAAGTTCTCGGGACGTTGAAGGGTGCCGAGCGCGAGGCTCTTATCGAGCAGATCAGACCTCTGCTCAGCCAGCTGAAGAAGTTCAGTTATGGTAAACAGATTGTGGCCATCGAGAAGCTGATTTTCGACTCGAAAACCACTACAAGCCCAAGTTCGTCTACTGTTAATGCTACGTCTTCGACGACACCGCCTGCTTCGCACAAGTCTTCTCCCCAGCCTGTTCGACGATCGCTCACAGAGCTCGAAGCCTGCCGGCCCCCAGTTGGTGGAGCGGCACCACCAACACCACCCCCAACAGATACCCAAAGCACAGTTGATGGTCCAGTTGAGTCGTACAAAAACATAGCCACGAGCTCTGTGACTGCTATTTCCGAGGTCGAGGTCGCAGCCGGTGCCGGTTCGGCGGCCGTAGATGTCGGCGCTACCTCTGGTTCAAAGGCTTAAGATATCCATTACCCTGCTCAGCCAGTACCAACTTCGCTTATCCATCCGTGTGTTGAATATTCTACTTTTTATCTCATCGGGGCGTGTATACATACAGGGAATTACGGGGGATATATGGGTTAACATGTTACTATTTGTTTGTGTGATTGTTTGCCGGTATTTACATGGCATGACGGCGCAAAATGAAAGATTGAGGAGGAAAAACATCTATGTAACATTCGACCTCCTGGTTGTTACATGTGGGTTGATGTGTTGCTTCTGTTTTACTGCGATGGCGATGAAATGAAGATATGCCTCGATAGTAGTTAATAATGCTTACATTTTCCGGGGTTTGTTCATTTGATATGGGCGTCTGATGAGTGGGTTTTACAGTGAGTTTACCGGTCGATGGACATGAGGGCAACATGGAACGTTCTCTTCGGCATGACAGTCTTCGAGATAGGCACAGTCCATGGGGTTAACTGGAGGGCGCTCAGCCTTTTCGAATCGGTACACGGTTAGCTAATCTGAATAAAAGTGGTTCATTGCTTTCATCTCTTAAGTTACATTGCACTGTAGTGTGGAACTGCAAATCCGCTCAGATTCTCACACATGAGTCATGAGCACTGGTAGATGTAACACTCTTAACCGGACAGATCTCGGGTCTTTCCAGTCACTTCCTTTAACGAGTAAAAAGTCTCACTCTGCGGAACGATAAAGTCAACAGATGATTCATCCGACCGATGGACGTTGAGACCAGCAGGCCTCCACCCATTCTTCTCCAGGCCAGTTTGCTCTTCAGTCCTCCCTGTTTTCTGCTGGAAACTTAGTAGGGGCTTTAGTGATCCCTTTTCTAGCCTTGGGAGCATACTGTCCTAGGTCCTATCGAGCCCCTTCCGGCTGCAGCCGGCGCTGACCCCGTCTCCTTGTAGGTGATCTCCCGCCGGCTATAGCTATTGCATCAGAACTTGTCGTGACCAGTATATATCTACACATAAAACAGCGTGTACAGTCAGACATTTACCATTGCATATGTTGTTTCATGGTGTTGATCCTTCCGGACCTTCAATAAACAGATTAGGTACTCGGTCGACCACCTCCACACAATCTGTGTCCCGTGTTTCAATTTTCGTGGCGCTTGTCCTCAAGGATAGAGACTTTCTTGTCTTGTTCTTAGCTTTCCAATTCCAGTATAAGGAGGAGGTAACTGTCATGTTTGGCCTTGACTCTACTTCTATTCCGTATTTCTCCAGTGGGAAGGAAAAGGAGAGACGCAGGGTATTTGTCCAGAGGACATCCACGGCATTCGAAATAAAATATCTAAATACATACCCAGACTTATAATAAAGACTCTATCGAATGGCCAACTCTCCGAAATGAGGCGTCTGAAGAAATAATCCGGGTGGTGTATTTGACACCCATCCCTCTTGAGTCCAGTAACCGCTGGTTTACCCAAGTTGATCGCCAAGGTAAGCTAAGCAGCATCCAAGTAAGTAGTACTGCTTCTGTTGGTTCTCTCTTTGAATTTGACAATTGTTGAGTGTAGGTAGCATGCTCTCATCTATCTGTTTTAGACATTTCTCGCCTTCTTGAATGTTGCCAATATTCGAAGAGTATATAGTTGCTGATGAATCCTTGGATCCTTGACGGGGGGGGGGGGGGGGGGGGCGGGAGCAAACCGCCTCAGTTTTCTTTGCTGATGATTTAAGGGAGCCATTAACAGGTCCAAAGGTCCGACTTCACCTGAAATGGACGCTCTTGCATGGGAAGTCGAATAAATGTTTTGTTAACTTATTGCCAGCTTACCTACCTATATATACCTAGGTAGGCATGGTTATTCCAGCAGCTGCTGTGTGGCAGCTTCTATAGTGTACTGCTTGTGATGATCTGGCACTTACAATGTCTTCAGCGGAGAATCCAAGACGGAAGATGCTGGTGTTGCCGCGTTGCCACCTCGTTTGTTGCCATCATGAATACATTGCCGCCGTGGGCTATGGCGTTTCTGACGATGCGAATTTCCTGAGACCATATAATCACTGAACACCATTTTTCTAAGGTCGCGATCCGTATTTTAATCATTCCGTTGGCGTATAGCTTGAGAGGCCGGAATTCACGGAGTTCTTCATTGATGGAGCGGAGTTCGAGAATCATCATGCCGGTTTGACTGCCGATAGAATGACTGGATATACCTTTCAGTATGATTATGCGTATTTGTTGAACGGGGCTATACTTTTGTTTAAAAGCATTTCTGTCTCTAGAGTATTATCCGCATCGAAAAAGAGACAGATGTATTGTACTGTATGGACAAATTCTCCCAACCGATAAATAAGAAGTATAGTGGCTACAATGGAGCAAGCATTGTCCGTTTCTTCTTGAAAAGTGCTAATCAACAATTTATAAACGTAGTTATCTTAGCAGATAGGCTTCAGGCTTCATCTCCTTTCTTTCCACGGATGCCTCCTGTAAATTCGGCCTATCCAATTGCCTTGAGCTCATACCGGGGACCCATTGCTATCTCCTTCTGATGTATAAGGATGGAATTCGCGGCTTGCTATATAAGAGGTTCACATCCACAGCCAGTTGATGCTGGTTTCTTTTGACCGTAAATAATCATGTCCGGTAATGTGGACGAGTACACTATAATTCAGCATTTCGCGCCACACAAGTCTAGAGAGGCCTTTGTTTTCGGGGAGTATAGTAGTTAGACAGCGACCGGGCTCACCTTGCTATCATTAGCAAGTACTTGCTCATGAATAAATGCATGCAGTCAAGCGTATATAGTTTTCTGAGAGTGTAGTTTTGGATTTGTGCAGTTATCAAAAATCATCTGTAGTTTCCCTCCCTCCTTCTCGAGGAACCGAATGTAAGCTCACATGGGAAGATGCAATGTTGTATTCCCAGCCTCCAATATTTTCAGGATGTTCTCTCTCTGCCAGTTTATTTCTTCCTGTGTGTATCTCTAGATTTTGTCTAAAACGAGAGATCGCTAGAGAACTTCTTAACAAACAGATAAGTTGAGCGGTAGCTCTGAAGACGTTCTCATGATATAGATGTAAAGTTTATCATCGATTATACCTCCTGGACGGAGGAAGCTTCGAGACTGAAAGCGGTCCGCTAACGTCACTGCTCCCATCACCTGCATGGATAGCACAGGTGACAGGACGCAGAAATCATCATATTGATAATGGATTATAGACCCCGCGGACTGGACAGTCTCCTAGCCCCCCTACTAGGAAATCACCACCAGCAGCTGCGTTAGAGTTGGTGCGCACCCATCCTCTTCGAAATTCACAAATCGAACTTGACTTCGGATGGATGTAAGACGTTCGAAGTCCATCCAAATAGAAGCATCGCATTCTGATAATGGCAATGGCAAAAGAAGGACAACATATCAGTTGCGGCTGAACAAGGCCAACCAGTGAGACTATCACAGTGGGTCCCGGAGGTATATAGAGTATTGGCCTGCCTGCTTTTGTGCTCAGTCTCTCAATGAGCGAATGTGAATTTCTTTTGGTCAAGGCAGTAGAAGAGACAATGTATCTTGGAGTAGAAGTTCCACGGAGATAACTATATCTTGGGGGAATACATTACGGTGATGGGAGTTAAATTTCTTTATTTCTCTCGGGGTCCTGTGAAGATGGAAGCTAAGAAAACCTTCACTTTAATTGAAGCTATACTTCGGCAAGCACGCTGTGAGTAATACTAGAACGGAACCGTTGCCTGACTAAAAATATCTCTGGTGAAAAGACCATATTAATAGTGAGATCAGGTAGGAATACTGTACACTCTAGGATATTTACTGTAGGTACTAGTAATTAGCTAGTAGGCAACATAATTTCTGGCCGGATAGATTGAGATTATGAATAATCATGATTATGACAGTTATCACTAGAAAGAATTGCGAATGTATCCGGGACATGTTCCAGTTACTTCTCTCCGCTTTCCTCAACATAAGAAATATTCATATTCACCACTTGTAATAGGGACTATGTAAGACTATATCGTCGAAGGTGGTAATTCTACCATTGGATGATTTCTACAGTCTCCATGTTTAAGGCAAGAATTTACTCCACTGTCTGTTAAGGATTCCTCAGAGTGATGTCCATGGATATGTATAGGTACCTACCGTTGGCCCCCGGCGTATATTCTCAAGAAATACTGGGAAGTTAATTATTTCGGCAAGGTGAATGGTGAAAAATGCAGAAATTTGAAATCTCTCGATCAATTCATTCATGATAAGACCGCTTCCAGGTCCAAGCGTAAATTCATCCAGCTAGGTACCTACTGGCAAAGCAACCTGACTATAATTTGCACTCCTAACTTGAAAGCTACGCTTAAGGATGTAAATTGCACTTTGCACCACGTGGACCAATAGGAGGGTTGTTCCAATCAGAATGCCTGGAACGAAGTCAAACTGGGAAACAAAGACATGCAAAAGGTGTCATATGCCTATATATTTTATCTATCAGAGGCAGGGCGAAAGTATCATATTACGGAAAGGGGAGTGTTAGCAGTTCTACAATGTCTTTGAGGAGTTCGATGGCTGGTACAGGGTGCAAAGCTTCCAACTAGACTTATATACGGATCTGTAATTGAAAAAACGGCGAAGCTACGTGTATATCCTTCGGGGAAACTGAAAGAATCAGCCTCATATTATCAGCACGAAATATCATTCCCTACACTTGCTTCGGGTGATTTTAATTGGATCCGTATTGTACCTGGAAGTGGAAAGTAGGTTACCTGAATTGTACTTGGGTCAACATGCCATCTGGAAATCAAAGCGAGAAAGTCATGTATTAACTGTCGATTAATAAATCTACAACTTAAGAAAGAGACACGAAGCTCGTTGGTCAGGCCGTGGAAGCAAAAAACAAAAAAAGAGAACAAACATATAAAGGTTCTCAAAAGAAAAAAGAATTAAAAAAACCTACAACAGACGGGATTCGCTGGTGGTCACCCACCCAACTACTAACCGCCCGGCGTGTGGCTTAAGTACGGCTGAGCGGACGGGAAGCCCTGTTTTCCACACCCTATGGTCGTAGGTGCTACGTTGTAGCTTGAACCAGCTCTTAAGCAAGGCTACAGTACATTGTAGGAGGGAGAAGGTCTTCCCACAGCCTTACCCGCGTCAACTTTTATTCCCCTGTATAAATCTCATCTTGTGGATGAATACAACTAGTAGAGGTATTGAGTAGTGTCACAAGGACTTGTAGGATGAATGGATGAATAATTAACCAGGTCACACAGTGAGATGTTGACTCTGTGATGGCGCTCAGTCATAGTATTGTTAGCTAAAACTATGGTAGCTTGTCATACAGAATCGAAAGCATGAGGGGAAAAGAAAGGAAAGGATTCGCAGGGCTTCATGTAACGTGATATATAGGCAAGTAGGACCGGCAGTATCCCAGAGACCAAGGAATGCTCAACACCGCCTACCTTACCGCCTAGGTGTCTGCCGCGCCGTCACAGACTCCGTTAAAAATATAACAAAATACATGTTCACTTGTTAGACACAGATCTACAGAGTATACCAAAGACAATAGTACAGAGTATAGTAGATGTTGCTGGAAAACCTCGTCCAATCAAGTCTAGCGAAACCTATCCATGGATTACCTAATACACTAAGCTTGGAAATACTGGGGCAACTGTGGCTGGTTATTTCCATCCAAGGTCACGTGGCAAACTTAACTATCTGACAGCTGTGGCACAGTCGTGGAATCCTTCCATTGCGTGTCTTATGACGATCAATTAACTGCCTGGCTCAAGGCCCTCAATTCTTAGCCACCTTTGCTGGTTGCGCTGCTTGAACGCAGCTACTGAGGCCAACTCTGAAATTTCCCAATACCATGACTCGAGAGTGAAAGACGGCCTCATCCAGCAGAATATACCCACGTCGTCTACCTTTAATATTTCCAAGTACCTCTCCTACCTTACAGCAGCAGCCATCTGCTGCTCCGATTCCTACTCCTCACCTCATCCTCATTCCACAAATAATTTGAAGATCAAATAAACCACCCTCACGATGTCATCCAACGTCGGTCTCCCAACCCCCCGCGGAAGCGGTACCTCCGGCTACGTCCAGCGCAACCTCTCGTACATGAAGCCCCGCGACCAGGGCTACGGCGCACCCTACCCACCCGTATCCAGTGCGAACGCTGGTGGCCCTGGATCCTCCTTTAAGCAGCGCAAACCGGACAAGCAGATCCTGGAGCACGACAGAAAACGGGCGATCGAGGTGAAAGTCCTTGAGGAGCGGGAGCGGCTGGAAGAAGAGAACGAGCGGATTGAGGAGGAACTCAAGAAAAGCAAAGGGAAGAAGGGAGAGGACGGCGAGACGACTGCAAAAGTTCTGACCGAGGAAGAGATCGAAGAGAGATGCGAAGCGCTACGGCAGCGTCTGTTGAAGGAGTTGGAGGAGGAGCTTGCTGGACCTGGTCCTGATGATCGATACCCAGGAGGAGGATATGGTAGGGACAGGGACAGGGACAGGAGAGGAGGAGGAGGACGTCATGGCAGAGACTTGCCGCCCAAGGAGAGGAAGCAGTTCAAGTCGTATCAGGTGCATGAGCAGGCGGAGGCGAAGATCCAGGAGAGTGAGCGGCTCCGCAAGGCTTTGGGTATCAAGGAGGATTGGGAGAGGGGGAGTGCTGAGAAAGATAGAGCACCGTATGAAGATCGAGGTCGGGACAGAGACCGTGAGCGGGACCGTGTGCGTGGTCTTTATTAGCTGTCTGCCATGGAACAGCAAGGGTGGCGAGTTCAAATGTTGATACTTCAGATGATGGGTTGGTTTATTGGCGTTTATAGGAGTCTTGATTTAGTCGGTGAGGACGGCGGTATATATTCTTTCTGTTCTAGACTTTTGCGAGAAGCAATTATCTCTGCAATGGAAACAGTGAAATACGCTGCAATCTTTGGAGAAGTGCTTTGTTTTTGAAAATGCTGATGATATGCACATTACACGACTCACTCATAACCTATGTCCAAAAAGTAAGTCTATATATAGACACTTCTGTATAGAAAAACTAATACCACAATCATAACTGGCATAATAACCCAAGATTCACTTGATAAACTTTTCGATAACCCACCCTTCCTTCACATCCTTCTTCTGTACAACCTTCTTTGCAGGCAAAGGCCAGCCTGTGCTTCCAGGTCCACCGACAAGAGATGGGATAACCCAGCATTCGCGCCGCTCAGGCACTCCTCCAAGCGACTCAATCTTCCCGAGTGGTTTCCCGTACTCGATTAACGGAGTTCCGTGGGCGATTGCAGAAAGCTGCAGACCACTTGGCGCCACGAGAGGATGCATCCTGATCTTTGGCGCTTGGTCGGACACGAGCGAGGGCGAGGATTGCTGGAGATGAGAGTAGATGACATACTGCGGCATCTCCTTGGGTGAGAGCTGAGCCAGAACGGACGAGGGATGAACATAGACTGCTTTCTCGTCAAGTTCTGTCGCCCGGCCCTCTCGCGACGGGAATAGCGTCAGATACGGCACTTCGATCGCCCTCTTCGGGTTGCGTGGCATCTCTGGAGGGACCGGAGCCAGGTCTGCCCGGATGGCAACATTGTCGATGAAGCCAGCCGTTACGATCTGTTTCAGCGCTTTCAACTGCTTGTCTGTTGGCTCGGGTAGGCGGGCTTCGAATGCGCCGATCAAGCCCGGGTTGTTGGCGCGTACGATATCTGTCAGTTGGCGGCGGAGCTGAGAAGCTTCCTTGAGAGCCTTGCTTCGCAGAAACATCTGGTCACAGAACGAGTCGCCATCAGAAGCGTAGCCGTAGGCACAAATGGCCGAGAGGTACTTCAGCGCATCAGCAGTATCATCGTGTTTGCTGAAAAGACGATGAGCTCTGGTAAAGGCCTTCCGACGCTTCTCTCGAGCGTCGTCCTCCAGGCGTTCTGCCTGCGTGTACACATTGTCCGGATCGTCGCCATCGTCCTGATTCGAAGGTGTCATGTCGACCTGGCTCTCTGGGATGAATAGATCTCCCACAGCCAGTGCCGCGACAAGCGCGATAACATAAGGCATGCAGCCGTGCTGATGACCGATTTGTAACATCTTTCCGAATCTAGGAGACAAGGGGTATGTAGACAACCGATGACCGATCTCCGTAACCTGGCCGTTCGGCGCAAGCGCTCCAAGGTTCTTCAAGAGCTTCTCTGCCTTGGCTAGACCTTCACGGCTGGGTGGTGTTGGGAACGGGAAGTTGATAACATGATGCAGACCCATACTCTTCATCTGGAGCACCACACCTTCGATAGGGGTTCGTAATATCTCTGGATCCGTGTATTCCGGAAATGCGCTCTCGTAAATAGCTGAAGAGTAGAGCCGGTAGCAGTGACCTGGGCCCGTTCGTCCAGCTCGTCCAGCTCTCTGGGCAGCGCTTGCTTTGCTGATCCAGCCGATCTGGTAGCTCTGCACTCCAGTAGTTAAGTCGTACTGCTTCTCCTTAGACCGCCCGCAGTCAAATACATATCTGATTCCCGGGATTGTAAGACTGGTTTCGGCGACGTTTGTTGCCAAGACGATGAGTCGCGAGCCTTCTGGAGGCAGCTCGAAGACCTTCAACTGCTCCTTTGTCGGAAGTTGGGAATATAGAGGCAAAACATGGACTTTAGTGGAGGAGTCCATCGCCTCCTCACCCAGGTCAAAGCCCTCATCTTCCTCAGCGTCATCCAAACCAGTAATTTCCACGTCACTGTCGTCCTCAGCCCCAGGAGTGGAGGTTTCAGGACCCCCGATCTCCAGATCTTCTGCTTCGAGTGGCGCTTCGTTGGCGGATATCTGGACCTTAGCCTGTACCGCCTCTCCACGCTGCGTCGGCTTGAAAGCCTGTTTCAACCGTTTCGACAGTTGCTTGATTTCGTTTTGACCGGTCAGGAAGACAAGCATTCCTCCTGGAGGTAGCTTGCGGTGACCTCTGGAGACCTTCCGGAATGCTTCTTCAACGTAGTCCCGATGCGTACGTCGTGCAAAATGCACTGTAACGGGATACTGGCGACCTTCCGCCTGCACTAATGGTGGTGGGCCGTGTCGGAAGAGGCTTGGGTTCTGCGTGAAGTCTGATATCCGCAGGGTAGCCGACATGATGACAAGTTTCAATGGTTTCACGGACGGGTCTTCTTGGCTCATAGTTTTCCGCAGATCCACTATTCGGCTGACCATTCCAATTAGGATATCTGTATTCACGCTTCTCTCGTGGGCCTCATCGATAATGATGATGGAATACTTGGTCAAAGCGAAATCATTGGCGATTTCTCGAAGGAGAATACCATCCGTCATGAATTTAATGGCTGTCTTGCTTGAGACAGTACTGTCGAATCTGATTTGGTAAGAAACCTGGTCAGAAAACTGCCCCAATTCATCGGCAACACGTTTCGCCATGCTGACGGCTGCGACCCGGCGCGGCTGGGTGACAGCGATCATTCCTGGGTTAGGACTGTTGGGATTACCGTAACCAGCTTCGAAAAGAAACTGTGGCAACTGCGTTGTTTTACCACTTCCAGTGGCACCCCAGATGACAACGGAGGGATTGTTATGGATAGCTTCCATTATCTTTTGTTCTTCACCGACAATAGGCAATCCAAGGCGAGCGTTTTGTATTTCTTCAGAGCGATCCACCTGAACGCTGAAAGCCTTGCGGCTGGGATCTCCCTTGGTCACCTGAAGCTCTGGAGGCAAGGGCTCTTCTTCGACGACAGTATTCTTGGGTATCTTTTTTGGAGGAACAAGGGGCTCGGCAGAGCTAATCTGTGTTGCCGGGAGTGGTGCAGGCGTAAATCCCACAGATTCATTGATCTGCTGCACTGCCCATGCTTTGAAAGCAGACCTCCGAGGCTGCTCTGCAGCCTCTAATCCCGAATCATTCTCATCTTCATCCTCGACTTCAGAACCTTCCTCTTCTCCAGACTTATCTTCGGCCTCTGAATCGGAGTCACCGTCCACATCATCGCTCCCAGAATCGCTTGAGGATTCACTACCTTTATCGTTTTCATCCGCCTCTTTGTCTTCTTTCCCCTCTTTTCCTTCTTCTTCTTCTTCAGAATCAAATCCTTCCCATGGTAGTTCTTCCACCGGTTTTACCGGCTTAATTTTCGGGGCCCTCTTTCGCTTCTTGAGAACCGGGAAGCCATCTGGGCCAATTTCAAGAGGTCGCTTCAGACCGATTCCAAGAGCAGGAGCAGGAGTTGTAGAGCTTTTCTGACTAGTATCTCCGTCTGCCGCAGCCTTCAGCTTCAGGTCCTCCTCGTCGGTTTCATCACCAGAAAGGTCAACCGCGTCATTTTCGACTTCATTGCTGACAGCAGAACGATGAGAATCTGGGCGACTAGGACCGTCTCTCTTCCTTTTGCCTAGTTCCTTCGAACTTACGAGGCCGGAGGTGTCGATTTTCGCTTCGGCGAGTTTCTTGAGGAGCTCGAGGTTTTCTTCTTTCTTCAATTTATTTTCCTGTACTTGAAATTAGCGTTGTAAAAAGACCACGGGGCACGCGCCCATACAATGTATTTATCTAGACGCTTCTGCTTCTTTGCTGAGATTTTTGATTGCTGTGCCCGCAGCTCTTCTCTTAATTTTTGTCTCCTCGCTTCCTTCTCGGCTTTGGAGATGGGCATAATCTCCGTAGCGTTCGTGTCAACTGGCGGCCCCGCATCTTGCTGCCTGCGCTTGTGCTTGCGCTCGCGAGGCACAAATTTCGGCATGATTTGATGACTAGATGAAAATCTCCAGCTTGTAAAGCCGAACGTGGAGACAAATGTTGGCTCTGTGAGCCGGCGCAGCTCGACGGAATTTTGCAAAAGTAGGGCAGATCCAGGAAGGCGGAGAAATTCTGCCGTAAAGGCGGTGCGCTTGGCTTCACCGCCTTGCGGCAACCCCTCGCGTCTAGAACAAAGCGCCGAACAACATTCTACCACGCAGAATCAATACCAATTTCCTAGTTTTCGTCTTAATTAGCTGATTAAGAGGTTTATATATCTCAAACTTGCGCAGAACCCAACACAATGACCAAACCATTGGATCTTAACGGTTTTCATGAAGTCCTCAATCTGCCCTTCCCCGCTGCTACAACGCGGGCTGCGGGGATAGTCAACGGGGTCAAGACGGATGTCATGTCTGTGAGTTTCAGCGATAAGATTCTTGTGACTATCTCGCAAAAGGGTCGACTGGCTCATTGGGTATGTACTATAATCATAAACTACAGGGGTATCTTTGCGAATCAAAACTAACGGCATGTAGCTCCATGTACCGATGGAAAATCACAACCCGGGGACTGACGGCCTTCACACTTTGTCTGATGGAAATGACGATAGTCTCCTCCCAATGACTGGGCTTACAGCCACCTCCCTCCTCGGCGGTCATGCGCCCGGTCATGACACTATTGGTCAGCTCTATGCGCGTCAAATCGCGAGCGCAATCGCAATGAAGAGGCCGAGCGAGAAGAGGTTGCTAGTTATTGGGTTGGGGCTGGAAACAGTTGAGGCTGACCGAGACGTCTTTTTTGACATTATTGACCTCGTGCTCCAATGCATCTGAGAAAGACTCGAGACAGGCGCATAGTTGTGGACTAGACGAGGCGAACCCCCGGGGATCTCAGACGGAGTGCCCGATTTCTTTGTTGGTCAATTTCTCCCAAGTTGCCGACTATAACTAACCTTTTCCCTACAGATCTCGTTACGCTGCAGAGATACTCTGCCTGCTCTTCCGTCGAAACCAACCAAAGTAACGCTGTCCAGAATCTCCACGGCGTCATTCCAAAGGGCATGTGCGGTATCTTTCCCGTCGAACCCTGCCGTCTTGCAATTTTCTCCGACAACCAGGATCAATGAATAGATTCTTAAGGGTTCTTCTTCACTGGGCTTCTTCATTAAGCTCGTGGATGCCCATCGACTGGATCCATGAATAAATACCCCCGCATAAACTCTGGGCCTGAACTTGGACGGCAGGCGGAACAGATAATCACGATCTGCGGTTACCATTATTGATGAATATTTCTTCCATGATTCCTTTGACTGTGCTCATGGCGTTGTCGGGGAAACTCTCCTCCAATACCTCCTTCAGGAGGAAGCCTACGGCTTCTGAGAGTGACGATCTTTTGCCTTGTATCTCTAGGGTGCAGAATGTGTTGGAAGAGAGCAAGCGCATTGATTCCGTACATCGGGATTATCATACATGGAAACTTAAGACAAGGATGAAGAATAGATCGGTGCAGCTACTCTAGAGACAAAGAATACAACTCATACATTGGATGAAACAAAGAATGGGCTATAGCGCGCAATCCAAACCCCATCAACAGCTTACATGCATTACACCACGCATCCAAAAAGGAGTCTCTATGTACCACTCTATGTACATTCGTAAGCCGTACTTGTTCGTATCTCCAGACAAGGGGGAATGAAAAATACTCAGACGCTCATGTGTCAAGTATAATCATAATAGTAATATAAAAAAAATTGAATATGATAAAAGTTGCTGGCGGTTGCGAGTATACTAAAATGGAAATACGCTGATGAGAGAAAAAGCCACCCCGAGCGTGAGCGTTCAATCCACAGCGGTGATGATGCAAGTTTCTCGCGCATGCCATATCCGTCTCGTCTTGACTGCGTCCGCACCAAACGTATCTTCAATCCCATCATCATCATGCTCTGGAAACTGAACTTTCCGTTCCTGCTGCTGCTCGTCCTTTTTGTCCTCGTCCTCCTTCTGCGAAGGCTGTGGAGGAGGAGGCTTCAGAATCCTGACCTCTTCCACAGTGGCACCGAACTCATATTCTCCCCGACATAGGACGGTCACACCTAGCGTTGCCCGTGTGGTTTCGCCGCCATTCAAGATCGGGAAGGTGCGCTGCAACATGCCGGTCCAGACAAGGCGTCGAGACAGATCAAGAGCGATCGTGTGCGGCTGGTTACGCAGGCTGGGCTGCAATCTGAGGAGAGGATGGATTGGCTTGGAAGAGCGGTTGTGGATCGTCACGGTGAGATTCAGGAATTCTTCGGTTTTGACGGTGAATTTCGAGCGACCAGTTTGGACGATCGAATGCTCTTCGCCAGACGCGTTGCTCTCACCACCTCCGGAACGAAGTGGAGACAATGAAAAGGTGAAATCGATGTCTTCCATCCGCATGGCATCCACCATGCGGGGATTTAAGCGGATATTCCGCAATTCAATCCTGCCTTCCCGACCTGTCGCCTCCTCTTTCCAAAATCCAAGAATATGTTTGAGGAGTCCTTCCCTGTACCAAAAAGCCTCTCTAGACGCCGCTTCAGCCTCGAAGCTGAGTTTGTTAGCACTGACGACGAACTGTCTCCTGATCCCTGTATCGAGGACGGGGATTGAGGCATGAGGATCATCTACATAGACGCGTGGAACGACAAGAACAAATCTTGATATCTGGCCTGGCTGAATATCTCCACTGACAGCACCCTGGCCAGTATTGTCTTGTTCCTGATTGCCTTCTGTCACAATTGCACCAGAATCTTCCTTGACACGTAATGACACGGAGAGAGGGTTTGGCCAAGCATTCCGAAGGTCAAGGAGTAAAAGGCAGTGATCAGAACCGGACAGTCCGAGACCAAGGCGAGAAACAAGAGACGAGAACTGAGCATCATCATTGCTCGACCGAGATGAAAATGGCGAACTTGGATTGGGAGTAGACAACGAACCATCAGCATTGCTATTAGAACCTGAGGAAAGGAGATGCTGATTATTTTTATTCCACCAAGCAAAGTCACCGGTGAACGGCATTATATCGCAGCGGGCCACTTCAACGCTGGCATTCACAGTAATAGTAATGGGAAATAAGATCTGTCTCGTATAAAAGGTTTCCGGGAGCTCAGCGTACGGAACACCGGCGTAGCAATAATCGATCTGTACAATAGCATCTTGCAAGCCCGGTTTGCCGAAGACCTCGACAGTAAATGTAGCGGATTGACCCGCAGGAATTGAAAAATCTTCGGGATTGAGTCCTTCTCGTCGCCATCGCAAAGCTGGTTTTGTCACCAATTGCAGTTCTAACTCGTACACCTCCACTGGTAGAAGATCCTTGTTGCTCAAGGCAGACTGGAGCTGCCTTGTAGTGGAATCCTGGAACGTGAAGAGAACAAAGTCAACAGGGCATCTGGAAGTATTCTGTAGCGTAACATTGAACGCCCTCGTTTCGCCTTCCAAGACCATGATTGCAGACTGTGACAGCGAAATGGATTGTATCACCATAGTGGGCTGGTTTTTGATGACCTTGATCGAGTACGACGTTGTTTCAGGGCCTATTTTTGAGACTGTCTTCCCTTCTTTGGACGTAGTCGAGCTCCAAGACAAAGGGCGTTCCGAAAGAGGCCTCTTTGCTGCCAGCCCAGTCCGTTTGAATTTATACTCTGGATCTGGCTTCCAAAACTTTGTGAAAATAGGGAACTTACGTTCCCGGCAGTGTCGAACCTTGACAATGCAGCCGGTTATGTTAAGCGTACCCTCTGCGTGGGCCACACCTGAGACGATGACTTCCTGCAGTGAAAGCGGAGGTATCAAGATCCGTTCTGCTAGAGCGTCGAAGGATACACCTTCACCATCAAGGCGCAGCCTCTCAATCTCTATATCAAACTCATATGGGTTCTGAAGAGTGACTTTGAATGACGCATATTCCCCAGCAATCAGAAGCAATTCGGATGCCTTACTGCTAGGCTTGGAGAACGGGTTGTACAAAAAGGGGTCCTTTTTAGACCCATCATCATTTGCCGCCGCTGAATGCAGCTCCCTCTTTAAACGGCGGACAGGTCTTCTGGAGTCTGGGGGATTCAGCAGTTCAACACCCCGGACCAGAAAATCGTCCCAGTACTCTGCTTCGAGTCCCGGTGCGCCAAGCTTGTTTGCAGCACCAACTGTCCGCTTTATGTTGTTCAAGAGACGGACTTGCTCCTCTGGAGGTAAAAATGGCGTTTTTCTGTTGGTCTCAGGGAGCATTAGATCACCCCTAATTGTTTGAAGGAGCTCAACCGTGAATCGAAGGACGCCATCAAAGTCAGGGAGCGCCTCGCAGAAACTGATAGACGCTTTGAGGACATCGATCTTTAAGTTTAGGTCTCCGTACGCATCTAGAGTGAGATGACGGAAAGACCTCTCGACAATGGCTGCAACGGAGTCATATGGGGCGCTAGACTCAAGATTGCCAGATGCCGAGGATGCACGCCGGTCTCGTTCAAACTCATGGAATGCTGAAGGTTGCACACCAAAGGTCTCTCCAATTGTCACAAGAAGAGCTCGCATACTCTCTTCCATATTTCCGGGTCCGACATCGAGCGCATTTATATCAAATGCAGTATCATTAAGGGCTGAAAGACCAGCAGCGGGGTGAATTCCAATTTCGGCAGCACCAATTTTACGGGCCTGAACTAGACCTGGCACCATAATTGAGAGAAGTTCTCTCAAAATAAAAGCTTTCTTCCTTGGCAAATCGAGGACGCTTAGGACAGAAGCTATGCCAACTAAAATAAGCACAGAATCCGTAACCGGTAAACCAGAAGTAGGAGAGAGTGGCAAAGCACGAAACAGGAAATCTGCTATGTCAGTCTTTCGCAGCGCAACCCTCCCGCGGGGTCGTTCGGGCTGTTGCAGGGGGGCCAATGGCTCGTTCATGACGATATGTTTCAACGCATTGTCATCTAATGTTCCGTCACGGGATCGCACAGCTGATAGTAATTTTGAAAGTCGTATCACTGTTTCTGAAAAGATTAGCTGTGGTAGAGGTTCGTCCGTTATATTGGCGGCGCGGTTGTAAAGATTCAAGATATTATTTGAGAGATCGGGCAGCAAATTCGCAAGATTTTGGAGAGAAATGACCCGATTTCCAGGGATTGCCTGGCTGAGATTAGATATCTCAGCACTAGATGATTTCGAGCTCATTTTATCCGCAAGAGGATAGCAAACCGGGGGTATCTGTTGAGTCTCAGCAAGTCAAGAAAGTGGACTGAATTGGGGCAACGAGACAGCCGGGAAATGTTACCTGAAAGTCCATTCCTGCCCAGCCAAACATTAACAAGCAACAAAGAATGCATTCAAGAGCCTTCCCATGCCAGATATAATCGCTGCTTGCCCTCGCCATTGTTGCAGCTTCGACGAGTTCCTTTAAAGCATCCGGCCACCTACCAGCCTGGAGAAAGAGGGTGCCTATCACAACTCCCAAACGTCCTTTTATTCGGTTCTTCGTCCGATCACTTGCACTTAGACCACCTAGGCTTGACATTCGGTCGCGGCTATGCTCTTTTGAAGATGTTGAGCTGGACTTCCCCACAGAGCTGGCACGGTTGGCTAGCTGAATAGAGCGAGTTATTTCCTCGAACGTGGTGGGAGTTTCATAGTCGGCGGGGGCTGCAGCAGGAGCTGGCGAGCTAGGTCCAGAACTGTTGCCCTCGGACACGCCATTTGGGTTGGGTGGAAGCTGCGCAGGCATTGTCATGCGGTGGAAAAGCCTGTCCACCGGCCGCGGACGTATATCCGGTCCCCGGCGTGGACCCCACGATGAAGCTTTTGGGGACTCAATCGCGGGTATGGTTTGCATCAACTTGGCAAACTCATCAAGCTCTCCCAGGAACAGAGAGGTAATGTCGCACAGCACGGTCTTTATAGTTGTCGCTTTCGAAACCTGCGGCTGTGGAACCCATGTGACATCCTCAGGACCGCTGAGAAGTTTATCCAGCCCCTCATAGTCGAAGATCAGCAGGTGATGGACCAATGCTCTTGGATTGTTCTGCTTCACCAAGTCCAACTCCACCAAGAGATCGTTGAGTCCTTCGGGATTCGGGTGCCTATCCACCACAGAGCCTCTACGTGATGCTGGCCGCGCCCACTCCGCATCTTCCTTGGACTCTTTTGGAAGCTCTTTGCCATCGGCAATCGCTATAACCACCAATGGTTCCCTAAAGATCTCGAACGGGAACAACTCCAGGTGTGAAAGTGGCGGAACCGAGATGGACAGATCATACAAGATCATCCCTGTAGGAAACGCAAGAGGAGAAAACATATCTGTGGACGATGCTGGTCAGTTTCATGTCTTAACAGCGACGTGGTCGTTCAATGTCTTCTGAACAGAAAGGAGTATGCATACTCCGATTTGGCCGCGCATCGGGACTAACGTCCCCCAACCGCACGACATTTTCCGCCTGGAGCCTCGCAGCAAAACTCAGGAAGCGCGAGCGCTTGATCCTTCCAATAGGGAGAAGAAGTGCACGAAGTCGTGCGGGAGCGATAGGGGAAAGAGGGTCTAGTCCCATGGTGACATCTATGTCGCCGCGGTGCGGAGGCAGTCCGTGATGCGCACAAGACTGCTTCCAGGGGATGCTCGAGAGCTTCTAGAGGTC
This sequence comes from Thermoascus crustaceus, assembly GCF_041956765.1. Lineage (NCBI taxonomy): Eukaryota > Fungi > Ascomycota > Eurotiomycetes > Eurotiales > Thermoascaceae > Thermoascus > Thermoascus crustaceus. The sequence continues at coordinate 1,215,932 of NW_027192532.1, read as the reverse complement.
ATGTGTAGGAGTTGGCAGCATCGCACAGGGCGGCACATCAACACAAAGAAAAAAGCAAACAATAGAATGGCGGGCGAGCCCAGTAGATGCGTTCTAGAGCTCCGGTCGAGACAGCATAGCGGACTTTCGAGTCGACGGGGGAAGCTCCCCTGCAGAGCCGCACGCGTGGTCTCTGCGGCGCGCCGGAGATCCCCTCGGGCCTCGCTGCCTGACGCCTCAGGCCGCAAGGTGATAAGCAACACCGCGATAGGTTGGTTGTGCTAAACTCCGCTGTCTCCGACAAGCGCGTGGGAGGCGACAGGGGCTTTCATCGCCTTGCACTATCTTGTCTGCCTTGGAATCCTCCCTTCCTTTTATCTCAATATTTTCCCTCTTTTCTCAGTGGAAAGGCGTCCCGGACAACTCTTTGTTACCCCACTTTTTCTCGTTGTCATAGTTGAGTATTTCCTTAAGCTCCCCGTAAACGTCTCCGCACTCCGCCTTGCGATCCATCTTGAGCTGAGCTCCCCGTTCAAAACAACCTCCCGAGCACCGGCCTCCTTGCGGCTATAGATGGGAAACTTTGTGTCCAGTAATCTACGCGCCGCTTAAATATGGCGCAAAATATCGACTTTAACGCGCTCAAGGCGCGAACCATGGGTTCTGGCAACGACGAGGAAGCCGTCACGGTTGATACGCGGGGCCTGATATCCAAAGTGCTATCGCGGTACTCAGGAAAATGGTATGTGGTTACTTCCTGGTTCTTTGATTTTGTATACAGCCAGATTGCTAATCCATTTAATTTGTAGGACCGTTCTCCGAGAGATGATCCAAAACGCCGCTGATGCTTCTGCCACCCGAGTGACTATCAAATTCGAGACGCTGCCTTCAACCACTGTGCCTGTACCTAACCCTGCTGATCCCACGACGTTAATCAAACACGTGATATCCCATCACACCCTCAAGCGTCTGCTCATATCAAACAATGGGCTCCCGTTCAGCGAGAAAGATTGGGCAAGGTTGAAACGAATTGCGGATGGTAATCCTGATGAGACCAAAATCGGCGCATTCGGAGTCGGGTTTTACAGTGTCTTTGATGACTGCGAGGAACCATTTGTGTCTTCAGGTGGGGATGCCATGGCCTTTTACTGGAAAGGAAATGCACTCTTTACACGCCGCTTGCGGCTGGCAGAGGCGGATTCCAACCCAGAGACAACTTTTGTGCTGGACTACCGCAATAATTCCTCCCCCGTACCGTCGTTAATGGAGCTGTGCCAGTTCCTCGCGACCAGTCTTACATTTGTCGGTCTCGAGACTATAGACCTCTGGCTGGACAATTGGAATCTGCTGAAGCTCACAAAGAAAACTGCTCCGAGCGTCAACATTACCCTGCCTAGGGATGTCGAGACAAAGACTCCCGAGGGCTTGATGAAGGTCCTAGGTGTCAAACGGGAAGTTGCCCAGGTCGACGCCACTTGGATGCGGGCCGTCGATTTTAACCCACGGGCTACTTCTTCGTTCCGTTTCGATGGTATCCGAGATACCACTGGCTCACTACGAACCTTCTTCTCAAGGTTCACGGGATCCTCTTCTCGCAGTGATGCAGAGAAGTCGGCGAAGGTGGAGAAAACTGATAAACCAGACGATACCCAGGACTTGATCAAGACGTCAACAACATCTGTCTTTTTGCACATCAACACCGCATCCATACAAGCGTCTATCAGTCAGACCCTGAGCAGCGAGCTGGAAAGAGCCACACGGAAACCGCCTCCAAAGCAGACCAGAATCGCTATTTTAACACCTTCTTACGATGCTAACATAGCCTCAGAGGCATCGCAATCGTCTCCGTCAGAAATCCTTCGTTCTATCCTCCCTTCAAAATCTGGAAGAGTGTTTATAGGATTTCCGACTCATCAAACGACTGGTCTAAACGCCCATATATCTGCACCCTCCGTTATTCCCACCGTTGAGCGAGAGAGTATTGATCTTAATACCCGTTACATCAGCAAATGGAATTTTGAAATGCTGAGAGCGGCGGGTATCGTGTGTCGGATTGCTTGGTCGGCTGAAATGGCGTCCATCAAGGCAAGAATATCTCCAAATGGCGAGCCGTCCCGGCGTTCGAAGATACGGGAGGGAGATATACTTGGTGTCCTCCCAGAGGCTATCCACACGGCCAATCAGTTTGTGTTCCGCGAGTCTACGCCCTCAGCACAGCTTGGTCAGACTATAGAGGATTCGTTTTGGATGTGCAACAAGAATGCATCTATCGAGGTGTTATCCACATGTGGAGTTATTCCAAGTCACCAGGTTCGCCTGGCCCCGAAAGAGCTGAGTTTCATGGACTCTATTCCCGTTCTTCCTGAAGATCTGGTTTTGAAAGCAAAAGACTTCATCAACAAACTGGTGGACTATGGACTAGTTATAGAAATCACTGTTTCAGACATAAAACGGGAACTAGAAGCAAGTACGTTGACTTCGAAACAGCTTGGCGAATTTCTTGCCTGGGTTGGCCGGAAAGCTTCACGGGGCGACCTGGATCCTCCAACAGTTAAGACTCTTTTAGGTGTGGCCGTTACGAACGACGATGCCGATGGTATTCCGAGCCGCTTGATCGTTCTCGCAGACATCAACAGCTACTTGAATCCTAGTCGCATACCAGCTGACCTTCCCTTGCCGCCTTATGTAATGCCCTTCAAATACACGAAGACTCTCGAGAAGCATGACCTGGAAGCCCTAGGGTGGGTGGAATTACAGATAGTCCCTTGGATTCGTTGGCTCATCGAGAATGCGGGCAATCGGAATGTCCTGCCGGTGGAGCAAGATATGACACACACGTCGTCGTTCTCTGCACAAGTCCTGCCTGTACTGTCTAAACAGTGGGATGGCCTGAGTCAGTCGTCGAAACAAACGGTCGTTAATCTTTTGCAACCACAAACAGTAATTCCTACCAAAGCGGGAATGAAGCGGCCTACAGAGGCATACTTTTCTTCTGTGCGGCTATTCGACGATCTTCCGACTGTACATGGTCTTAACAGCGTCAAGGAGAAGTTTTTGGCCGCCCTGGGTGTTCGAAAGACCGTCGAGCTCGGTGTAATTTTCGAGCGACTCTTGGATACTACCGAATCCGTTGACGTGAATGGCAATACAAAGAAGAAATGGAGCCATGTGGACTTGATCAAGTACTTGGCATCTGTTCGAGATGACATCCCTGCAAAGGATATCGAACGGCTCAAGACCACTAAGATATGTACAGCGGAGGGGTCTGACGGACGCATACGCTACAAGATCTCTGAGCTTTTTGAACCCAAGGACTCCCTCAAAAATCTTGGACTCCCTGTAATAGAATGGCCTGGGAAATACCAACCTACCAGCATCGAGGGCAAGTTTCTTACTACGTTGGGATTGAGAAAATACCCATCAGCGTCCGAACTGATAGAGCTCATGGCAAAGGCAGCGTCAGAGGATAATTCTGCGCTTCAAGGAAAGGCTATGTCTTACTACCTTTTTGAGTACCATACAAACGGCTATGCTGCGTTTGACACCAGCAAGGTTGTTTCTCCCTATTTGCCCATCGATGGGTCGAAGCAGTTGAGCACTCCAGGCAATTGTTTCACCAATGATGGAGCGGCTTTATTTGGGTTCCACATCCTCCGCAAGGACCTTCACCCACACGCTTCAAAATTCGGCGTGAAAGAGCATCCCCCATTGGTTGATTGTATAAATGTCTTGCTCAGGAGGCCACCTGTGACGCAAAAGGAAGCGAGGACCATATTTGGTTACCTAGCTGGGAGAGTAGGAGAACTTCCTAGAAGTGGGGTAAACGTGGACCGTGTTGGAAATGCGGAAATAGTGCCTGTAGCGACTGGAGAAATGTCTGAGAAGACACCACTCGTCCGCCATGTCGCTCCCAAGCTCTGCTATCTAGGACAAAGTGAAGACTACGGCGACATCTTCGACTTTGTTGACTTCGGTGACCAAGCCAACTTGTTCCTCATAGCGCTCGGGTCAAAGCAAGAACCAACCAAGGTAGAACTTGGTCGCATGCTGGTCAAAGAACCAGCGAGGATATCTTCGAGCTTCCAAAGTCCAGATAAATATCTGAGACTGCTGAGAAGCCTAGCTGAGAACATATCAGTTTTGAAGAGGGACAGAGAGCTCTTTAATGAAATGAGAAAGGCTCCGTTCCTTCTAGCTAGCAGAGAGCTACCTTCGCAATCTCAGACAAAGACCAAAAAAGAACATTCGACGGAGTCTGACGAGGACAGCTACGAGGATGAAGATGAAGGAATTAAAGAGTGGCAGCTAACCATGGCGAAAGATGCGGTAATCGTAGATGATTACCAGAGCTTCAGTCTCTTCAAGGAGCATATTCTCGCTGCGCCTCAAGAAGAAACTCTTGAAAAGCTTTATCTAGCTCTTGGAACACCTTATTTGAGCAGCATCGTTGAGGAGCAAGCTCAATGGGGCGCCACTGCTTCTGATCAGCGGCCAGCGCTCAAGCTCCAGAAGCTTATCAATGAACGTTCGAGACTCTTCCTTCATGACCAGTCTCCGGACTCCATAAGGCATGACACTAAGTGGCTCGAGAAGCATCTCAGCGTGCAAGTGGTGCAATCAATATCTCTCAGGCGGTCCCTCAAAGGTCGCCGGGCATCACATACTCAGAAACGAAGTGCGATCATCACACAGCAGCCTAAGGGTTACATGTTGTGGATCTGTCCCGGAAAATACAATCTCTATGAGATAAGTCAGGCGCTCGTGCATTTGATCCTCTTGAGACCGAAACTCCATTCGACTCTTACGTTAGAGATGTTGTTGAAGACCGATTTACTGGAGCTTAGGGCCCGTGGTTATAATGTTGAGCGCATTCTCAAACAGAAGGCTCATGAGGCAAGAATGGCAGAGGACAGACGCCAGAAGCAGTTGGAAGAGGAGCGCAGACGGCTCCAAGAGAGAGAAGCCAGGTGGATGGAGGCTCAGGAACAGCAAGCAGAAGAGCGGAAAACTCAAGCCACGATGCCGGGGCTTTTCCCAGATTCCCCCTCGAACACGAAAACTCCACATGAGCGTCAGCCGGAAGAACTAGACGATAACCATGATTCCCGGCCCCGTAGTCTATTTTCCAACCTTACCAGACGTCTGGGTTTCAATGAAGACGGACAAACGAAGAATCGCATTCAGTCCTTTTTCCAAGGCCAATCGTTCCTCAACGACACTCTCGATCCACAGAGGAACGCTACCCCTCCTCCTCCTCCTTATTCTGCTGAAGATCCAGGAAAACAGAAGCCCGGCGAACCCAAGGCAGTCACTTCTCCACATGCCTTACAGGCAAACTTGCTTTCCGCTATCCAATCCTGTCGACCTCACGGATCTTCTGGTGTCTACAGTCGCCCTGAGACCAATCAAGTAACTGAAATCAAGTCTTATTGTGATGAACGACCGGGCCAAGACCTGGAATTTGCCGCAACCCTCGCTTCCGGTATTAACTTTTTAATTGTGAGGTCGGTCGGCGACAGGTCTGCCTTCCTCGCCGAAAACTCTGCCGGCATCAACACGTTCTCCTCGATATTGATAGACTGTGCAAGTGTGTTCGCCGTGCGCGTCGATAGCATCAGCATATTCTACGACCCTGGTGGTAAGACCATCGCTTTCAACCAAGGCGGTAGCCTATTCTGCAACTATCTCTATTTCAAACAACTTCACCAGCAGAAGCTCTTTAGTGACCCGACCAACGGCAGAGCTGATGCGCTCGTGTACTGGTGGGTGATTCTGTGCCACGAGCTGGCTCACAACCTCGTCGCGGACCATAGCTCTGATCATAGCTACTACACGTAAGTTTAACTTTTCTTCAGATATACTTTTACAAACTCTGATGCTGACTTTTGTTAGTGAGGGTTTTGTCGCTCAATACTTCCCCAGGGTAGCCCAGAAGCTAGCTGGGAGTGTACCTGCATAATCGGTTCTCCGAGGGATAGTTCCGAGATCTTCGACCATGAGATTATGACTATGAGTCAGCACATACGGACCATTTCTCATGGATATGAATGACGGTGTTTAGCGTCCACGAAGCTACGGCTATTGTCTTTGTGAATCTCATCTATTGTACTTTGCGTGTTATTTTTGGGAGGTTCACTCGCTTACATCTTTGGATACATGTCTATGTACAGCTATGAAGTTTTATGTGATCGGGCCGATAAAGTATCTAGTAAAGCTTAGAACGGGTAATGATAGATTTGCTTCCACTTATTGGGAGTGTATATTCTGGTCATCCAGGATCGGAGATTTTGCCACCGAACCGATGAGGTGTAAACTTAAGTCGCGTACTAACGGAAGCCAACATACGCTTCTGATATCGCTGAATGGGAGATTTCAGCTCGATTGCAGCCTTTACTTCCATGACAGTTAATATGGCAATATTTGTTCCTGCTCACCAGTTAAACGTTGATGCGAACCTTGGAACCTGCCCGTCGGAAGGCCCTCCTCCGCCTTTCCGGTTACGGTTAGATGGAAGAACCCGCGAAGATTTTCGGCATCCCGCGGCGTTTCTGGGCGACAGCGTTCGGGCCCATGTTGGCCCTCGACATGCCTTGATGCTTTTTTCTTGGTCTCCTTTGCTCATCACTATCTCCCAGGGAAACTCAAGTCTCTCATTTGATATGCCCAGTTTTCTTGGGTTCTCTCCATTCTTTACTCCGCTGTAAAAGGCATAGGCCTGCTCGCCAATCCGAAAAAATTGGGGTTCGCCACTTCTTTAAAGTTAAATTCCAGCCCTAATTCTACTGCATGGACTCAACACCCGCGTAACGATGCGATGAATAACTAGCATATATTGGTTCTGACAATTTTTGATACCCCTGACCTTTTCAGTTTAATATTCTCTGTTGGATCTCTTACTCTGTTCCGACATCATGGACAACTCATTACCAATGAGTTCTGCGGAGCCGAAGCAGCCTCTATCACCTTTTATCGAGGCCACACACCAGAAACATATTCTTTATGTTGATGCCTATGATTCTTTTTCCTACAATATTATTGCGATGCTGGAAGAGAATCTGAATGTCAAGGTGACAGTGATGACCATCGACTCGGAATGGCCCAGTGGAAATATGGTCAAATTTCTACAGCATTTTGAAGCTGTTGTTCTTGGCCCCGGTCCCGGGAATCCTACAACTCCCAAAGATGTCGGCATTATGAAAGATATTTGGACCTTGAAGGACGCGGAACTGGTTCCAGTTCTTGGTATCTGTCTTGGATTTCAGAGTCTGTGCTTCCACCACGGGATTTCCATCGAACGGCTTCCTTACCCGCTTCATGGCCAGGTTCGTCGTGTCACAACGGTGCACAGCGATATTTTCAAAGATCTGCAGGATTTTGAGGTTACGCTATATCATTCTCTGTACGCCAAGTTAGGCGTTTCTGAGGAATCCACAGGGAAAGTACATGAGAACGGAGAATGTAACGGACATCTTCCCGAAGCCAACGAACTCACCTTCCTTTCCTGGTTGTCTCTTGACGGAACTGATTCCACAACAGTCCAGCAGATTCCGATGGCTGTCTGTCACAACGGGAAGCCTTTCTGGGGATTTCAGTTCCATCCAGAGTCATGCAAATCGGATAGGAATGTCTGCGCAGAACTCTTGAAAAGATGGTGGAAAGCATCCCTGGACTTCAACGAAAGGTCCGGGCGTCTAATACATGGCAACCCTCCTGAGGCAGTTTTGCGCCCTTCTTACGCGACGAATGCAATTCCGGAGATAGCGTTCGATATGCTCGATTGGAGTGTCTCTATGTCAGAAACATCTGCTTACCGAACATTTTCACTCCGAAACTTGACAGCGGTGAAGATATGTGAGATTCTGAACGAACCAGGCTCACCAACCGTCCTGTTTCAGTCCAATGGGAGATACAACGTTATATCCGTGCCAAGCCCCGATTCTTGGAGGCTTGAGTATTATGTTCCAAGCAAAATCATGCTACTGGAAAGGATCAGTGATTTACATCGTGAGAAGCCCGACTCAAATGGAAATCACTCGGGGCACAGTGAATGGAGTATAAAGAGGGCTCTTGATGTCACTCAGTTCTGGGATTCTCTGAGGTATTTCATGGATAGGAAGAAGGTCAGCTCAGGTTGCAACGTTGTTCCGTTCTGGGGCGGCTTCCTGGGTTACTTTTCTTACGAAATGGGTCTTGCCGGTCTGGATCGTCCTAAAGCTGCAGCTGCGGATTTCTGGCAACAACAAGCCTCTTGTGCGCGACCATTCGAGGAAGTGGATAATATTTCTATGGAGGACCCGCCAGACGTCAGCTTACTCTGGGTTGAGCGAAGCATAGTTATCGACAACAAAACGAGGCAAGTCTATATACAATCCACACGAGGAGTTGACGGCGTGCAGGGCGGGTGGCTTGACCATACGCTGCAACATCTGGAAAGTCTCTCCCATGTTGATGAAGATGAGGGCCAGGAGCTCTCAGATTCCGTGTTTGGAGGTGCTACGATCGAACTTCCAGACGAAGAGTCCTATAAGAGACAAGTCCAGGCCTGCAAAGCTGAGCTCAGTGCAGGAGAATCATATGAGCTATGTTTAACATGCGAAACACGCATCAAATTGCAGTCTGCTACGGACAAACAAAACCGCGATCTACGTCCTTGGCAGCTGTACAAGAGACTCAAACGATACAACCCGGCAGCCTTCAGTGCTTACGCGAGACTGGGGAAGGTCAAGGTTGCAAGCAGCAGCCCCGAGTGCTTTCTCAATTGGGACAGAAATTCCATGTTAGAGATGAAGCCGATGAAAGGAACTGTGAAGAAGACAAGCGACACGACTCTGGAGAAAGCAAAAGAAATACTTTCCACAACCAAGGAGATGGCGGAAAATCTGATGATCGCGGACCTGATACGCCACGACCTGTACGGTATCTGCGGGACTGACAGAGTCCATGTTGAGAAGCTTCTTGAAGTTGAAGATCATGGTCGAGTTTACCAAATGATCACGCATGTCAAGGGTGAGGTTGATCATCGACATCTTGGTTTTGCAGTCAAGGACATGCCGCAGCTGAAAACGCCAAACATGTCCGTTCATGGAATTACCGCTTTACAGAGATGTCTACCACCGGGGTCAATGACTGGTGCGCCGAAGGAACGCTCCTGCATGCATCTTAGCTTAATTGAGGGTCGCAAGCGTGGAATTTACTCCGGAGTTATGGGATACCTCGACCTCGGAGGCGGAGGCAGTTTCTCGGTGCTCATCCGAACGGCTTTCAGCTGTACCAGTGATGGTCAACTGGAGGAAATCTGGCGAATCGGGGCCGGTGGAGCCATCACTGCACTCAGCACAGCAGAGGGTGAGTGGGATGAGATGCAGACCAAATTGAGAACGGTCCTCAACGTCTTTGCGTCTTTGGACCCGAAGGAGTCGAATAATTGAATACCCCAGAGGCAAAGGATAAGTCACATAAGTTGAGCTTTGCTAGCTCAAAGTGACCTCTCGAAATTCTTTTTTCCAACATACACCGCTCTTGGAGTTAATGGCTTGTACATATATTCTGTTCTACCTGCGAGCGGACTGGTTTTAGATGGCGTTCTTCAACACGCGCTTTTGGATCACTGCAGTGTGATGGCGACTATGTACACATTTATATACGGCATGACGTTACGGGTAGGGGCAAAGGTATAGACATCGAGAGGCATAGATTCAACATTTAGCGTCGGTGCTTGGGTGACTGGGTTGGGTTTTGTCTATACATTTTCTCTAGAGTTAATTGAGATATTATTGCTTCGTTGTCTTCCTCACTTGGGTATCGTAATAGGGCTCATTAGCGTTGTATATGTAGATCTAACAGCATCGACTTGCGAGACTGATTGTTGACTTGGAATCATGACTGTGGCTGTGCGAAATGGTCCACTGGATCCGCCTATTCAGGCATCAGCTCTCACTGGGAACATGCAGACAAGCATACATCGGATAACTGCAGCTGCAGTGGAAACTCTTGTTTCTCAAACGACAGTTCAGCGTTCTTTGTGTGGACATCCGCTTCACCGCGGGATTAAGATCAGGTTAACAAGACGGCCTTGAGAGAAACTGCCTGTTGGGAATAGATAAGCTTATGTATGCTCCCTTTTGTAGGCGGTACAAAGTACTAACGCTCTGAGATGAGGTGCAATTCACTCATCGGTAAGGTAGTTATGAGACTGAAAGATGCTGGAGGACCCCTCAGTGACAGGCGTCCATTCGCCAGCGCAGCTCGAGCAGCCTTCCAGGCAACCCAGCCTAGTCGGGAAAAAGACCGAATGGGCTTCCGTCTTCACGTCACGTCTCTCGAATCCCAAACCCAGACCCATGTTCTCTCCCAAGCAGTTGGTCTTTTCTTCTCTCTTTTCGACTTCTCGATATCAAGTGCTTCGGTACTGATTGATATATTCTCCCTTTCTGTGATGATATCGTGGAGCGCAAAGGCTAGTTCTCGCATCTTTCCTCTTGTGGCAGCTAACGCTCTTTCTGCGGAGTACCTAAGTCCATCGTCCCCGCAGACGATAAACGCAAGATGGAGATATTCTGTCGAAACGTACCCGAGCACTTAAAAGACAAACATCTGGAGAAAGAATTTCGCCCGATCCTTGCAGAGTTGAAGATCTTTACCTTCTCATGTCGCAAGCTCTCGAGCAAGGGCCATGCCTTGCTCACCATCCCCGACGCGCAAAAGGCGCGAGACCTGTTGTCCAGGTATCCCAAACCGCCAAGAGGCCAGAGGAGAAACCCCGGCCAGTTGCTGAGAATATTCAACGTACCGATCTTCATCGAACAAAGCAGAAACCCACCGGATCCGTTTCATCTCCGCGCTCTGGAAGAAGAGGAACGGAAGAGGCTGTCTCGCAAGCCCAGCACTGCTGTTGCGGCTCCTGCCGCCCCTAAGAAGCAGAGGTCGTTCTTCATTGTTTCCTTGTCTTGTGGTGTCTTCGATTACTCTGGAGATGTGCCTGTATTCGTGGATTATTTCTACCTTCCACGGTCGGGAAAGGTCGTATTTGGGAAGCGAGGGCTGAATGTGACTATCGAAAATATCGAAAATCCTAACGGAAATCCTCTTCAAGACCAGTACCAAGTTGAATTCGACTATTCGACCATTGCAGGGTCCATATACCTTGGTGGACATGATACACCGTCGATAACATTCTCCTGCCATGGCGCCCCTCGTCTCTTTCGAGAGAGTCCCAACCTTACAGACATCCTTGGGCTGCGCTCCCTGCTTAATGGAAAGAAAGAGGAGCCCCTCAGGAAGAGAATCTGTCATCTTGGACCCGATCACAAAGTCATCGTCGCGACCTGCTTTACTTATCGCGTTGTCCTGAGCGACCCTACTGACATCTACCAAGTCCGCAACCTGTCGAGCGAGCGACACATCCCACATCTAGCAAGGTGGATTGACAGACGGCTTCCCCCTTTCATGCCATATGCTGAGCAGCTTGGACGGTTCCTGATCTGGCTGAGCAGTCAAAAATTTCCTTTTCAGATCAAGTATCAGCTTCAGATGCTTGTCTGGAACGGAGTACTTCCTATTAAGAAAGTTGTTGGGCTGTCCCGATACGTATCCGATGTTCTTTCCAGAAGGAGAGTTGAGATCGCTGCTAAGACCCTTCAGGAACTACCAAGAAAGCTTCAGTTTCCTGGACCTGATGTGGAGAAGTCTGAGTTTAGCATTGATCAACTGGTACAGATTTTGACAGAGATCGAAGAGGGTAGTTTCCTCCATTATCTCGAATCTGGAAAACGTGGGTATACGCATGAGCATCAAATTGCTATCCACAGAGTTACTGTCACTCCTACCGGTATCTTTCTCTATGGACCTTACGTTGAAACAAAGAATAGGGTCTTGCGAAGATATGAGAAATACAGTGATCACTTCCTGCGCGTTGAGTTCTTAGATGAGTCAGGAGACGCAGTACAATACGACCCAAGGGCTAATCTCGATGAGATCTTCAATTCACGCTTCAAGGAGGTCCTGAAAAGTGGCATCATTGTTGCTGACCGCAGGTTTGAGTTCCTCGGATTCTCCAACTCATCTCTCCGTGCACAATCATGCTGGTTCGTGGCTCCATTCACTATGGATGATGGCGAGAGCCTCGACGCTAGCAGCATCATTCCAAAACTGGGTAACTTTGAACATATCCGCTCGCCATCGAAGTATGCAGCGCGAATTGGACAAACTTTCTCGGATACCATGACATCAATTGCGGTAGATCGCAATATCGTTAAGGTTGTTGACGATGTAACGAGAAATGGTCGAGTCTTCAGTGACGGTTGTGGCACGGTTTCAAAAGGAGTACTATACAAAATCTATCGAGAATATGCTCTTCGGGCAAGAGTGAAACCTACTGTCTTTCAAGTTCGGTTTTCAGGTAAGGACCTGTGCTGGACGGCAAAATGATTCCTGGCTAATCCGTGACTCTAGGGGCGAAAGGGATGCTTTCCGTGGACTTTTCCAAGAAAGATGAAGAAATAATGTTGCGAAAATCCATGGTCAAGTTTGAGGCTGTAGAAGATTACAACATTGAGATTTGCGGGGCAGGCACAAATGCGCTTCCTTTCTTCCTCAACGCACAGATTATCAAGATCTTTGAGGACTTGGGTGTCCCTCTCAGTTCATTTCTCGAGTTACAGGAAGCAGAGGTCGAAGAGCTGAAGTCCACCATCCAATCACTCGAACAGGCTGCACGCTTTCTGGAACAATCCCATATTGCCAAGTCCACTCAACTTCCCTGGCTTATCCGGTTCTTGAGGTCACTGGGTCTTCATCATAGGAATGATCGTTTTCTCCGCCAGGCGGTTGAACTTACGGCCATTATGAAACTGCGTGATCTCAAATATCGTGCTCGCATCCGTGTACCTAAAGCTGTCACCCTTTACGGTATCATGGACGAAACGGGAATCTTGAATGAAGGAGAAATATTTTGTTCTGTTCTAAGTGATACGTTCCATCGGGAGATTCTAGTCCACAAAAAGGTGATTATTACCAGATCACCAGCGCTTCATCCGGGTGACATTCAGCTGGTAAACGCCGTGGACGTTCCGCAAGATTCTCCGCTTCGGCGGTTACATAACTGCGTCGTGTTCAGTCAGAAAGGCAGCAGAGATCTTCCAAGTAAGCTGAGTGGCGGCGACTTGGACGGAGATCTGTATAATATCATCTATGATGAGCGTCTGATGCCAACGAAAATTGTGGCACCAGCCGATTACCCCCGTGTGCAAGAGAACGTGCTCGATCAACCGGTTGCGAGGTACGATATTATCGATTTCTTCGTAACATTTATGCAACAGGACCAGCTAGGGAGGATTGCAAATATCCACAAGGTTCTCGCTGATCAGAGACCTGAAGGGACATTCCACGGGGATTGTCTAACTCTGGCTGAATTGCACTCGACTGCAGTTGATTTTCCCAAAACTGGAAAACCGGTATGTCTTCCAATAGGTACCTTTATATGTTTATGTGCCTTGAGGTTTATTGTTCTAATCTATGAAAAGGTCGACTTAGGTCGCATCCCGAAATGCCGCCCCTATCGCCCTGATTTCATGGCTCCCAGTCCACGAGTACATGTCGAAGAGGATATCTCTATCCTGGAACAAAGGGACGAGAAAGGATATGAGAGCGACGATGAAGACGGGCCACGACTACGCTACTACCGCAGTGAACGTGCCCTAGGTTACCTCTATCGAGCGATTGATGAACAAACCTTCCTTCAGGATCTCAAGTCGCTCCCAAAAATTGGAGGAACCAGCTTACTTGATCAGCTATGGAGCTACGTCGACCGTCAAACAGCAGGGTTTCTCTGGGATCACTGCATTGAAGACGCAGAAAAGGTCAAAGAAGTGTAAGCTTTCTATACTATTCTTCCCTTGGTATCTAATTCTCATCAATCTCTTTAGATACGAAGACAACATGCAAGACCTCATGTATCAGTATTCAGCTTCTCCGTGGAAGACAGCCCTTACCGAACTAGAAGTCTTCATTGGCACAATCATGGGAGAGAACAGCAAGATATCGAGACGTCAAAAGGAATCGTCGAATACTATGAGAGAGCGTGAGCAAATTCTTCCAAACAACTTAACTAGAGCCACACATTACTAAACGTTGATAGAATACGATCGTCTCGTTGAATTTACCATGTCCATGATCCTGGATCGGGAGACCGGCACTGAATCTTTGGAGCGCTCCATCGCCTGCTTTTGGGTCGGCGTTCGTGACGCGAAGGCTTATCGGCCTGGCCTGAAACAGGTGAAGCTAGAGAGTTTCACCTGGATCGCGGCGGTTGCATGTCTGCAGGAAGTTGAGAGATTGCAAGCTCTGACCTTTCATCTCTTTTAGCTATTGATTGCTTTTTTATGGGTGGACTGTTCAGATCAATTTGATGTCTAGTGAAGGAAAGGTTTGATACGAATAGTACAGTATGTCTTCGGGATGGTTGTGGTTGTCGAAAGCATTTTCATCATCTGTGTCACGAAATTGTTACGAACTTGGTCATGGGCATGGTTGTGTCTTTTGTTAGAGAAATCAGAATAATATAGCGGTGAATTAGTTTCATGAAACGCTTCAAAAATCTACAGTACCCAATGAAAGTACAGTAGCTTGCCATATCTTTTGTCACCCCTCCCCTGCTGCCTAACAGCTTGGCGGATTGCTATTTTATACCCATGTGATTTTGAAGCTATTGGAGGGTGCCCAGATTCCATGATAGGTCATAAACCCTAGACAAAGCCAGCACAGATCAAAATATAGCAAAAGCAGCAAGATAGGTGGCTTGGACAGGGGGGAGGGGTGCCGAAAGATATGGCAACCTACTGTACGTACATCTAGGTAGGTACATACTTGAGAGACCTATTATTACGCTACAAAGTCTCTCGTCACCACATCACATCCGACAATGCAGACATTTGGGGAGACTCTCGTTACTCTCGAAACCCCGGGATATATTTTCTCTAATTTGTCATTACCCGCTTCCTTTTACTTCGATCAAGCACAACAAGGCAACCGTTCATACTCTATTCTTCCTCACGATGGGGCAAATTTTATAAATATATTTATCCTCAGGTATCACATCACGTAAAACAATAGCAGGCTAACCTAAACTATCCAGATCGGGGCAGACGATAAGAAAGCAGCAGGAATATCTACATCACCGGTAACTTGGCCAGAAAAGAGTGCGCATTTTCTTTGATAAAAAGGCAAAGAAAGAAAGAAAGAAAGAAAAACCGTCTTTTTTATTTGCCTACGCGGCTTGGCTTGGCCATTTTCATCTTGAGATGATATATCAAACAGATCACATGCATGCCTCTTCCACCTCCCTAGTCAGGATGCAAACATCTCAAACAATCTGCGGAGAAGGAAAGAGTGCATGAGGTCCAGATCGAGCTCTTCTCGACTGTGACAGCCACTTCGCCGCAGGACACGGTTCTTTCTTTTGCTTCTGCCCTTTCTTGTTGATTTCGGTAGAGAGGGCTAATTAATGGCGGGCTCCCAAGATGCGCCGCTGGAGGAGATCCTTTGGCGGTCTCCTCCGCATGTCCAGATGATGGGCGGTTACCTCCATTCAAACAATAGTATGGAAGCTCTATTCCCCGCACGATGCCGTCTGATTCTGTATCTTTTTACGGAATTTTCTTTCTAACGTCCAGCACATTGACTAGTTCTATTCTACTTCGCCGAATCGCCTTTCTTCGATGCGACCTCGAACAATGCCTCTCTCGCCGTCCAGGCCAGCTACAACGAGGCCTTCCGTCAGTTCGTCGAGACGCGGGAAGCATTTGAAGGCAGATTGAAGACGATGCAGGGGTTGGAGTTCATGGTCACGTACGATCCATTGCAGGCTGCCGCGCAGTCTGAAACGGCTTTCGCGCATGAGCCTTCGAACATATGGGTGATTCGGAAGCAGATGAGGCGCAAGCGCCCAGGCTTGGAAGACGAGGTCACCCCACTGTCGACGTATTTCGTGGTCGGGGATACGATCTACATGGCACCGTCGGTTGCGAGCGTCGTTGGGAACAGAATTGTGCGTTTTGACATATCTACGTGACTTGTTCTGTGGTACTACCTGGAGGACTGACTGATTGAGAAGCTCTCGGCCGTCACATCCCTAACCAAGCTCCTTAACATTGCCTCTCCCCTACCGATATTCTCCGCTTCCTACGGACATACTTACATGCCTCCTGTTCCCAAGTCGATTGACGTAGCCCAACCCGGGGCAGCTCAGGCGCAACAGAGCAAAGAGAGCACACCCATGCCGGAAGCAGCAGCGCAACCTCAGACCAAGGCCCCGCTGGCAGGGACGAACGTGAGCACCTCCACGTTCCAAGATACCAGAAGCCTGGCGGAGGCTTTCAATCTTCTGTCGAAGTATGGCGACGAATTTATGGATGAGAACCCTCTCGTGGGAGAGCCCGGATCGTTCATCCTATCCAAATCGAGTGATGCGTCCGTTCCTATCCGGCAACAACCACCGCCAAAACCAAGCACACCCGTACCTGCTGCTGCTGCTGCTGGGAGAGCAGGGACTCCGAGTGTCACGGCCAAGACAGACACTGCATCTGTGGCTCAGAAAACTACTGCAAAAGCACCAGAGAAAGAGAAGACTCCGACCAGTCCCGATGAGAACAGATTGAAAAGGAAGAGGAGCAAGGTAGCACCATGAGATACCCTGGGCAGAATGAGCGTGGTCATTTTGTTCAAATTCCTTTACATATGACTCAGTGTTTATCGAAAGGGCGGATTTTGTAGAATGCTGGCGTTATGATTGGTTTTTGATTGAGTCATCCTCGGGGGGCTTTCTGTATTAGTTAGCACTGTTACATGGCGTGAGGTCTTTTCGCAAAAAGCGGGGCATGAGGACCATAGATAATACATAGTGTACAAAATACGATGAATTGAGATCAGTGAAAAAGAAACTGCAAAAACGACAAAGACATAAAGCAGCTTCATACTCCCCTCTTGGCGGCCAAGATCCAAGGTCTCTTTGTCCGACCCTTGCTTGACGTGGAGAACACCCAACGGCTACCGACATCAGCACTTCCCGCTTCGATGTGGATTAGGTAATTTTATAATCAATTGAAGGTAGTAGATGCAACAATAACAGGTTCAACGGTTTTTTCTCCGCTTAGGCTGCCCGGTGTGCCCTGTTATGCTGTTACTGGTTTGGCTGAACACGGCGCGCATCGTGCCAATTATATCATAGATCCCCACCTGCGGTTCAACATGCGTTTCCAGGTTCCAACAAGCCGGCGGCCTGCGATCAAGTGACTCGACGGTCTTTGTTCCAGAAGACAAATCCAGGTCCCGTATTTTTCTATTTCTCATTGTACGTGGCAACAGTGGAATTATTTGAAGAATACGAGACAAAAAAGATACCCGGGATTCCCCCACTCCCACTATCGCTCATTTCGTCCTTTCTACTTTCTACTACTTTGTCTAGTACAGTATATAGATCTGTACTACATACCTACATCAATACCGCAGTCGAGTGGACTAGTACATACCTCATAGCAACATGACAACCTCCCAGCAAGATAAGCCCGCAGTGGTCTGCGTATTGTACGTCCTCCTTCTTCCTCCATTTCCAGCAGCCAAAAACAACCTCAGCTAACCTCGCTCTCAACACAAAACAGCTGCGGCTCCGTCGGGGGCAACGACCCCGCGCACCTCGAGTCCGCACGCGCCCTCGCGCGCGCATTCCACGAGAACAACGTCCAGCTTGTCTACGGCGGCGGCACCGCAGGCATGATGGGCGAGCTGGCCCGCACTCTCGTCAAACTGTCCGGCCCGCAGGCCGCGCACGGCGTGATCCCCCGCGCCCTGGTCAAGGTCGAGGAAGGGTACAAGGACTCGCAGGAGCTGGACCCCGCCGCGGCGACAGAGAGCGCTCAACGCGAGCAGGCCGGCGGTAAGGCCCCCGAACGGGTCCTCCCCGATCCGATGGACAAGACGACGCTGTTCAAGGAGTCCGAGTACGGCGTCACGACCATCGTGCCGGATATGCATACCCGCAAGCGCCTCATGGCGACGAAGGTGCTTGAGGGTGGCCCCGGTTCCGGGTTTGTTGCGCTTGCTGGGGGGTTTGGGACCATGGAGGAGGTCATGGAGATGACGACGTGGAATCAGTTGGGGATTCACGGCGTCGGGGTGGTCCTGGTGAACATCAAGGGGTTTTATGATGGGTTGTTGGCGTGGGTGAAGAATGCCGTTAAGGAAGGGTACATCAGCCCCGCGAATGCGGAGATTCTGGTCGAGGCGAAGGATATCAGTAAGGTCTTGACCAAGTTGAGAGACTACAAGGTCAGCAATGGGCGGATGCAGCTGAATTGGGGGCAGGAGTGAAGGTAGATGTCGATTTGGTTATGATTGTTGTTATTATTTAGAGGATCTGTAGGCCTGGTTCGGGGTCTATAGAGGCGACTTATGCTCTGTAGAGAGGCTTACGACAGGGGGGTAATTATTATTATCATGGCTTATTCATTTCGGGGCATGAAAAAGCGAACCTTGGAATCATTGGCATGCAATCAATTCACGTAAAAAGGATAGATAGATTTCGTTATGAATTGACTGCTTCCAAAGGAAAAAAGAACATGCATTATCCGTTTCATACTCGACTTGAAGGCAGTCCCCATTACCCAACGGCGTGAATTTTGTGATGTCATCTATTAAGCGGATTCCTCCGCATTATGAATCCACTTCCATAGCACCAGCTTCCGATGGTGCCCGTGACCCGTCCAGGGCCTCCAGCAAGGGTGCGATCTCCTGGCCATCGTACAGCTTGAAGCTCTCGATCCTGCCCTTGGCACCCTCCGGGGCCAGGCCCACAATTCCAACACTCGTGTTGTCAACCGTCAACTCCTTGTCCTGCGACAGGGTCTCTTTGAGGGCCTTGAGGCCATGGCTAATCAGCTGCTCCCGCGAGCTGTCCGCAAACTCATCCAGGTGCCTCTCCAGATATGTCCTCGCCATCTGAGATCGGGCACCAATGGCACAAGCGATCATCTCCTGCGTCATCCCGGAAGGCTGGAACTCGAACAGGTGAGGGCCCGACTCGTCAACACCGGCCACCAGCAGCCCGACACCGTAGGGCCGCTTGCCGTAGTGCTGGGTGTTGGTCTGGGCGCGGTCGCCGATCTGTGAGACGATCCGGTCGAGGGGCATGGCGCGACCGTAGGTCATCTTCGACCCGAGACACTGCTGCTTCATGAAGTTGGAGAGGACACGGGCATCCGATGCCAGACCGGCGATGGCGATGCCCATGTGCGAATCGATGGAGATGATCTTCTTCTGGTACGAGGAGAGCTCTTCGGCATTACGCTGGACAAGTAAAGGAACATATGTTAGAAGCTTTGCTGAAATTTCTTTCTGCCTTAATCGTCCGCAGCGGACGTTGTGAAAACTGGATGATCACTGTCGAACCTTCAAGCCGACCAGGACGGCATGTGTCTTGCTGACGACCCCCACCACGACGGAACCTTGCTTGACTGCTTCTTGTGCGTATTCAACCTGGAATATCCGGCCTTGTGGCGAGCTATATGGGGCATAAGTTAGCACCCGATAAGCTTGTAGACTACTCCAGGAACTTACAAGGTCACCGAGTCATTGTCGTAGTTGTTTCTGAACATGGTGGAAGGTCAAGGGAGGGAGGGGTAGGGACGCTTATTCCGGTGGTTCAACGGGACACAGGAGAATCCTTGAAGGAGAAAATAAAGGAAATAGGTAAAAGACGGCTGGTGGAAGTTCGTGGGAGGTATGAAGCTGGGGCTATGGGGTCCGGAAATCCATCTGATGCTGTAGGCAGTGAGCGACGACGCGGTAACTAGAGCTCCAGGCCCGTTTGGGACAAGTTTGTGCCTGAGGCCGCAACAGCCTCATCACTGAAGCTCCCGCCGAGGCAACGTCACCCCATACTGCTCAGGCAGGCGTTTCATCTCCAGGCAAGCATTTCTGCGTTTATACAGGGGAAGATTCGTCTATGCCACGGCACTGATGAATACATAGCCTTGTTTCCTGCTGTCTGTTACTGTCCTCTTCTGAAGCCAAATCTGCAATAACCGCAGTTGGTCAACCTCACCTCGTCCACCCGTCAGCTCCGTCCCCGCAATCATGGCGGGACTAAAGACTATTATCGCTCTTTCATTTGTACGTTCCTCATTTATTCTATGCTCGTCGCTAAGCGCTTACTGACTCTCAATCCCAGGTTCTTGCCATTGGTTTCCTCCTCGTTATCCTCTCCTCCGCGCTATGGCACAACTTCCTTCCTCTTCTCGTTGTCGCGACCTATGTCATTGCGCCATTGCCCAACTGGATATGCGGGCGATGCGCGAACCCCGATGACTTCATTGAGAGCGCTGGCAATGCAGTGGTTGATTTTGGACGCTTCCTCACGGGGTTCCTTGTCGTGATGGGAATCGGTACGTTGGGCTATGATACCCGAGGAGGTCTCTCCATCAATCTTTTCGAAGATCGCCGTTATCACGAAAGGTTGATGGAGGCGGCTCTCTATATTTCCCCTTCATGCTGAATAGATACCAACTGTCATGTTTAGCACTCCCAGCTGTCCTCGCCCACAGCGGCGCGATTCAAGTCCCTGCGATGATAATGTCTATCCTTGGAGGACTCCTTATCTACGGAACTATTATTAGCTTCTCGATGTTTTTCCAGGAGCAGGAGGAATTCTGAGGATGTGGATTGATTGTTAATCAGCTGCGCTGGAAACATTCGTAGTCGTTGATCTGTGAACGTTCTCAAATGATTTCCCACTATCGGTTTCGCTTCGTTCTCTCGGAACGATTGCCATTTGCAAGTACTACTGAAGTTTTATGGGGCATGCTAGGCGCAGGAATGGATTGATTCTGGCGAGGTTTCCAGTCTTCTTTCATGCCTTGAAGATTTGCCCTGTGTGTTGTGTGTTTGGATGTATGTATGTACAGTACGCACTATGAGGACATATATAGTGATCGTAACAGGGTCCCTATATACGAATTTATGTCTTCATGCTAGAATCCTTTTTCATAAGGCCATTTTTCTCAAGATTGCTTTAGTCATTGATGATTATCACGTGATTGCGCGCCTGTCAGAGATAGGCAGTGGACGCGTTCAAGAGGTACCGGTATCAACCATCAGGTACCACACATCAACAAGTAGCTCCATGTGAACATCATGTTCTCCTTGTAATTAGCTTCCAGTTACCCTTTAGCTGTGAAATGATGATAGGAAGAGCACACTTACAATGGAAGTCTGGTCGGGAAGCATTCCGTGGAACACGGAAGTCCCGTTGAAAGGCAAGCACGCGACCCTTCCGCATAGCCATTACTCTGCTGACCTGAAAGCTGTATCACAGGAGTGAGACTTATTGTTTCTTCCTCCAATTCCCAAGGTGATCTACTTAAGGACGCCAAACTTTCCGTCTGCTCCCTCGTCAACCCAGCCTTGATACCCCTCTACGCACGAGCGGGACCGAGCCTCGAGTTACACACCTCCGATGTCGAAACGTCACAATGGTTGAAGAGCAGGTTGTTGAGCAATATCTGGCTAGAAGAGGATGAGATTGAGAAACGCCAATTGATTCAATGCCCCGTTGGACTTTTAATCACCGTCGAACAGACGAGGAAAAGGAACAATGGTGGACATAATGTCTCTGACTTGCTGGTTTACGGGATCTTGTCCAGCGCAGGCTCGTTGGACCGTCCGCCAACACCTCCCATATCATCGTCCCCCGATGCCATGGATCAGGATCGTGCCAATTCTGCAGTGAGAAAGGAGCTCAGGGTATACGCCGTCCCTCTATCCGCTGCTCTCGTCACCAAAGCCCAGGGCCTCCCTTCCCCGCCGCAGAGCCCAGGGGATGATACCAATGACAATGTCACGCACTTCGCAGAGTTCATACCTGATATTCGATCTCCAAGTCCTAAGCGAAAACGCGTAGCCACCCTCTTCGAAGTTGCGGCGCAGCATCATAAACGAGTGCGACAGAAGGGAGGAGAAGCCGTATCCCAGCTGATGGCCAGCACAAACTCCCAGTCATCTTCACAATTGCATACTACCCTCCGGATCAAGAAAGAGCCGGAAGAATATAGCAATCCTGCCTTGGAGAGACTAGCCTCGCAGCGGTCGCGGTCTCTGTCCGTGGGCGTTAGTAACGCACGTGCTGGAAGTAGACATGTTGACTTACGCATGGAAACTCCCCGGCCTAGCACGGCCAAAAGTCAACCGCGGAGTGCAGCCAGCAGAAAGAGCACCCCTAATCCGTTTGCGGAATCATTCAGTCGGCCGTCGGAGCCGTCTCCTGCTGCTTTGTCTGCTTCGCAGGGCAATAGTAGTGATCCGTTCTCAGGACCGAAAGATGCGGCGACTATCGTCTCCAAGAACAAGACGCTCATATCCCGCACCATACTGACCTGTATGCGGCTGTATGGCTTTCACCGGAGAACGAGCAAACACGCCGCAGCGGCAGCGGCACCGGATCTCGAACTCCTGCACGACGAGGATCGCGATACGCGTACACCCGCTCCCGATAGCGTTCCGCTGACAGCACATCCCTCCAGCACTGACGAAGATGAGTTCAAGGCTATGTATCATGCAACCTACAAAGCATCGACATTTGCGTTGCGGAAGTATCTGAAGGAGGTGCCTTCGACGGATAAAATGGATGGAGCTGCTCTTCCGCCTGTGCTGGAAAAGGAGAAAGCAATGGATTTGATTGATGGCTTCTTGAAGCTGTTCTGCGAAGAGAATTGAATTCTGGGCTAGCATCAAACGGGGCACTAGGCGCTACGGGAACAGGGAATGCTTTCTAACGACTTTACGAATGTCCAGAAGCATGTTGTATATACTGGGCTAATTTGACATTTGCCTTCCTGCTATCACTTCGACTTCATGGCAGCATTCTGCACATACCACGGCTAGATAATGGGCTACATTCAACTCGTTGAATGCAGCGCACTGCATATACAGAGCTTTCAATTATGATGAAAAGGGTATATTTTTTGATAGTAGAAGAAGCGCTAGAGAGAGCAATGGATCTGGTATAGAACCGTGTATTAGTTTGAATATACTAAATTTCCTCACAAGACGCCTAGTGAGAATACAATCCAATGAAGACAATACAGACTGCTCTGCGAAAAGAGCGTGCTATACTTAATCATATACATCGTGAGAAGCTTGGAAATGCGGGGAGGTGGATACGCCGCTGGCACCAAACTCCTTCGGGACGCTGTGACACGCTTCCTCAGTTTCTCCGACCTCCGACAACGACCGCATCATCACGACCCCCAGGCATCTGGATAGCTTCCCTTGTAGGACGCGCCTATCGCATCGAATATACAAGGGATCTGAAGGTCAAATAATAAATTCAGAGAGGCATTTGGCACATCTCGCAATGGACGTCTCGAACAACCGCCTCTTCCGCTTCTCCAAGCCGGAATGGCTCAATAATTCCACCCTCCGCTCCGTCGGCGTCTACACTTCCGGAGCACTGGTGAGCTTACCTTCTATCACTATCTCCTATGCGCAGCTGTTCTAACGACTTTTGTTGCTTTAGTTCTCCCTCGGATTCTTCTTCCTCGTCGACGCTGCAGCCTTCTCCCACAGCTCGCGAAATGGCTCCAAGGTCCATGTCAAGTTCGTTGACTGGATCCCCGGCATCTGCTCTGCGCTGGGCATGATGGTCATCAACTCGATCGAGAAGACGCGGCTGAATGCCGATAGCTTCAGTTACAGTGGAAGTGGGGTTGCGTGGAAGGCGCGCTTCGTTCTGTTCCTCGGGTTCGCGCTGCTGGCCGGCGGTCTGGCGGGGAGTGTGGTGAGTACCTGCATACTATATATCCTTTTCATCTGGTGCTTTTTGTCGGCTGCTGTTGTGTAGTCGATAAATTTACGGGGTGGAAGACACTGATGATGCTAACTTGAGTGCTAGACGGTCATGGTCCTCAAGTATCTCATTAACAACTATCCACTGCAAACGCTGTACTTTGGAATCGCCAATGTAATCGCGAACGGTCTGGTCATGCTGAGGTATATTCTTCCTTCATATATATTATTAGAAATATTCACTTGAATACTTGCTAATTACTCTCCAGTTCCGTTGTTCTGTGGGTGTCGCAGAACATGGAGGACGACTACACGTACAACCTGGCTCTGTAGAAGCGTGTCTCTGAAATTAACCGGGTTAATTTTGTGTGCCGATATAGCCATTTTATGGGACCTTTTTTTCCTTTTACTCTTTATGCTCGCTTCTGATAGCCTGTCTTTTGATTTCTGGCATTGGCGTGGATCGCAGGTGGGTCTGCTCTCTTATGGCATGTATGTAGATTAACGTCTATGAATTGAGATCTGTTCTTCCGAATGAAGTTCTGGAACTATATTTCCTGGTAGTTTGATGCATGTCCTGATAAGAGCATGTTCTTTCGCTTTCCCTAGGGGCTTTATGGTCGTTGGACGGCGTCCGACGTCAGACTAGCAGTCCGTAGATCACGACTCGAGGTGATAAAGCATCCAGTTATGTACAGTAAATATCAATTAGTTATGTGAACAATTTTCAGCTCGACCATGCACTTTTTGTTTGTTTTCTTGTTCAACCCAAGATAGCGACATCACGGTAACGTCATAAATCAACGTTGCAACCAATTTTGGCGGGTAAACCATCACGATACCATCTAGGATCAGCAATTGAAAGTGGCCTTCGAGGCGCAAAAGAATCTCTTATTCTGGGTTCTTGTTGTCTCTGAAGGTGTGGAATAGCCAATTGCACCGACACGCCGATCTCATATCCAACAGGAGATCTCAAACACGGAAACAATGGCCCAGGCCGAGTATGACTTCATCGTCGCCGGGGGTGGTACCGCTGGACTCTGTCTGGCCGGTCGCCTAGCAGAGAACCCAGAGGTATCAGTACTGGTGATCGAAGCCGGTAAAGAGTACGTTTCCCAAGGACGAATTGGGGCTTCCAATTGACTCGAGCTTTTTGTTTTTTTACTGATGCTGAGGAGCATCCGTCGTTCTTTAAAGCAATCCTCTTGATGTGGAAGAGATAGCGACGCCAGGTCTGGCCTTCAATCTGGTGGAGAGCGAGTACGATTGGGCGTATGAGACCACCATGGTCGATCGACCTGACTACAGACGTACGGAGAAGCGTAATACCAGAGGGAAGGTCCTGGGCGGGAGCAGTTCTCTCAATTACTTCAGCTGGATGAGAGGGAGTCGAGGGACATACGATGCCTGGGCCAGGTTCGGTGGAGAAGAGTGGAGTTTCGATAATTGCTTCAAGTATTTGCGGAAAGTAAGTGTTTTATATCACTGTCTGAATAAAAAGAAAGAAAATCTCCCGGTAACATGTCACCAAATAGAGCGCATCGTTCCACGACGACGAGGGGGTCTTTGATGATGAAAAGCCACCAGCGGGGAGCAGCGAGCCCCAGGACTCTCCGTTACAGGTCTCCCCTGAGCGGCAGATGCCCCTGACTGATACTTTACGAGAGGGCTGGAAGAGTCGAGGCTATGCAACCACTTCTGATATATTTAGTGGTTCTGTCGAAGGACTCTGTCATGTCGTTCGTACGGTATGTAACGGCGTCAGATGCGCCAGTACTTGTTTCCTTGAAGGAAAGCCGAACATCACTGTCCAGACGGAGAGAATGGTGTCAAGAGTCATTATTCAGAATAATACTGCTGTAGGTATTGAGGTTCAAGGATCAGACGGACCCGAGATCTACAGATCAAGACACGAAGTTATTGTCTGCTGCGGCGTCTTCGAAACACCAAAGCTCCTAATGCTATCAGGTATTGGCACACAGAAGGAATTAGACTCTCACAACATGGACTGCCTAATCCATTCACCGCACGTCGGTCGAAATCTCCAGGACCATCCTATCGTCCCACACGTATTCCATGTCAAAGAAGGCTACGGTCTGGATCACGTCGTGCAATCCAGCCCTGAGCAATTCAAGGCGTTAACTGAATATAAGAAGAACAGACAGGGTCCACTGAGCTGTGGATTGTTGGAAACATCAGCGTTCAAGCGACTAGATGGACGTCTGTCCACTTGTAAGGAATGGCGGGAGCGAAAGGAGGAGCTAGGCTATGATCCTTTGGGACCTGATGGACAGCCGCATTTCGAGTTTGATTTCCTCGTAAGAGACGAGTCCCTGGGTTCTGTCCCTTCAGATTTGAATGTGGCGTTGTACTTCCATGCTGACAGCTTATCGAAGCCGGTATTCGCGAAACCTTTCCAACCTCACATTCCACCCCCATCCACCGGCCATTACCTGACTGTCATTGTTTCACTGCTGCGGCCGTTGTCCCGCGGTGTTGTGTCGTTGCGGTCAGATAGTGCACTCGATCCCCCACGTATCAACCTCAATTTTCTCTCCGACCAGCTCGATGTCGTCGCTCTCCGCGAGGGAGTCTGCTTTATCGATGAAGTGATCCTAAGGGGTTCAGGTATCAAAGACGTCGTCCTGGACGAGTATCCGATCCCCATACCCCGGGACTCTGACGAGGGGATGCATGGCTTCATCCGTGGACGAGTGTCTACCGGTTATCGTAAGTGATCGACAACTAATACAGTGTAATCTGATCTATGAACACAAAGTAATTGGTTTTCCAGACCCATGTGGAAGCTGCCGCATGGGCAAGACAATCGAAGAGGGTGCAGTGGACGGTCGACTGAACGTCTTCGGCGTGACTAAACTCAGAATAGCGGATGCGTCTGTTTTCCCTGTCATACCGGACGGGAAAATACAAAATGCGGTATATATGGTCGCTGAAAAGGTACTCTCAATGTTATTATCTAGCTCATAATTCAGAGGAAACTAATTCTATCATATGTTATAGTGCGCAGATATGATCAAACAGGACTATCCGTCACTATACCCAAAGCCACTTAGAGTCGAGAAGGGCGTTGCAGCAGTACAGCAGAAGTTAAATTCGTTCTTAGGCAGTTTGCGAGAAATTGCAGCGGAGAATAGACGAGTGTTTCGGGATGCCTTTGCGTGAATGTAGTATTCGACTGCGAAATCCAGAAAGGTGGATACGGGATGTGTGCTGTACATATATTTCTCCTGGCGGTTTTCACCACTGCGAGCTCAGCGGAGTCACGAGCTGAAAGCGGCAAGATATAGACTTAGAGATCGCGGTAAGCACTGAATGCCGATTTGAGTAAATATAGAGGTGACATCTAAGTTTGCAGAGTTTGAAACGATGTACTTAAAACTCCACAACTCATCCACTTGCGTCAGATTCTTTAAACGGAAAATGTATCTATGTGTATCTAGAAAAACCACATACCCTTCTGGATATCCTTCGAAGGGCTATCTTCTAATTGAGGGGGGTGGGTGAAGAATCCCAACCTACCAGATATAGTATTCTATACATAGTCGTAATGATGTCAGCTGGACTCGACAAAAGAGCCTTTAGCATTATCCATTTATTTTGTTTTTAAACAGACATAGACTATTTTCATTTCCTGTGTGATTCGTGACTTGGTCTCTTAGTGACAAGTACCTGGCATAATTGTGAGTAGCGTCGCGATGACATCATGAACAGAACGGCCCATGACCGGTTTGAAGGGAACAACAGGCTGCAAGCCACTCAGGCACCATGTCATTATTTTAAGTACTTTTTATAGGCTGCAAATATAAAAGATCCATAATCTGACGCTGTTCCCCTATATCAAGTACATAAACAACGACTCTCTTCCATCGTTTTATTCCTTGCCTTGAAGTACGTTACTTTATATACATAACCACCCGCGCAAGATGAGCACCATCATGGCAAAGCAACTGCACGAAAACGCAGTCAAAGCCCAAGGCCAACCCAACGATTTAGGTCTGGCCTTTGACATAGCCGTCAGTCATGCTCCGCTGACTGCAAAACGCCGCCCCGCGACGACAGTCGACAGGGATGTCGAGAAACCGGGTGTTGGAAGAGCGAATCTCGCGGTGTCGAGGGAGTCGCCGTTCGGGACGAAGGGGCATGCGGAGGGGTTTAAGAATTATGTAAGTTGTTTTATTTTATTTTCTTTCTTTGCCTGTCTATGTGTCTATGCAGTAGATGCAATACTTTCTCCCTATGTGATGAAATGTTCTTTCCTGCTGGTACCAGATCTGAGTACATTGATATACCTACCTACATTTGGGATATATGTACCATGAAAAAAAGAAAAGAAACCAACTCTGACAAAGGATAATATTTTCGCTACGAGAAGAAGGGGAAAATTATATGCACATGCAAATATATATATCTTTAGCCCACAGCTAAATCATCCTACAGACCGTCCTCCAACAACACACCCTCTTCTGGGACCGTGACGGCGACGGCATCATCACCCCCTACGACACCTTCATCGGGTTCCGCGAGCTGGGCTTCAACCTGTTCTTCTCGTTCCTCGCCGTGCTGGTCATCAACCTCAATTTCTCGTACCCGACGCGCCTCGCATACTCGTGGTGGCCGGACCCGCTGTTCCGGGTGTATGTGGGTGGGATGCATAAGGCGAAGGTATGAGTATATTCTCATTAACTAATATTTAATTAATATATCTACCATGTATTCTGCACTATGTTTATGTACATGTATGTCTAAATACTGATTGATTGATGTGGAAATATAGCACGGATCAGACAGCAACGTCTTCGACATGGAGGGCCGCTTCGTGCCGCAGACGTTCGAGAACCTGTTCGCCAAGTACGACAAGGACGGGGACGGGGCGTTGACGCTGCGCGAGACGTTCAATTTGATGCGGGGGCATCGGTGCGCGGCAGATCCGTTTGGGGTAAGTTGTTTATATTTCTTATCCTCAGGGGTTAATTTTTTTTTCCTGTCGTTTGTTTTGTATTTTTATTCTACATGACGAATACAGCAAAATATTACTTCTGCTTGAGCAGTACTAATAGAGTAATTGATACACGATATACAGTGGGGCGCAGCCTTTTTCGAATGGGGCACGACCTGGCTCCTCATCCAGAAAGAAGGGAAGATATACAAGGAAGACGTAAGGAGGGTCTACGATGTAAGTCACTAATATACATATATACACACCTACCTAACAAATCCATCCTGCGACTATAACGAAGCCACCTATTTATTTCCTTACATATTTAACTTCCAAGTCATCTATACATTAAGTGCTTGACTAACCCGGATCCTTACTGATATTGGTTGATCAGGGTTCCCTATTCTGGCATATCAAAGAGCAGCGCAAGACGAAAGCCGGATGGAGACAGGGGTTCGGGATCGGAGGGGATGGGTTCTTCGGGGCGACGAAGATCAGTTCGGTTTGAATCTGCATTTGCGTCTGCATCTACATGTTACATTTTGCATGAACATGGACACGTATCTATCTAAGGTATGGTAGCTTAGTACCTAGTACCACCTATCTATTGGTGGGGGGAGGTTGATGGAAATGAAACGGGATCCTTTTGGTTAGAGGGAGGAGGGTACGGTACATACATAGATTGATGGTTGCATGCATACATGTATGGATTTATTTTATTTTTATCTCTGGATTGAGAGTGAGTATACCAAAACTGCTGTTCTACCTTGTTGACTACACCGTAGTAGCGGGTCTAAGCCGTTACAGTAGACAGGTTGAGTACCAATGAGAGGGAATTTCGAGAATTGCAAGAGAAAAACAGGTTGCTGAGGACAAGATATTAGAGTAGATATACCCTTATGGCGCGCATGGATGGAGTATGGCGTGGGATTGAATTGGTGTAGTCGTCTAACACTTGGAAGGTCAAGCCGGACATAATGACGACCTGCCCAAGTGAGTACGTCATACCACGTGATACCAGAATGGAAGAACAGGAAAATGATTCATCATTTCTGACGAAGACATACAGGCCAACGTGAAACACATTAATTATCGTAAGTATAGGTCGAGAGCTGCAGTCGAAGTTATGAGCCTGGTCGGTCTGGAGACAAACTACCATTGCTCGACTCGACTCAGCTCACCACTAATACGCAGTCACACTGCTGCTGGCAGAACGTATCTGTGTTCATAATTATGCCATGTAAATCGTAGCATTCAATGCTACGACTCAGGCGGCACTCAAGGCCACCTACCGCGGACATGGATACCCAGGCACGTGCCTCCTCTAGGGCTGCCTGGACTGGTCCATCTATGCAAAGACCTCAAATCCAACAGACCCAACTCCAGCACCAATGCGCCTCATACGTTCAATCGTTTTGCATCTTTCGTAGCTTTCGTTAACTCCAAGCAGATTCAACTGGGTGTTCCCTCAATTTTTCCATGATGGCATCGATGGCGCCCATGTCCCCCGCATCAACCTTCTGATCGCGGGGATAACCCTCTGGAAGATGTTTCACAAGTTCATCCATCGCAGGCTGGTAATTGCGCACAGCAGAGGAGAGGGTATACACGGCTTTCCGGCGGACAGTTTGCACTGGATCAGTGGTGGCGAGGGAGACGAGAGTTGGGATGACGTTGAGGACGACGAGCTGTCAGGCAATGGTTAGCATATGCCCTAGACCTGAAGTAGAGAGAGGAGAATCATACCTTATCCTGGCCCTTCTCATTGTTCTGCACCGCTGTCCCAATGCACCATGCGGCCATCCGCCTCATCTCCGGCTCTTTGTGCTTCAGCAGCTCGACGAGCGGCGTCCACAAACCCAACGGCTCCATGTTGTTCGCGTTGTCGATCGTCTCGACCAGCTGCTCGAAGTTGTCGAACGCAATCAGCTTGTTCTCCAGGTCGACTTCGTCTGAATGCAGAGCTGCCATGGACTCCTTCATCAGTTCCGCATCGGAGGGACCCCCAAATAGGGCCTTGATAGCCTCCGGATTGAGGCCGCGAGTACTTGGGGCGGGAGCCGAAGACGGGTCATGGGGATCTTGAGGTCGTCGGGAGACATCAGAGTTCTCGATACTCCATTTGAGGAGCTCGTTCATTCGGGAATCCATTGTGAGGTTTGCGGTTGATTTTCAAGTCGTTCTCGGTGTCAATGTGTGGGGAAAAATAGTTTCCCGTCTTCAAGCGCGGAAAAAGTGCAGGAATTGAACGTCTAGATGGCCTTCAGAGTGCGCAATGAGCTGCGCACTGAGATAAGAGGTATAGCTGACGAAGGTTTTGTGAAGTCAGATTACTTTTCAATGTTCTGACGTATCCCGCAGCAGAGTTTCCGCAGTAGGTTCGCGCGGCAGCTTTCGCATTCCACCCTCTTCCACCGCCAAGAAGTCACCAGAAGCTACTCCGCACTACAATAGCATTGTACTGAGTGTTCCGGAATAGGAGCTAAGCTGTTGTATATCTCTGATTTTGACGAAACAAGCTAGAGCGCTCGACTACTCCGTGGTCCGTATGTATATTGTTACATGTGTCTCGCGGTGTCCCCGTCATGCCCCGCCATCAGGCCTGAGGCTCAAGCTTTCAGGCCGACAACCCCGCGTCAGCCAAGCAGACAGGGAAGTCTCCGATCTATTTATGCAGACTGCGCGAGCACTCTGCTCTTTGTTTCCTTTATGTTGGCCTGAGGGATTGACGAAAAGGCGGTAAAGAAGCAGTCTTTTTCACCGCGTAGTGGTTGCACCCCCAGCACACCCACTCTATCCATCATGCGGTCCGCCAGTCGTCAAGGGCCAGGGAACCGTGGTGTTGTAGAGAAATTTTTTGCTGTGGCCAAATGAACACGCGTAAAGAGGCGTCGGTGCCATACGGAAGGCGTTTGACAGCTCCCTGGATAGGACATAGCGAGGGGAACCTCGAGACGCCAAGAGTGCCAGAACCGGAAGGATATCTGTCTGCCTAAGCAAGTCGATCTCGGGCAGACGAGCATACGCAAGAATAGGTATACAAGCTGGCAGAGACAGACAGCTACCATGTCAGATGCTATGCTTGGGGTAAGGACGGAGGACAAATCTCAGCCATCCGCCGGGGCGGAGTCAGACAGTTCAGGCTACGGTGTCTGGATACAGCGCGGCGGCCCCACGAGGGATGCGCAATGTCTTTGCCATCGCGGCCATCGTCTGGACTCAGGAGAGCAGAGGCAGCCGGGTTTCGCGTGTCACTAGTGGCTCGCCAGGCCCGCCGGAACGTCCCACTGAGGGTGCGGCCTGTCCACGCCTCTAGCGCCGCACACCATGCTGGCTTCTCAACCCCCCGTTTCCCAGCCCACTGCCTACACTAACGCCCGTTCACCTGCTCCCTTCCCTTTCCCTTCCCATCTCCAACATCAACTCCCGCGTCTCTCCCTACATCCATCAACCTTTTCCTTCACTCCCCCCATCTCTCTCCCTGGACGGTCGTATTTGTCCTTCAGGTCGCGTTCGTGATACTCCTTTGATTTTCTTTTTCTCTTCGTCTCTCTAATAATCTATTTCTGCCACCATGGAGGGTAAGCTTTCCCCGATTAATGACACCTCAGCTGCTTCTCCAGCGCTCCCCGGTCCCCGTCAACCTCAACCACCAACGTCCAGAACGCTAACACGCCGTTTCCATCACAGAGGAAGTTGCTGCCCTCGTTATCGACAATGGGTATGTCTCCCGCGATGCTTTCAAAAGCTGTTTCCCCGATCTGGTCGTCTACCGCGCCGCCTAGCCGCGGTGGTGACCCGGCTCTCCCCAACCCTTCTGTCGAAGGACGACATCCTCAAAACACCCGTATCGAGATGGAGAACACCTTTACTGACCAGACGCCTACAGTTCGGGTATGTGCAAGGCCGGTTTCGCCGGTGACGATGCCCCCCGAGCCGTCTTCCGTAAGTCAACCCCACAGATATCCCCCCAAGGGGGTTCGAGATAGCGCCAGATCCCTTGCATCTGGCAGCTCGATCCCCAGATTTTTCCTCGTGCACGTCAAAACTAACGCCTTTGACAGCGTCCATTGTCGGTCGTCCCCGTCATCATGGGTAATTATCCCCTTATCCCCCGGTCCTCAGTCATTTCCGCCCAGGGCCAGCAGGTCTGCCTGGGGCTGGTATGTCTGTTATGCGGGATGATGTGATCGACTAACTTGTCCACAGTATCATGATTGGTATGGGTCAGAAGGACTCGTACGTCGGTGATGAGGCACAGTCCAAGCGTGGTATCTTGACTCTGAGATACCCCATCGAGCACGGTGTCGTCACCAACTGGGATGACATGGAGAAGATCTGGCACCACACTTTCTACAACGAACTGCGTGTCGCTCCCGAGGAGCACCCAGTTCTGCTGACTGAGGCTCCCATCAACCCCAAGTCCAACCGTGAGAAGATGACCCAGATCGTCTTCGAGACCTTCAACGCCCCCGCCTTCTACGTCTCCATCCAGGCCGTGCTGTCTCTGTACGCCTCCGGTCGTACCACCGGTATCGTCCTCGACTCCGGTGACGGTGTCACCCACGTCGTCCCCATCTACGAGGGTTTCGCCCTCCCCCACGCCATCTCGCGTGTCGACATGGCTGGTCGTGACCTGACCGACTACCTGATGAAGATCCTCGCTGAGCGTGGTTACACCTTCTCCACCACCGCTGAGCGTGAAATTGTCCGTGACATCAAGGAGAAGCTCTGCTACGTTGCCCTCGACTTCGAGCAGGAGATCCAGACCGCCTCCCAGAGCTCCAGCCTCGAGAAGTCCTATGAGCTTCCTGACGGCCAGGTCATCACCATTGGCAACGAGCGTTTCCGTGCTCCTGAGGCTCTGTTCCAGCCTAGCGTCCTGGGTCTGGAGAGCGGTGGTATCCACGTCACCACCTTCAACTCCATCATGAAGTGTGATGTCGACGTCCGTAAGGACCTGTACGGCAACATTGTCATGGTATGTACCATTCCATTTACTAAAAGTTGAGTGGCTACTAACGTCTCCAGTCTGGTGGTACTACCATGTACCCCGGTATCTCCGACCGTATGCAGAAGGAAATCACCGCCCTTGCCCCGTCCTCCATGAAGGTGAAGATCATTGCTCCTCCTGAGCGTAAATACTCCGTCTGGATCGGTGGTTCCATCCTTGCCTCTCTGTCCACCTTCCAGCAGATGTGGATCTCCAAGCAGGAGTACGACGAGAGCGGTCCTTCGATCGTCCACCGCAAGTGCTTCTAAGGTACGGCCTACTTCGATCAGACATTCTCCGCGATACGACGGCTCTGACATTGGTTTTACCGTACAGGTGCTTCGCACGATTACTCGTTTCCTTCGCTCGTACCTCCTTGGTGTATTAAAATGCAGGGTGGTGGCTAGTTGACTTTCTCTGACTCACAATGTCAAGGCTACAACCTGAAGAGGGCTCAAGTTGTGGAATAGAGACGGCTATTTGGAGGATTCTTACTCTGGAGGGATATCTGTGACGGCCGGTTCAGCTCAGGGAAACGAAGGGGAGTTGGAGGGGAAAAAGTTTGGGTGAAGAGGCGAAGAGGGCTTTCGTGTAGTTCTTATTTTCTTCCCTTTCCTCTCCATTACCCCCTTCATTTCCGTGAATTCTAGGTGCTGTCGAGAGTTTGACCTGTCGAGTAAGAGCCACATTTCTTCCTTGATTACCTCCCGACTATTATCCCCTTTTACTCCCTTTCTTGTTTTGCATTCCAGCAGCAGCAGATATAAAGAAAGTATCAATTTCTAGTGAAATTTTTTTCAAAACTGTTGCTCTGTTCCTAAAACATCTTAGAATATCTCGTACGACTCACGTGTAACTTACGCTTGCGGCTCTTGCTGTACCTACTGCACACCTTGTGCCCCGTGCTACGGAACAAAGCAGCTTGCTTCTAGAAAAGCCGAAGACCCCTGATCTGCCTTCCACGTTTACCTTAATCCGGTAATAACGACGGGGTCACCCCTTTTTCGCATCGCTTACTATACATAGTAATAACCTCCCTTGCTAACTAAAATGGAGCCCTCCCCGGCCGGGCCCGGTTTGCTTTTTAAGGTTCCAAGCCTCCAACTAGAAGTCCAAGCGAACTTTCGAAAATTCGAAGAAAGTTCCGCGTAATATGTCCGGACTAGGTACTAAGGGAAGGGAGGTAGTCTGCGGCCCGTCCGCTGTCATTGTATTGATACTTGTTACTCGTTCGTGTATTAGTAGTCATGTGATCTCGCTTTTGGAGGTTACTTGATAACAAGGTTCCAATTCCGCGGCGGAACTGGAAAGGCAGGGTTGTACTGGGATCGGGAAGGCACATCCAGTGCTTTGTGATACTCCATATGGAATTTTTTTTTATAACTTGCTTTACTTGGCTTTATCTGCTAGATGTATGTAGATGTTACTGCATTGTATCTATCTGAGAGATCTACACAGGACAATAATATATCCATAATCTGATTTGACTACTACACGGCAAAGCAGAGATACATATATATATATTTGAAAAATATGTTCGACTCATGTGAACGTAAAATATAACTGCATTGCGTTGAGTTGCCATCTAACATCCGACATCACATGATAGCGAAATCGGTAGGGTACTGTACTTTTTTCATCTCACTCTTCTATCTACACATGTATCTCTTCTCACAAGACAAACAGAGGGGAATATCGTCCATCTTGTTCTTCTTTCTCCAAAACCAGGGCACCTCTTAAAGAGTGCTCTCCAAGGTTAGGTTAGATGAGGTAGATTTACTCATCCCACTTCTCCAACCCCTCCAACACGCATCCTTCCTCGCCTTCACCCTTCACCCGCAACTCACCGACCTCGTACACCGTCTCGCCTTCCTTCTCCAGCACCTCCCGGACCGCGGCCTCGCAGCCCTTCTCGACCACAATCACCATGCCCACACCGCAGTTGAACGCACGCGCCATCTCCGCCGCGGAGACGTTTCCGGTCTTCTTGAGCCACTGGAAGACTGGGGGCAGGGCCCAGCTTGTGACTTTGATGTGGGCGGTCAGAGTGGCCGGGAGCATGCGGGGGACGTTCTCGATGAGACCGCCGCCGGTGATGTGAGCGAGACCCTTGATCGCGGAGGGGGAGGTGGTGGTGTGTGAGGACGGGGTGGTGAGCGCTTTCAGGAGGGGTTTGACGTAGATGCGGGTTGGGGTGAGGAGGGCTCTGCCCAGGGATGTGTTGTCGTTGTTGTTGATGGTGAAGGGAGCCGGGTCGTGGTAGCTCAGGCCAGACCGCTCGACGATCTTCCGGATCAGGGAGTAGCCGTTGGAGTGCGGGCCGGACGACGCCAAGGCGAGCAGGACGTCTCCGGGCTTCATGGCCGAGGTATCCGGCAGGACGGTCCGCGCGTGCTCGCCCGCCGTGTTGATGGCGCCGACGGCCGCGCCGACCGCGTCGTAGGTGTCGTGCACGAACAGGCCCGGCATCTCCGCCGTCTCGCCGCCCACCAGGGCGCAGCCCGCCTGGACACAGCCGTCCGCGACGCCGGACACGAACGACGAGGCTGTCGCGACGTCCAGCTTTCCGCACGAGTAGCAGTCCAAAAAGAACAGTGGCTCGGCGCCCTGCACGACCAGGTCATTCACGTTCATCGCGACCAGGTCCACACCCACCGTGTCGTGGATCCCCATGGCGTGTGCGATCTTCAGCTTAGTGCCTACGCCGTCGATGGCACCGATCAGGGTCGGGGAGTGCGGGTGGTAGGATGAGTTGGCCGCCGCGAGGGAGAAGGCTCCGCCGAAGCCTCCGATGATGGCGTCTGAGCCGGGCCGTCGGGTTCGTGCTACGGACGACTTGATCCGGTTGACGAGCTCGTTGCCGGCGTCGATGGAGACACCCGCGGCGGCGTAGGTCAGGGCCTCATTGTTGTTCTCATTCTCCTTTGCGTCCCGGAAAGCGCGGTGTGCAATGTCCTTGCGGTAATGCATGCCCTGGAAGTGGATCGTCGAGATGCCGACGTAGCTCTTCCGGACGGCCTCCTCCAGGCTGTCAGCCGTCGACGTCGCGGCGATAACTCGTCCGCCGGACGTCTGCAGCTGGCCGTCGACCAGCGTCGTGCCGGCGTGGAAGATCATCGTGTCCGCGGGTACCGGGTCCAGCGTGATGGGACGGCCCTTGGCGTAGGACCCCGGGTACCCTTCCGCGACGGCGATGACGGTCGTAGCGAACTTGGGCTCCACCTTGAAGTTGGTAACACCGTCCAGCCAGTGCTCCGTGCAGGCGACCATCACCTCCGCCAGGTCGGTGTCGTCGCTCAATAGGGGCAGGAGGGTCTGGGTCTCAGGGTCTCCGCCCCGGACGTTGTATTCCAGAACTTTAGGACCCTTCTTGGTCATCATCAGACCGGTGAAGAGAATACCGACGAAGGGGAAACCTATTTTTGTAAATTAATCAGCATAAGATAGAAAAGAAACGAGTCAGACGCAGATATAGTATTATTAGTGACCCACCTTCTCTTCTCATGCCGGTGATCGTCGGCTGGATGATCGTCCGCTCGATCTCTTCCAGAACCTCCTTCGAAGCAATCCGCGTGGGGGCGTAGCAGCCCATGCCTCCCGTGTTCGGACCCTGGTCGCCGTCAAGGGCGCGCTTGTGGTCCTGCGCCGGTGGGAGGGACTTGGTCGTGTAGCCGTCACTGAAGGTCAGGATGCTCAGCTCATCGCCGTCGAGGTATTCCTCGATAACGACCTCGTCACCGGCCTCGCCGAATTGACGGTCAAGCATGATCTCCTTGAGAGCCTGGTGGGCTTCCTGCTTGGAAGTCGGGATGATAACTCCCTTGCCCGCGGCCAATCCACTGGCCTTGATGACAACGTCGTAGTCGACGGAGTCGAGGTACTTGCGGGCAGCCTCGTAGTCGGAGAAGTTCTCATACGCCGCAGTCGGGATGTTGTGACGCTTCATGAAGTCCTTGGAGAAGGTCTTGGAGCCTTCCATGCGGGCGGCCGCCTTGGACGGGCCAAAGCATCGGATGCCGACTGTTCGCGGCATTAACACTCTATTCTTAACACACTACTTGATAGAGCTGTTGTATACATACCAGCTTGGAAGTAGCCCTGGATACCGTCAACAAGGGGAGCCTCCGGGCCAGGAACGACGAGGTTGACGTTGTGTTTCTGCGCCAGAGCCACGAGGCCTGGGTAGTCGTCGACCTTGACGCTGGCATTTACGATCTTGGCGGAGGTTCCCAGACCGGTACCGCCATTGCCAGGAGCGACGTAGACGATGTCAACCAGAGGAGACTGGCTCAGCTTCCAGGCAAGGGCATGCTCGCGGCCGCCGTTGCCGACGACGAGGATGCGCAACCGTTCTTGGAGCATCTTCGACGCGGCGTTCTTGACTCAGATCTGGAGTTGTCAGCTGTTTGGCCTACATTATATTGAAACGGTGCATGATTCAGATGATTTGCAATCACTAGTGTATCATTTTGATAAGTCCCACATGCATAGGGGACCACGAGAGAAGACGCAAACAGAACCAGGACTTTTCAAAACAACATCATAAAATTCAGAAAGGGGAATGATTTACTTTATCAAATTGTACAATATAAAAGCCAAAGACAATTGAGAGAAAGAAGACAGTGAAGGTCGTCGACTCAATTCACGGAGGGACGCTCGGTTGCCGATATCGTGGGGTTATCGCAGCGCAGCCCACAATACTGATAAATGACCAGAACAGAAACCCAGACAAGAACTCTAGGGGAAAGATAAAGCAATCTGCAGTCAGACAATAACTTACCTCACAAGAAATAGGGATATAGAGGGCCGTCAGACGGTGATGCGTTGACGAGCAGCTCGTCCGCAGAACCGCATCTGGAACTTTTTTTCTCGCCGCCATCGGATGCGGGCACGTTTTCTCCGACCCCGCCGAGAGAGTCGCCCCGCGGAGACCAGACTTTGATCTTTTACGACGTTCAGCCTTCCAGATCTTTTTAATCAAATAATAGTCTGTTTTTTTGCTAGTTCTGGCTAGATTTTACTTTAAATCTTCCAAGGAGCTGGGATGAACAGTATTCGATTTGATTTCTACCCAGGGAAAATGCTTTCAGACGCTATTCTAGTGATAAGAAATATAATGTTTTGTACGGGGCATTGGTACCGTCGACACATGCCTATCTATCTGTCCTTATTGGGGAAAGAGTCTCGTGGTCTTATTGTCTCTGCTTTCCTTGATTTAGGACACAGGGCACAGATATATAAATTCGATCGACCTTGCTGGAGAACACAAATACAAACGTCACCTAATAGTCTGTGAAGTCAGAGTGTCACACCAAGGATGAAGAAATTTTACTATTAGACTTAGGAAGTCCGTGGCGTGCTGTCCAGAAAATCGGCTGGAGCCCCGTGAAGATTGTGGTTCAATCAGAGCGATACGAAATGACTTTGGGCAGCACCGAAGTTTACCGAGTTAGTGACCGACACAAGGGTCCTGTCAAAATATCTGGTCTAGGATAAACGGATTTATTAGCAATGGCAAAGGAAGTCAGTCGATAACTGTGTAGACCATAGATAAAGCGGCACGTCTGCTCGACGATCTCATAGATACATATTTTCGCGATAGATGTTATCTTAGATCAGTGGCGAGACCTGTTCGGGAAGGCGGTGAGGCACGGGCCAACCGCGCGCCGCAAACCAGATCCACGCGCAACAAAAAAGTTACAGCGACGAGACGAAGAGAAGAGCTTTCCAGCCCCCGCCGCAGCGTTGTCTCCGTCCTTCTTTTTCCTCCATTGCACGTCCTTGATATTATCCGCCCTTTTCCAGACCTGTAGAGGACCTCCCGTCTGAATGTTACGGCTCTCCCTGCGGTCTGTCTCAGACCCAGTCCGCGGACATGTTTGCCTCTCCTGCTTAGTTCCGAGGACCAAAATTCCTGTCCGGTCCCGGTCCCTGCGATTTTACAGCGCTGCTTCGTCCGCACCTGAAGCCAGTGAGAATCGGGCGACCATCATACCTCCGCAGCCGAGGGACCATTCTCTCGATTTATCAGGAGAAAGAAAG
Source organism: Thermoascus crustaceus (assembly GCF_041956765.1). Taxonomy (NCBI): domain Eukaryota; kingdom Fungi; phylum Ascomycota; class Eurotiomycetes; order Eurotiales; family Thermoascaceae; genus Thermoascus; species Thermoascus crustaceus. Next base: position 1,176,132 of record NW_027192532.1, on the reverse strand, counting down.
GTACGAATCGCTCGGAGTTGTGCCCGTGTATCTCCGCAAGTGACGTCTCGTGTCGTCCAAAAGCATTTACCCGACCATCGACTAATCCTCCCCATTATTCATTATAGGAAAACATCCCCAAGCAGTCTGGACAAGATGAACCTCCAAGTATACACTCCAAACAGGATCCCGGCGATTCTGCCACTCAGGCTGCAAGCCCGGAGAGCGGCGTCGACAAGGCTGCCAGTTCTCAGGAAGATGGGGCTGCTACCTCACCCGATTCCGGGGAGGACAAGTTAACAATAAAAGAGAAAAAGAAGGAGGCTAGAAAGCAGGCTAAAGCTTTAAAGAGAGCGGAGCAGAAAAAGGCGAAGAGGGAAGCAGCGAAAAGGAAAAAAGAGATAAAAGCGGTTACGAAAAAGCTCAGATCTTCACCGGCTGCATCGGTAGCAACGAGTGAGGCAGCAACGGAGAAAGGACCTCTCGTAAGTTCCCTTCCGTCTGGACTTGCAATATGACATTGCTCACTGTCTCTAGAAGTCACAGGACAAATCTCGCATACTAGAACACGTCCGAAAGGCCCAATCCAAAGCCAAATCTAAGAAAGACCCTGCCGTTCCGGACCCCAATTCGAGTGAAAAGTTGATACATTTGAAGAATAATGTGAGCCGGAAATCAACTGGCACTCTCCATGCGGAGAACCTCACAATTACTCGTGAGTATCAATATCCCCGAACAGTACCGTACCTCTAGGTTCTCTGACTTGTTCCTTAAAGCACTGGACATTGAGACAGCGCCGGTACCGAATCTCTCCTTCGGGCTTGAAAGAGTCTTGTTCAAGTAAGCTTTGATATCCTCCGATTTTCTCTGGACGGAGCTAACGAGCTTTATTGTCAGCCCCGGTGTCTACCACCTTCGTGATCCGCGTTCCCGTGTCTACAACTTTGACCCGTATCTGGGCTCTATCATGCCTGTCACGGAGTTTGATTTCGATGCGCTGAAGCAGTACATTACCTCGTCCAAAGACGAGACGCTACGGGAGATAGCCGTAAAGGAGCGCAAGAAGTATGTGGGCTCGTCTTCGAGCATGACTTCGGTTCTTTCGCACTTTCACTATCTCCTGTCCGCATGGCGAGCGATCAACATCAACAACCTTTCACAAGGCTTCCCCGACAGAATGCGCAACTTCACGCGTCTGCTGCGAGCCCCCGCCGCCATGTTTCTGCATTACCAGGATGGCATCTACGCGATCGATGCGGATAAAGAGTTTGACAGTGCCAACATCCTCATGAATCTCGGCAAATCAATGGAGAAACTGCTCACCTTGCCTAAGGAGGAGTTCGAGCGCTACAGGAGGTCGAGCCAGAACAAGATCTCGGCGGAGGAGGAGCAGGCTACTCCGGAATCCTACCATTATTCTACTCAGGGAGATTTTATAATGCGATCTCAGCTTGATGCACACGACCCCCGGCTCCCTGGGACCGGGATGTTCGACTTGAAGACTCGAGCTGTTGTGTCCATTCGAATGGATGCGAGAAACTTCGAGCATGGGTTGGGTTATCAGATAAGAACTCGATTTGGCGGTTACGAGTCATACGAACGCGAGTTTTTCGACATGATCAGGGCTGCATTCCTCAAATACTCCTTGCAAGTGCGAGTTGGCCGCATGGACGGGATCTTTGTGGCGTTCCACAACATCGAACGCATTTTCGGCTTCCAGTATATCAGCCTGCCCGAGATGGACGAGACGTTACATGGCCAGTCCGACACTTCCCTTGGCGACGCCGAGTTCAGACTCAGTCTTTCCCTGTGGAATAAGATTCTTGATAAAGCAACGGCGAAATTCCCGAAGAGATCGCTCCGTTTCCACTTTGAAACTCGCGACGCGCATATTCCTTTCATGTACATATTTGCGGAGCCTGTGACGGAGGAAGAAATCCACGCCATCCAGACGAAAAACCAAGCAGAGATCGAAGAGTTCCAGCGGCGAGTCTTGAACCTAGGACCAAAGGAGGAAGCAGGGGATTCGACAGTGTCTGCGGAACCTTCGGGCGCCGAACCTGAAGAGGTGCAGAACTCTGCCGAGTCGCCAGACAGCACTGACGTGAAAGCAGACGATTTGGCTTCGAAGCCAGAGTCGGCTGCAGAAGATGACTCTTCGCTAGCTTCTGATGAGCAATCCTGTCAAGGGCTTGCTGATAATCAAGAACAGCCTCGCGACCTGCTCGCGTTGGCGCTAACTGTCACCAACAAGGTAAACGGTAGACAGGTCGAACGACCGGTCGACTTCACCTCTAACGACAAGTGGTCTGTGGACTACGAACTTTGCGAGATCGAAAACCCGCACGCATGGCACCTGTACAAGGCATGCCAGAAGCGCCGGCAAAAGGCGCTTGAAGGCAGAGGCGAGGATGAAACCGACGTCGCTGGCAACGGCTACATCCGGAAGCTGCGGGAGATTAGCCAGCAAGGCCGGCTTTATCGAGCGCAGGAGGATCAGCTTGATCGGGAGAAGGGCATCGTCGTGCTGAGTGACCCCATTCCACAAAAGAAATCGGATTGATAAGAGTCATGTTGAACGTGTTCTCCACCGTCTTGCTTTTGTTCTTGGGTACCATTTGAAGGCCTTGTACAACACCGTGTTACATGTATGGCTTCCCACTATTCGTTTGATGTCTTATATCCAGGGGCATGCTCGGGATTTTCTTCCATTGGGCCACGCTGCACTGGACCGGCTTCTATATTATACCGTGACGATCATCTATGAAGGGGGATTCTGCATTTCAGGGTATTGATGTGTATATGTATCATAGAGGGCGTTTGTTTTCTTTTGGTCGCATTGTCAATATAATTCCTTGGTTGGCATGCTTCAACCCAAGAAGCTGTGTATTCCTTTTTGGACACGCGCTCTAATATACGACTATCATGATGCTGATGATGCTCCTGTACTCAAGGTCTCAACAAAACCTTTGGTTAATCTTTTTGCCAGTGACCATCCATCATTTAATGTCCATAACAACTATTGGCATTATAACAGGAGATTCATCACTGCAGCTTCGGAACCGTCCAATCAATCCACTGCGCCTCATCAAACTCAAAAGTCCCATCCGTATACGTAACATCCGTATCCGCCGGCTGATCCAGCAAGAACCTATCCACAAACGCAAACAGATCCCTCTCCTGAGAGGCCGGAAATACACAATGCTCATGATTCCCGACCTGCGAAAACCCCATACGATCCTCCACCCCGAGCGCCGTCCACACCTTCCTCGCCGTCTTCATGCACCCGTAGCAGCTCATATTCCCCAACCACTCGATGCCCGTGTTCTCGACCACAAATAGACCTCTGGGCGCAACCAACCCAGCCAACATGTGATGATCGAACGGTAACACATCCACATCCGTCTCCGCATACGCATCAAACCTCGTCGAGAACCACACATTCTCAGTAACAATCTCCCTCGCCGTCTGCACATTCTGCCCGGAATCCCACATCGCATCTGAGAGCCTCCAGCACGCGGCCCCTCCGGACCCAGACTCCTGCGGGATCGTGAGCGCGATCCGCTCATCAAACGCACCTGCGACGAGTACGCCTTTCCCGTTGCGCGAGCAGCCCGTTACCCCGATCCTATCGACCCTGATCTTCGTAAGAGGAGCAATAGTCGGACTCTCCAACGCATCTAAAATGCGAGAAACGCCCCATGCCCACGCGATCATGGCGCCGGCGGAGTGGTTCGCGCTGTAGAGATCGTAGAATTTTCCGATTCCGCGACTTTTGGGGTCGGTTTGGGCTGCGAGGTCTGTATTGTTGAATGTGATTATTGCTATTTTGTCGTTGTTACTGTCCGCGGTTGTTGTCGTTGTTGGGAGGGGAATGCTTAGGGATCCGAATGCTATGACTGCCGGATATGCTCCTCCTGGATTGATGAGATTGGTGGTTCCCTTAGTGGAAGAAGGGTAGGATATGTTGACAGAGAAGGAGATCTCTCGTCCTTTTTCGACGCAGTGGATCGTTAAGGTCCCTGATCTCTCACCCCGGTCCTCTCCCTCACCCTCTTCGCCCTGGTTTGAGGTAAACGACGCCGTCATGACCTCCGGTCGAGGAGGGAGCTCGCCCAGCTCGTACCGCTGGAACAGCGCCCTGACTTGTTCCTGGCGGCATTCCAGGAAGGATTGTTTGGTTGTTGCGCGGTTGTCTGTGTGACTGTTGGGGTTGGCGTCGAGGAAGCGGAACGGGTCGGGCAGTTTGGGGTTTGTTGGGAGAGGGAGGTCACTTGGGAGAGGGGAGGAGCATGGCGATAATTGTCTTGTCTGTGAAGGATGAAGAAGGAGATTTGAGAGGATGGTCGGGATGAGGGTTGCGGTTGCGAAGATGAAGAAGATGGGAATGTGGAGGCTCATATTGCGGATGTAGGTATGTACTGTATCATGTGATTTGATATTCCATCGCAAGTGTAGTTGTCAACTAGAAACACAGAGTATCATATGCAATACTATTAAATATTTAGTATTAGATCTCGGTCTTGTTCTGTCCAATACTTTTTTGTTACCTTCAACCGGTTCGGTGTGGCTGGTATTCTAGGCTAAATACTTACCTGGGTACGACTATGATAATAGGCACGTTATATATCAGCCTATATTACCTGTCGTCATGTGTCCTTCGACTAAATTCCTCCAATGGAGCTATGTACTGTACACATATGCCATGAATGAATACTATACGTGTTACCGGGCGAGCAGTGTCCTAAGAGGGCTGAAATCAAGAGATCCTAACTGGAGAGGCAGGTAGAGCTCCCAGTGGGGAGTAAAATCTGAGACAAATTGGAAATTAAATTTGATTCAATCTTGAAAATTTCCATTATAAATGAATTTCAGGCTAAGCTTTTCAGAAGATCTCGCTTCAAGCCTCCCGCGGGACTCCTTTTCGCAATAAGTGGTGGGGGAAAAGGTCAAGGTTTCTATGCGAGAGCTACCTCTCCACTCTGCAGGGGGCATCGGGTAAATGCATACACATCTGTAACTACATCCCTGTACAACTAGGTAGGTAAGCAATCGGAACCTGAGCGGATGTGGTGGGGGTCAGTCCATGCGGGGTAGTCTGGGGTAGGTAGGGTAGGTGGTGGATGTGGAATGTTCATCTTGCTGTGAGCACAAGCCAAAGCTTCCATCATCTTAAATAACACACAACTGCATAAAAGCTGACGACTAGTGGACACTCTTATCCTGGTATTGCCACTGTTCTGGGAATGAGACGACTTGGCCTGCGATTTGTGGTGCCAATACCTCCGACAGTGGAGTGTTTTTTTTCTTATTCTGCTGTACTTATAGTTGGCTTTGTTGTTCGCTCCCATGCACATGTACGTCTACTACGCGCTAATTCAGCCTTGCTGGAGAGTTAGGGCATACCCTTAATGGGACCCTTTCTTGACTGGTAGATGAGAATGAAAAGTTCAGTCCTAGTGCTGTTCCTTCTGATGAACTATAAGTGACTTTTATTCCTTGGGTTTTCTTGGGCAGCACCAGCACCACTATTCTGACACGGCTCCACCAAGCCACAGCTGAGGTATCTTCCTGTGTTTTCTTATTATTATTGTTGGTTTAGATGTTGTCTCTGCACTGCCACAGCCAGTTCGGATTCCAAGGAAGCCCCTTGAGTTGTACAGTATGGAGACAACGGCTGTCAAGATCTGGGCATACAAGTGACAGCTCTGACACCTGACTGGTGACACTCTCAAAGCTTGTTTCCACCTTGGCTAGGTAGGCACTACCTCCGCGGAGTTAATCCCCATGAAGGTGCAACAGCAAAAATACTAGGTAGGTAAAGTAGGTAAAGTTTTCAAGAGCTAAACAAATGAGGTCAATTTATGGAGTGCCTAACTTGAGATCTGTCTGGTTAGGTAGTACTTGTTCTCCAGACAGACAGAGTCACTACTGCGGAGTACTAGAAGGCGCATCTCTTAAATTGTTTATCCGCGATGTCGTCCCAGCTTAGTGGCTCTTACAGGGGATGCCTGAAAGGAGACCGAGGAAAAAAAAGGTCATCATAACCGTAAAGAAAAGACGAGTTGAGTCTCACTTGGATATTATTGCATTGTAACTTACATTACACACACACAACCTTTATCAGAGTTTTGGAGTTAAATGAAGTGCATACCTTAGGTACATACATTTTCCTCACAAGGTTTTCTTAAACTTAGGGTTACGGGTGTTCCCGCGGATGACCCGGCCGGCATACTGTATGTAGATAAGATAAGGAAAGGAACCGAACCAAACGGTGTTTGCTTGCAAACAAACAAACAAAAAAAAACAGCGAATTATTCCTTGGGATGATTTGCACAATTATTTTTTTTGTTGCAAACAGAGTGCGAGTCAACAATACCCAGAGCTTGCTTACCTCCGGCCCACAAGACCAAATAACTCAAATGCTACTAATAATACTACCTACCTACCTACTGCTGCCTAATCTCTAGTGTATGTTAGTAGTGCAGAGGCTTCTATAGGCAGTTAGGTACGCACCTAGCTAGCTAAACCCCCTCCGTTGTTCAGGTACAGTACATATACTGTACATACATGGTTTACCATGGATAAGTTACCTAGGTAGGTAGGTACTGTGGTATGTAACCCGGAAAGATTCCCTAGTGTGGTGCGCTCCCACTGACAGGGATATTGTATGTACTTAGTGGGCCTGGTGTTCTGATGTGCATCTGCTTTTGCATTTCACTCACTGCCAGCATTCTTAACCACCTGATCAGTTCAGCCATATTAATGTAATGAATGGCCTTAGAGATGGAAGGCAGTAGGAATAAGCCAGGAGCAATTGTCAAAAGGCAGCATTCAAACCACACCAGCATTATTGACCAGCATTGACCAACTCTGATAAATGTGCACTTGGTGCTTGAACCATATCTCTGTACAGTACAGTAGATAGATTCTACATATAGTGATAGATAGTTAATATTCATATATACAGATAAAACCAACATATCCTCCGAAGATCGATATTGCACTCAGTCAATTCGATTCTATTTACACTGCCGATCCCATGAATTCAGGACCCTATGCCATAGAAATATCCCGTATGTATGTACAAGTTCAGAGACCAGAGACCCCACCCACCAAAGCTTGTCCGTTCAGGCGATGTTATGCACATGAACCAAAGTAAGGTATCTTATCTACCTCCACGTCCGTCCGTCCATAAAAAAAGAGAAGAAAATAAAAAGCCAGGCCGCCCTGAGAAGGGAGTGACAGCTTCTCCATCAGTCTATCTATTTACCTTCCAAATCAAGTCACATGCATGCGCCCCTTCATTTCTCTTTTCCTTTCCATATTGGCCGTTTTTGCCGGAAGCCAGAAGCCAGAATGCTGAAATGCTGAACGCTGAACGCTGACGCAGATGCAGATGTAACCAGTCGAAATGCTGGCGGGACAGAATTAAGACACAAAGGAAAATGCATGAGATGAGCCAGAGAGTAATATGCAAGACAAGCGGAAAGCCAGGCATTACCGAAACCATCAAAAGTTCCTGAGAGCTGGAGGGAATCATGTGCGCCACGATATGAACGCCAGTTAGGTATGGGAGAAATGCAAGAACCTGAAAGACAGAATACCAAAAAGGATGCCGCAACAAAGGGAAACTAAAAAGGAAAAGCGGGGAATAATGGTATGAGAATGACAGGGAATGGAGATGAAAAATGCAATGTACCATTGCGCGGGAAAAAAAACCCCGACAGTGGTACATTGCATGTGCAGAATCGTGTATGAAAATACGAGAAAGAAAAGAAAGGGAATGATTAGGGTGGAATTAGGATGGAAACAGAAACTGGGAGACGAGTTTGACGTCAAGCTCGAAGTCCTTCGACAGACTGAAAAGCACTAGAGCTGGGCTGCTGAACAAGTTCGGAGTTGATCGCAAAGCACTCTCGCGGAAATATTGCCAGTTGGAAAACTGGAACGCAGTATATTCAAGGGTATCGTATCGAAAATTGCCATTTAGTCGATTCTCCAACTGGCGGGAACACAGGTTGTTTCCGCCTTGGTTATATGGTCGGTTCATTACTCATTTCGAGAACGTAGGATAAGAGGCGTACGCAAGCCGAGCGGCTTCACGATCATCGGAAACCATGTCTGTTCATGGTATAATGGACACTCGCTCCCTCCCCATATGCACCAATCCCTTACCATACAGTATCCCTAACCTAAATTGGACTGCCCAACTTGTCAAAGTCCAGCTTTGGCAGTGTCAAGTCAAGCTGTGGCGGTCGATCGCTGGAGATGTATACATGTCCTCCATTCCCATCCTTCACCTTCTCGACCTTCTTACTTTCCCTGCTGACCACACGCCCACTGATGAATCCTCGTAGCGATGAGGTGGCGATTCCGTATGGGCTTCGTGTGCTTGCTCCACCAGTACCCGTGGATACAGTGCTGTTGCTGCGCGTGCTGCGGACGCTGCTGGCGGTGCTGACCGGGGCAACAGCCGAGGAGACAGGACGGGCAAGGCCAGGTGAAGATGTGTAGGAGGGAGCATAGTGTCTCGATGGGGGCTTTGGAGAAGACTTAGGTGATGCGGACAGGGGTGACATAGGCCGAGAGTGGACCTGTGGGCTTGGATCGGGCTCCGGGTCGACGGTACGAGGATTGAAATCGGGAACGGTCAAGAACGATGACACGCCATCGGAACTTTCTGTATCTTTGTCTTTGAACATCCCGGTATTGAAGCCTGGACGTGACATCTCTGAGCCTACTTGAACCTCGTTCGCGGAGACGCTCACGCCGAGCTGCATCTTCTCCAGCATCGTCGTCAGGCTCGCTGCCGTGTTAGGCCGCCCCTCGCTAGCGGCGTCATCGAAGTCACGGTAGTTTCTTTCTACCGACTGATTCAATTCCTGAGCCAAGTTATAGTTCCGGAACAGGTACCGGCGGAGGCGAGCAATCTCCATATCCCACCTCTCACTGAGGGCCTGGACGACCGCCTGGGCATCGGGATGAATCTGCTGAGAAGGATTTGTAGATGCAAGTGATGGACTTGTGGATGAGGCATATTGCTGCGTTGGTGCGTGCTTGGAGAGCTTGCTCCCACCCGCTGTGTGCATAGCAGCATGTAGGGAACGACGGAGAGAACTTGTGGTGGAGCTTTGTGAATGGCTGGACTCACGGTTCTCGAATTCCTTACGCACTCGCTCCATCGTCTGTTCCCGGTCACGGTCCATGACCGGGAGGTGCAGGATGGATCGGTTACGCTGTAGGCCATTCACGAGGACGGTAAACGCCTGCAGGTTAATGTCGTTGTTCTCGCAGTATACCTCGCGAAGGGTGTTATTCTCTTCTATCACGGAAGCCAAGGTATTCGCACCCTGTAGACCGAGCTTCTGATGCTCAATCTTCAACACCTTCAGAGATTTGTTCTTCTTCAGCCCCGTCAACGCCTGATTAAGTCCAATCCCAAACCGGGCAACGTCCAGATGAGCGCAATCGGCGCTCATGTCCAATTCCTCCAGCGTACTGTTCTCTTCGAACATCCGCTGCAGTGCTTTGCAGGTTTCCGGACTAGCGTCGTAAGGAAGAGATGCCTTCGAGATATCCAGATACTTCAAAGTCCTATTCTTCCGCAAGGCCTCAATTAGCTGGCGGAAGTGCTCTTCCTTCTTGAAGTCCACCATCCTCATCGAGAGGTGTGTGGGAGTTTCGTTTCGGGCTATCGTCTCAAAGAGCAGGGAACAGCCCGTGTCGAGACGGTTTTCGCTGACGTGGAGATGCAGGGAGCTCGGTCTCCCAGGTTTATGGTCCATCGAACGGAGAAATACGGCCACGTCCTCCCCCGTTAGTCCACACTGGTCGAGGCGAAGCACGCGGAGGCTCTGAGACTTGTCACTGGCCAGGTAGGCAGCGATGGAGTCGATTGTTTGCGCGTTGACTGCAGTTTGGCTCAACGAAAGCTCCTCAAGTCGCCAGTTCATCAGGGTTTCGGGGGGAATGAGGGGCTCAGGTCCCGAGGTCCTAGATATGCGGGACAGATCGATCTTCCGTATGTGGCCGAAGTAGCCGATCTGCTGCTGGAACACCTCGGGGCTGAGCCGGCCTTGCACCCCAGAGATGTTGATAGACTCAAGCGTATTCTCCTGCGCCGTGATGGTTGAGAGGACAAGGTCGAGGTCGTGAACGGACAGCCCGCAGTTGCTGACCTCGAGTGCCCGGAAGTGGCTCGTTCTTTGCGACGCAGCATCTACCAAGTAGTCAAGATCCGACTCGCCCAGTCTGATCCCATTGAGCACGACCCAGTCGACGTTGGTCAGCTGTCGTCTAAGGACGGGGAAGATGGCTTCTGGAATGCCGCAACCGGGATCACGGGCGCCGTCGTCCGAAACGGGTGACCGGGTCAGGCAGTACGAAAAGTCGAGCCGCCGGAGCGATTTGCTCTTCAACGCCAACGCACGAATCTCCTGCGACAGCACCGACAATCCTTCCTGCCCGGCGATCTTGATGGGTGCTCCAGAACGAGCCTGTTGCGCATCTCTGTCCGGTCCGTACACGTCGCGCACATTCTGCAGCACATCCAGGTTGACCCCGCTAAAAGAGATTGACTTGAAAGATTCGTTGTATCGGAGTGCCCGCAGTACGGCCAGTAGCTCTAACGCAGAATATCTCTGGTCTGTCTGGGAGGCAGGCGGCAGCAGCTTGAAGCAGGGTGCATCTTCACACTCGTGGTCGATCATATACCGGATATTTGACGTGTCGACGTCGTAACCAGCGGAGTAAGCGATGAGCGTCCGATCAAAACAGCCATAGTCTTCGCTGAGATCTGGTGCAGGGAAGAGCTCTTCATTGTCGAGTTCACGGGGCACGATGTAGTCAAACGGCTGTCTCAGCCAGAGGGGCCGCAAGAACTCGCAAAGCTGACGCATCCAGAGAACAATATCGCTGGAGTGTACCGACGCAAGTACCAAAGTGAAGGGATCGTGAAGCGGAGTACTAGCAATCGTCAACAAGAGCAATCTCCGTAAACACAGTCTCGAGCACCTACCGAAACGCCATTTGGAAGCTGTCGTCACCCCATTGCATCGCCAGGGAAGTCAGAGTCATCAGGCCAAACGACACACCGGTGTCCAGCTCGTTCAAAGAGACCACCGAGCCACGACCGGAAGGCTTGTGCAATGGAATCAGATGGACTTTGTGAGTGCCGATTGCGAGGTAGCACACAGTAGACAGTTTTGAGAGGTCCTCAGAAGATTTTCCCGCAGTTTTGCTTGATGCCCGCTGGACAACCCTGAACATGTGGAAGTTGTCTGGGTCGTAGTCCCTTTCCTGCTCCAGAATACTCGCAACGTACTCGATAGTTCTCTGGTCGAATGTAAATGGATCAACCGATCTGGCCGCCTGCGCAGCCGAGCGGATCCCTACCAGCCAGAGATTCAACTCCTGGGGGTCTGTCCACTGCAGTTGCATGTATGCAGGTTTATGCGTCCGGTCATCCATGTACCACACCTCCAGGATGCCGTGTGGCCGACCGTCATCCAATCTGTAGACTGCAACGATGCGGCTGAGAGGGATGCTAGCTGAAGATGAAGACGTATCGCCGTGAGCAGCAGCAGCCACCTGCAGGTCCGAATATGAGCCAATCGACGCGATTGACTGGCGATTACCAACCGTATGGAATGCCGGCAGTGTCACCATCTGAGGAAAGGTCTCAGCCGCTTTAATGATGCTCTTGAAGCGTACGAGATGGGTATCCGTCATGACCAGATAAATGTTCTTCCTCTTCCACATGCCGCCGGTTGTCTGGACGTCCCCATGGTGTAGGACGACGCTCCCCAACCCGTTCCTCGCTGAGGCGTAATCGTCATCGTCGCCAGACGACCCTTTGGAGCGCGCGAGCACCGATTTGTCGTCATCCTCGAACGAATTGAGTGAACGCAACGATCCAAACATGGATGTCCGTCTATTCTTCTGCAAAGATTTTCGTCGGGGTCTGGCCTCATCAGGCGCAGAGATGGGGATCGAAGAGGTCCGTCCGATGACCTCGGAGCGTGCGGTTTCGGGACGATAGGCAAGGGGACTGGATGCCCTGACGGGGCTCTGGTTGCGACTGGTGAAGAAGCCGGAGTTTCGACGCTTCTTTTTCATCACATAGAGGCCATCGGAGGAAGACCGGTCGTGGACCCCGGGGACCGTACCAAGAGAGGACGCCAATGAGGGGGGAAACACACTCAGGCTCTTCCTCCGCCCTTTTCTCTCGAAACCCTCAGCCATGGTGGGGGGCGTTTTAAGAAGCGAAAGCGACTGAATGTGGAGCTTGGATGGGACAAGGATCTAAAAGGAGGGTATTGTCATCGACGACCTTGACGTCGGTTCTACTGGTGGGGGGGGATAAGGTTATCTCAACGCCATCTAGAGCAACACAACGCGCAGCACGGAGAAGCAATTGGAGGGAGGAGGCCGCTCAGATGCAGCTGGCCAAAGAAAGAGATCAGGGAGGGTCAGGGGGGAGGGAGAAGCAAGAGGACATACAGTCTATCAAGGCGCCATGGGAAGCATGGGGTCCAAAGGGCAAGATAGTCCCTGCTCCGGTGACGGCGGCGTCCCTGGGGTTTGGACCTGTTTGGTATGGAGAGAAAAAAAAAAGGCTGAAGTGACGGAAGCGAAGCAGGGGACAGACCAAGAAGAAGCTCGAGGATATACTGGGTTCTTCCAGGGGAACGGCGGGAGGTGGTTGGACGGCGATGAGATCGGAGCCACAGTTGGGGAAGTTTGGTCGATGGCACAGCCCGGCGAGGCCTGTGGGGGATGATGTCAGTGGTCCGGCTGTTCTGGACGCAAGCGGAAAACGGGCCAGGCGAGGACGGCGAGGGAAAAGGAGAGGGAGTCGAAAGGAACGGATGAGGTACGAAGGAATGGACGGATGCAGGTACCTCGAGAGCTGCGAGCCGAGAGAGAGCAGGAAAAAAGGAAGAGGGGAAGAAGATGGAGAGCGCGAGAGACAGTGTGCGAGATGTCTCATGGACGATGCCCCTAAGGCCCGGCCGCATCGATCGTCGCTCCGGCCAGACGCGCCTCTTCGCCCTGTCCGATCGGACGTTCAGCATCCCGGCTTCCGTCGTCAGTGTGCAGACGGACACAGACGTCTTCCTCTCCTCCATCGATATACTAGATATACCCTACAGGCATCTCGTTTCAGCATTCTGTCCGTCAGCCCGGCCTATCCTGCCCTTCTACGGCGTTCTGTCTCGAACTACGGACGAGATCGCCAAGCCGCACCGCCGTGCTCTACCACAGGCCCGCAGCTCCACACCGCACCGGATACAATACCCGCGTGTCTCGCTCTGAAACGCGGCCTGTATTTTCTAGAACCCTTCGCCCTCTGCCAATTCCAGAGCCCTGCCAGGAACTCCAGCTCTCACAGCTGCAGAGCTCCAGAGCTCTGGCAGAGAGCTTCATGTCCATCGCAATTCTGTGATTTCACGGCGTGGAGGAGCCCCAAGGCAAGCTGTCCCCTCGGCGCATGTTTCGCTTGCATGCATCCCATCTCCAATGCACCACTCGCGCAGGCAAAGAAGCGAACGCGGTATCCACCAGATGCCTTGCCATTTCATCTGCATCTGAGCTATTCTTTGTAAACACACCAGCCGCGTGTCGCATGCGAAAACTCGGGTTGGTCCTCGTCAGACTCGACCCGCTGACGGCTTCGATAGACACCAAGGTGCTTAACAAATTTTATTTACAATAAAAATATGAATACAGAATGTCTGTCTAGGAAAAAAAATTCATCTCAAGTCGTCCGTCCATGATTGCATCTCGTCTCATACCAATTCGGGGAAAAAGGCAACGATCCAGGCTTTCCAACGCTTACCTCCCGGTCTTCTGGAGAAAATTCACTACTCCGAATACGAGCGGCTCATTTGGGCTCTTTCTGCCTGAACTCTCTCGACCCGCTTCACTTTCCGCATCGCCTCCAGATACTCCGTCACCCTGTGCTCGGCCCAGATACACCCGCCCAGCGTCATGGCTGCGATCTGGAGGAACACCTTGAATTGCGGCGTGAGACCCCGGTACACACGGGACGCCGGGGCTATCGAATCCGACAGCGACTCGAGGGGTCTGTAGAAGAGTCTCGTGCGGACGTTCGACATCGAGAACGGTGATGGGGCCTTTTTGCCAGGCTGCTGCTGGGTTGTCGCCGGCGGAGCGGCCTCGGAGAAGGTGAACGGATGGGGCATGAGGAGGATCATGTGAGCGAGGATGGAGAGGGAGCCGAACTGGAGAGCACACGACGCAAGTCAGTTGGTAAGTTCTATTTAATTACACTGTGACGACCCTTTGAGACGGTCAATAGAAACGGAAGAGGGGGAAAGCTCCAGGCATTGTCGCTCCCACTCGACAGCTATACCAGGGCAGATCCCAAACAAATCACAGGGAAAGATTGGACATACACGTAGGGCCCCAGTAGCAAATCCCTTGGCTGCCTCCGTCGTCACCTGCGTTGGCGGCTCAATGTCCGCTCTCTGGTTCGATGGTGGAGGCATGGCGGTTACAAGACTGCTTCCACGTTCCTGGTTGAAAGTTCCTAATTTCGCACAATGCCCTAAGGACAAGCCCGAGTTTGCAATTATTCTAATGAGCGCGTATGTCTGCTATTTCCAATGGGTACCAAGTAGCCCACATGCAGGTGTTCCGGAGAGAGCGGCGGGGTGAAACAGACAGGACCGGCGGAGCAACGAACGACGGAACCCGCGGGACGGGATCGAAAAGGCCGAGATGGGATAAATCGGCGATGTATTCGGATATTAGAATCCCAGGAATACGGCATGTAGGAGGATAGCACAAGAAGTCTGGACCTGCCAGGAGATCTGCAAGACAGGTCGGAGAGTTGGTGGTGCTCCTCAGGCCTCCGGGATCTGCTTAACACAGGCCTCTTATTAACCCCGGCGTCTTGCCGGATCAACACTTTCTCCCCAGACGCGGGACGCCCGATCCGGTAAGAGAGAAGCGCGCGGCGGCTGCGAAAAAGATCTCCGCGGATTGGCCGACCCCGCGCTGTAGATCTGCACGACGTGTGCGTCCTTGTCGATATAATATATATCATATTATATAGCATCTACCCCGCAGCAGACCGATCCGGTCAGTTCTTCAATTGACTCCAGAAAAAAGCAATCCTCCACTACCTCAAACCCTCCCTTCCACCCACTCACGACTCCTAACGACTCACGATGTCCTCCGCCCTCCCCCGCCGCGCGGTCTCCATCTCGCGCATCACCAACGAGACCAAGATCCAGGTCTCCCTCTCCCTCGACGGCGGCGTCCTCCTCCCGTACGAGGAATGCGCTCACTTTCCCGCCCCCGCGGACTCGGAGGCCGCTGAGGCCGCGAAGCGCGGCATCGTTCCGCCGCCCGACGCAGCGCACGCGACGCAGTTCACGCCCACGCAGCAGATCACGATCAGCACGGGCATCGGGTTCCTGGACCACATGCTGCATGCGCTGGCCAAGCATGCGGGGTGGAGTTTGGCGATCAGGGCCAAGGGAGATCTATACAGTACTTGACCCTCTCTCTCCCCCCTCTTTAAGAAAAAAAAAAGAACAGGAACTGATGAGTAATGGTACCTAGTCGACGACCACCATACCACCGAAGACACCTTCCTCGCCCTGGGCACCGCATTCACCAAGGCCCTGGGCGCGCGCACCTCCCTGGCCCGCTTTGGCCGCGGCGACGCCCCCCTCGACGAGGCCCTCTCGTGGGCCGTCATCGACCTCTCCAACCGCCCCTACGCCGTCATCAACCTGGGCTTCCGCCGCGAGAAGATCGGCGCCCTCTCCACCGAGATGATCACGCACGGACTGGAGAGCTTCGCGCAGGCCGCCGGCGTCACGCTGCACGTGGGCTGCACGTACGGCGAGAACGACCACCACCGCGCGGAGAGCGCGTTCAAGGCGCTCGCGGTCGCGGTGAGAACGGCTTGCGCGAGACGGGCTGCCGGGGAGGTTGGGGCCGGTGATGTGGTTAGTACGAAGGGGGTGTTGTAGATTGGATAGATGGATGTCCCGTCTTCCATTTATGCCCTGGTTTTTGATGATGATGAGATTTCGTGAGAGAAATGTTGCATATATGAGATGAGCTTTTGGGGGGGGGGGGTTATTTATGAAACAAAAGAAGTCTGCATAGATCTCTCTTTCTGATGAAGATGCATGAATGGCATGGACAGCACTTGATTTTCATACGATGTTGATTGCATGACGCAAAGACAGATACCTACCTACCTAAATTACCATTCTGTTCCTCTCCAATCTTAATCCAATCTGTTTTCCAATGGGACTCAAATTGAGCCTGATTCCCTGAGCGCCATCCAAATTTATTCACTCAACCCACTCCCAGCAGAGCAGTTCAGAAATCTATTCTCCTAGCCTGACACCTAACCTAACCTAACCTAACCTTCTTACAGTTAGGTATATGTACCTAACGTACATGTATATACATGTATAGTACCCATGCGCACTACATTAGCTAAGTAGTACTTAATTAATCCCCATACAGTCAGCACTCGAACGTAACCATCAGGTTATGTAGATATTGTATGTATGATATATATAGTTCTAGCAAGCAATTGACACTGCACAGTAGAGAGCCATGGCTTCTGTTCTATCCTTCTCTATTTCCTCGAAAGTAAAAATTAGATAGATAGATAGATAGAATATGTGTTAGGTATACAGAATCAGAATATAATATATATAAACATATGAGACTATTTCGTTAAAATCTGCAGAAGTTTGTTATCTGTATTGTATGTAGGTAAGGTACCTACCTAGCTGGGTAGGTAGGTAGGTATCTGGTCTACCTACATACTGTGGTTCAATTGAGGTTTGATCAATGGGAGTTGAGTTACAATAGTAATAATAATCAGGGCGAGAATGACGGACGGGAGAGCCATATTAGAGTAACTTAAAGGTAATTATTGATTCGTTCGTTCGTTCGAGTAGGTGGAGGAAGACTTTTTTTCTTGTAGTAGACTGGATTCTCTCGTCCCTTCATTATTCATCCAGTCTTCTCGAATGTGCAAGCAAGAAATCAGAAATTTATCAATCCCATTAGCAAGCAACCTTCTTTTTTTTAAAAAAAAAAAGACTTCTCCTCATCCTCCTCCTCCGGCTAACACATCCCTGCCACCCACTCCCCAAGCCTTTTTTTTATCCCGTTCACACTGCCAAGTCTACAATAATATGATATGAATCGTCTCAGTCAGCCTCAACTAAACTAGCGAGCGAGCGAGCCCCGGAAAATACCTAAGTAAGTAGTAGAGTAGTAGCTGGCTTGAAAAGATTCTCGAGGCACGACTTCCGAATCTCAATTATACATACTAGTACTTACCTATCTACCTACCTAACCTACCACTAAGAAGTTTCAAATTTACTACCTATATAGGTTAGGTTAGGTTAGGTAGGTAGGTATGTATCTAGTAGTCATGCAAACTTGCAGGACACAAACAACCCGACAGACAGACCTCTTCACATCTCATCATTTATTGTCTTGAATCTCTGACTCAATTAGATAACTCGCCTACATACATACATACATAGGTACCTAGGTAAGTACTTACAATCAGAAAAAATATCGGAATCAAAGTTACAGTAGTTACAGATCACGGGCCGATCGATGTTAAACTGGCAGTTTTTTTATTCCAAATTTCGATACTCGATCACGCAGTATACTACAAATCTGGGGAACCAGCCCCAAACTTTTTTTTCCCACTGTCATCAAAATCATGAATCAGTCATCAAATCAACCAATTTTACCTTCACCCTCGCCGTACTCACACTCTAACTAACCCCCAATCTCATCTCACTCTCACTCAACATTTCTTCACCCTCGCCCCAGCCCCAGTCCCAGCCTGCACACCCAACGCCTGCATCGCCCTCGTCCAAAACTCCTTCCGCTCCGCAGTCGCCTGCGTGCCCACACACTGCGTGATGTACTGCTCCCAGCCCTCCTCGGAGCCTGTCTGCAGCGCGGTGCGCACGTCGGCGTGGCACGTCGCGGTGAGGAACCATGCGCCGGAGCCGAAGTCGTTTTCCTCGTTGGCGAGGATGAGGTCCAGTATGGCGTCGGGAGCTTTGCCGGCGGTGGGGAGGTTGAGGGCGGAGGCGTATTGTTGGTTGAAGGTGGGGGATTGCATGTTGCGGGCTGTTTTTGTAACAAAGCAAACACATCAGTTAGTCGGTGTACTGGAATACTACCTACGCAGTAGTAACAAAACGAAATGAAGGGTGAAGGTAAAACGTACTCCCCTTGCCCGGAGTCGGGTTAACAGGCTTATTATACTTGAACTGCCCGCTCTCAAAGGCCATTATGCCGATCACGGCCGCCTGCTCCGCGCGCGAAGTCACCTTGTAGGTCTCGAACGACTTGGAGATCACCGAGGCCGCTTGCGCCGCGGTGGCGCACTGCCCCGGTGCAGGGGCGTTGTCGCAGGATTTGGATTCCGGGGCGATCTGTTCGAGTTGCTCGGGTGTGATGGTCATGTCGTTGCCGATGTTAAGAGATAGAGAGACGGGGCCTGCAGCCGCGAGGAGGGGGAGGGAGAGGAGCGCGGTGGTGGAGAGACGCATGGTGGTGGTCGGTTGATGTATGTATGTGGTATGTATCTGACTGTGTCTGACTGACAGAGAGTCAAGCAAGCGAAGAGTGAACGAATTTATGTGAACCCAAAAGAAAGACTGGAGTGCAGTTCTTTGAGTAACTATCGTCAACGACAGTCACAAGCGCAAGGTGGATAGATCACTCAGAGAGCGGCAACTAGAGACAAGGAATGAAAGAAAACCCAGGAACAAAAGACAAAGCCAAGAAACAGCTTATATGTACAGCACGGACATACGATCCATCAGGAGGCGGGGTGGATAGGAGTCAGCCGACATATATACCTCCTTACCTGGGAGGTACAGCAGTACATGACTAGAAGGGGCAGGCCATCAATCAGAATGAAACGAAACAACCGCCATAGGGAACATCCAACCCCTGCATACAGTCCTACTAACAAAGAGAAAAGAAAAAGCAGAAAAAAATTATTCAGATCACCGTCAAACTCCCCTCTTAGGCGACGTGCGACATACCTGTGTCGTAGATCGCACTCAGGGCAAGGCACATCTCGGCTCCCATTGGAGTCATCCATCAGATCGACCCTGCAGGCCTGAAACGGCCGTCCGCGCGCCTCAGAAGCTTGTCCTGCGCTGCTCCAGCGCTAGGGACATGTGCTTTTTCTTCTGATTGGACGGTGTATGTTAGGTACAACTCTAGGGAGAAACGCGACCGTGAGCTTAGCTTTCTTTCGAGTGTCTTTGACACGCGCGACGGCCAGCACAGGGCTGAGCTGGACAGTCGGTTGGCAACGTGCAGTAGTCAAATGGTGACCTGTCGACTCGACCTGGGAGTGCATATGCTGCAGGTACCCTCATACTACGGAACTCGGCAATGTACTGCGGCAGTCAACTGCCGCAAACTTGTTGTTTACGTCGATGGATACTCAGCTAGGTCAATACTGCCAACAAGTGGTTCTTTACAAAAAGGGGTAGATAAATGAAAAAAAGATCCAATGATTCATTCGCTTTTCCAGATACCCAAAGAATCAAAGATTGCCTAGGAGGAGACGGGGTCTTGATAGACTAGGATACAATCATAAGGGAAGCGCTCATTTACCCCCCTCATTCGAGAAGCTCGCCTTCGCGGACCTGACCGATTCCTTCCTGACAATACCCGCTGAAACTGGAGCGACAAAATACTGCACACGATCGAGGGACAACTGCCGTAGCAAATTCTTTTAATTTCCCATATTTGTAGCTGCACTATTCCAGTTCCCCCAGACCCAGACATGTATCGAGACAGGCTGCAAGCGATCCACACAACAGAACGAAAGCGAAGTCTAAGGGTGTTAAAACACGATATGGCCAAATAAACACACAAGAAGCGAAAAGGACATATTACAACACAAGAAAGATCAACCCAGACCGAACCAGAGCCAGAGAGAAACTATGCAGGTCCGCTGCCAGCGGGGTCCCCTTGCAACGCATATAGAAGAAAAGACAGGATAATGCCGACAAGAAAAAAAACAATGTACAGCGCAAGCAGTCCGCTGCCCCTTTTCACAGATACATGGGGGTCGAGGTCGAAATCGAGATCAGATACATGCTCCGGAACTTTTCGCACACACGCCAAACAGAGCAAATGAGTATAGATAAGACAGATAGAACCGCAGACAATCCCATCAAGCGCCAGGTTGAGATGTATCATAGCAGCAGTAGTGGGCCGTTTCGAGACACGCAAAACACGCGAACGCAATAGGCAATCAAGACAACGACTCGCGGATCGTCAGTCCTGCCGGCGGATCAGCTCGTAGTAGGTCTCGGTAATGCCGATCTCCTCGTCCACCTTCTTCGACGACGGTGAGCTCGCGCGACGCAGGAACGCGGGCACGATCCGCAGGCTGCCCCTGCCCGGCGAAGACAGCGGTGAGGCGGACGGCGAGACAATATTCGGGATCTTAGTGTACCGGTAGCGGTACTGGGCTCCCAGAAGGAGAAGGCGGCCGTAGGCCCACCAAAGACAGAAGCCGACAACGGCAGCAAGGATAAAGCCAAGGACTGTGAGGAACATCCAGTGCCCTCCCATCTGGGAGATTGTCAGTAGAAAAAAACCAGAAACGACAGGAAGATGGCTTACCCAAAAGATCAGTCTGGCGTCCTTTCCATGCCAACTGTTGCCTCTGTGGTGCGTGAAAAAGCTCCAGGAGAACCGGTTGTACTCATCCTGCATGAGAATTCGAACGCGCCCTGCCTCGCTTGGCTTGTCGCGCATATACTCCTTCCAGATCACGGACAAGAAGAGGGGGCCAGTCGAGTACATGACAGTGATATAAGGTAGCAGCCAGCTCCTGTCATACGCCTGCAGCATCTCGATCACACGGAGGAAGAACGGGTGCTGTGGGACGGCGCCCATGGCATCGTTGGAGATACCCGTGGGAGCAGTACGACGAACCCAGGCGGGGTACGAGAGGAGAGGGTCAAGGCGGCGGTTGCAGCCCTATCACCAGGTTAGATTGTGGGCTTTTTTTTCTCCACGAAAGGACTTAAGGGTCCGCATACATCGTCCAGGTCAATGTACGTCCCGCCGTAGTGTGCCAGAACGAAATAGCGAATCGAGTCCGCACGCTGAATGGGGTATTGGTAACCATCGAAGGTGTCCAGAAACCAGGGGTATTCCGCAGCAATGAATTCCCGCGCCTTCTCGTTTGTCCAGAGCTAGATTCGAGTAATCAGAACGAGTCCCAGATGGGTCACACAACCGATAAGATCCAGACGACCTACCTTGTACTCGTAGTCCGGGTGCAGGTCAATGCAACTCTGCTGAGCTTCCTTCCAATGCTCTGGGATACTCTCGTTCTTGTATGTCTGGTGAATGATCTTGGGGATGATCTGTGGCCGCTGCTCGATCAAACTCGAGTTGGGCGACGGAATATCCGAACGGTGGATGGCGTCCGCGGAGGCATCCTCCACCAGGAGCGTCAGGAGGGTGAAGACGCTCCTCACGAGGAGGGATATTATAAGGAGATTGACGAGGATAAAGATCACGACGCCGCGCCGCATGGTGAACGAGCCAGGCGACCTCCGGCAACGCGGAGGCGATACAATAGCTGTGGGTTAAAAGGACAAACAACGAAAGTCTATGTCGTAGCTTCGTGTCAAGATCGTATCGTCTGGGGAAGGAGAGGAGAGGATAGATAGAGAATGCGGAGAGTGGGAGGGTCTCGATCGGGGTCGACCGTGCTGGAGCCCGGGGGAGGGCTTCAACAACGCCAAGAACAAAGGCCCTTCAGCATGAGAAAGAAAAGCAGACAGCAACCCCAACGGCCGGGACACAGCAGAAGGAACGATACTCCGTCACACGGGGAGGGGGAACGTGACCGGCGCAGAGAGGTTGAGGGAGTGAGGAGGGAGCGTCGGCCGTTGAACAGTACGGGGTGTATAGAGTAGTACGCCTCGAGGCAGCGAGAAAGGCAGAGCTCCACGTGAGGGGAGAAAAAAGGAGGACAAGACAAGGCACGGAAAAGGGACGATCACGGCGCGGGCGATAACTAAAGGAACGACGGGGACAAATAGGCAAACGAGCGCAGGATGAAATGAGAGAGTTCTAACAGCGCAGTGGCATCGTTAGCAGCGGCAATGGGTTGGCGTCAGGAGAGACGTACGGAACCATGGTTGTGGGAAGGGGGGAGGTCGAGATGGGAGAGAGAGCGTTCGGGGAAGCTGGCGCTAAGGCTGGCTGCGCCTCGCAGCATAGCGCCCGGCTTCTGGCGCGGGCGTAAGGGGGAGCTGGGGGAGCGCTGCGTGGGCGCCGGTGGAGATGCTTCGTGATTGGCCAGGATAAGGCCTAGCGGGCGGCTGGGGGCGGGCGAGATTGGCGCGGACTTGGCCGCCGAGGCGCGCAGGGACCGTGTCCCCCTCAAGCCTCGCGGTCGCCGTTCCAGGCAAGAGATGTGCGCCGCGAGAATTGCGGTGGGGCGGGAGGCTCGACGGGAGAGGTCGTCAGATCCGCGCGTGGCCTGGCCCTCTGCGCTCTCCCAGGGAGGCGCAGCTCCGTCTGACGTACCGACAGCGGTTGCAAAGTAGGTATGTACACAGTACTCCGGGCTGCTTCAAAGGAGTACTCTCCAAGACAAAAGGTATGAACCATCCGTTCTGGTCAGAATGCCAAGTGCTTGTCGCCGCTTGGCGTCGGTCCCCGATTAGACTGGTCACCGGCGCAGCATGGTCGACGATCGACAGCCAGAAGCAATCCAGAAACCCAACCACTTGAGCCGAGGCACGCATCGTGAAGATAACCTGGCAGCAGTTCACACACAAACCTGACACACGCCAGTTACACAACCAGAGGCGGCCGACGGGAACGGCTCCCTATTCGCCCTCTAAAACACCGACGCCATGACCCGACACGCAGGAGACATCGATAGACTATGCCGCTACGGGTAACTAGCTTCCCCTCCAACGGGCTTGGTTGGTCGAGCCGCCCGCCGTTGATGCTGAGCACGTTCGTGACATCTTGACTTCTCAACAAGACTCTTTCAGGAAGTGAGACTGTGTCTGCGGGCGCAACTGTGTTCAGTCCCATGCTGCAGACGTTACGAAGCCCGCAGTCCAATCTCCCTTTCCGCTGTTCCACTGTGACCACCCGCCCACGCTATTGGCTGACACACGGGCACTATCTGGGCTCTGGGGACGTCTGAGCCGCACCTCGAGAGTCCGTGAACTGATTCCCCACCAACGCCGCCTGGGCCCTGGCGGTTGAGTCTGAGTCTGACAAGTTGACCAGAGAGCTGATGGATGGCTCTCCACCGCTGCGGGCCCAATCTGCTCCCCACGCCTTCGTGACTTCGTCACTGCCAGCAACCCAAAGTTAAAGGGGATGGGGCCGACCCGTTTGAACCGTGGGAGTTTCAGCGAGTGAGCGTTGCCCAAAGTCAACCTGTCTGAGCCAGACGCGCGGACACCTACGCATGGCCGCTAAGCCAACAGTTCTAACTTGCTACGGTGCACAGTACGACGTACGACGCATGGAGAACTATGTCGTGTCGCTCAGGTCAGAGGCTTGACACTCTTGACGAGGGAACTGCTCTCTTGGCTTGGCCAGACTGGGCTGCTCTACTAATCACCCCGTTAGATTTAAATAGTTGTTCCTAGCTCGTCGTAGCTAGCTTATCTCTTTGGTGAGATGAGGTCAGAGGGGGTCCGGGTCCAACGACGATCTTTTTTGGACGAAGCGATTCTAGCTAGCGAAAAAACTGTAAATTGCGATCCCCCGAGAAAATCATTTCGTGAAATCGTGTGATTCTTTACTGGTTTCGAGCGTAGCACAGAGCGACAGAAAGAAAGTTAGTCCCCGCTTCCCCGAAATCGAGTCCCGCGATCGTCTTCGACTACTGCGTAGGAAAATTCGTTGAGTTCTGACTTTCGAACCACGTTTTTGCGTTTTTTCTTGGCCCTGCTTCCTAAGAACGCCTACCACCCACGTTGGAAGGTGGTCGTTCGACCAGGTTCCAGGTCGCAGTCACACACCGCCAAGGCCTTAAGGCTCCCAACGACCTTTTCAACCATCTCCTAGACCAAGCCCCTGGCTACGTCCGTGCACGGAGCTCATAACAGCACGTTCACACGTCCCAGGTCCGCACGCCTACGAAAATCTCGAAAAGAAGATCATCCTTCGCCCTTTACCCGTTGGATGGTCCTCGTATTCGATTCGATCGTCAATGAACGATGCTCACGACATTCCATATCTCGCATAGTACGGTGTAGTACTGCGTATAATTGTACGCAGTACCTACCTCTCTGTAAGCAAAGCACAGATGGTGATAGATGGAAGATCACGATCTCGCGTACAACAGCCTTATTATTCAGTAGGTATTATTGCCAAACATCCTTGTAGATTTGGAGTCGATCTCCGTACTGTAGAGTTCTCTATGCTCTGTACTGTGCATCCCTTTTCAAATTGAAATTCGAATTCCAATATCATCTCTCACGGCTCCTGGTCAGCCAATCCGGTCCGGTCGCTCTAATTAATTACCTACCTAAAGTAACCATTAATCCTATCTATTATTACGGAGTACTCTCCTGAGCGCGCCACACACCAATCACCCTTGATTACAGATTAATAGATTGGATCAATTACCCAGCCCGGCCAAGCCATTCATTTTTTTTTTTATCACAGTTGTCAAACCTTAGCTAGGCCTGGCTGATAACTTCTACTTAAGGTTATCAGAAAAACCATCCACATTCCACAAAGGTACTCCGTACTCCATACCTAACTTACATCTGTCTTGTAGTCAATGTGCGCAGAGCCTTGTCTAACATACGTACCTATCTGTCCACATGCACCTGACATCAGCCTCATCCTCAGGTTAACCTGACATCGAACCTCGAACCTCGTCATCAATCAACATCGACGCGGCAATGAAGAAACCCCAAATACCTACCTACCAATAAACCCCCCTTCCCTCCCTCAAAAAAAAATCCACTCCTATCTGGGCAGCCTATCCTATCCTACTCTTTCCGTACTCCATACATACATAATACATGCATTGCATTGCATTGCATTGCATCGCATCGCATCGCATCACGTCACTCTGCATTAATTAGCATGACAGTGAGTGAGGCTGTGAAGCTGCAGTTGCAGTTGCAGTTGCAGCATGCATGGCATTAGCATCGCAGTTAGTTGTTTCCATACATAGAAAAAACCGATGGAGTACGGCAACGCAAACGCAAATGCAGTGCGACGCAGGCAATGATGCATTGCAAATCCGATCGTGATCGTAATGGATGATCATCAATAATAGAGCAGAGCAAGTTTTCGGGATTCGGGTCGGGGTTGTGTATGTGTGTGTGTGTTATCCAGTCCTGTCTAGTACAGTTCGGTTCGGTTCGGTCCAGTACAGATATTTCGCATTCGTTTAGGAAGGTTATTATCATCATTATAATTATAATTCAGCTATATCAGGTAACGTACGCGCTATTCTTTTTTCAAAACTTGTCAATCAATCACACAATAGCTACAGTACCTAGGTCTGGAGAAGAAAGAGGGGAGAAAAGCTGAAAACTATAATCGCTCAAATCTCGTGAGATGGATGTCGATAGGTACATACCATAGGTAGGTTGGTTGATGCTTGACTCTTGTTGTGGCTGTAACACCATGACGAGTGAGCCCTACCAGCCTGCCTGCTAGTCGTATATACATTGTACTGGGTAGGTAGGTAGGTATCTAACTGACTGGTTTACTTATCACAGCCAGGTCCCGGTCCGCAGATTGCATCTGAAGTATGCACTGTAGTGCTAATCAATCAGCTTCTTTATTTAGCTCACGGTGCCCATCCCAGGTTCTCGTTCAAAACTTCGTTAGTTAGGCTCATTGAACTGAACCACAACCCGGACGACTCCGCCATCCATCCTGTCAGTCATGTGATGAGACTGTACTGTACCCGCATCGAGTTCTGTCGGATCTTATCAGGTCGGCTCTGGACAGACGGGGTCCCATCCAAATCGATATTTAGGTTATGACAGCAGACGATTGTCTCCAGACTTCGACCAATAATGATTGCTCTAATCTCCAGCGATGGAGACGGAGGAGTCTTCGTAGTCAAACCAAAGGCCAATCCAGTCATCCTTTTTTTTTTCATGCAGCTGGGCGTATAAAGTTCTCAACGTGAACTACCACATTTATCTTGCAGATGCGAATACAAAAGCGTGACAGTGCCTGCTGGGGTCGATGCTTCATGCTTTCATCTTACCCTGTCGAGGGGTACTACACTCCATACATCAACATACATGTAATGTAAAGGTGATATAACGGTTCAAAAATGTACTGCAAGAAAGACAGCAAAAGAGAACTACATGGTATTGTCTCATCAGATCCCAGACTCCACAACTCCAACCTAGGTATCCATGCCCGATTAGGTAGTTCGTTCCGCTCCAGATACCCAAACTCCAAGAAAGTGATATGCAGCAATTAATAGAAGAGAGAAGAAAAACGAAAGAAAAGCAACGCCCGTCCTTCCAAAGTTCTCTATATGCTCTGTCCGCGTGCGTCACGTCCCAATGTAAACGCCAGACTATCATTGTCATTGTTCATTGGAAGTAAATATCCTTCCTGCCCTTTCTTCGCTGGTTCACCAGTCGGAGTGGTTAAGGGTAAGTAGATGCCTGCGGATCATTTCAACGTGAAATGGCTCAGTGAAAGTATCCTCAAGTCTGATGCAAGGAGTCTCTTGTCTTCCCTCTGCATCTGAGATGGAGTGATGGAGGATACGTGATCGCAAAGCAAGTAATGGGATATTGGTCCCACCTCTGTCGCTATACCTTTCCAGGGCTATCCAACTCTCGACAGGCGCGGCGTTATGTACCAGCATCAGAGTAACTAAGGTTTGTCAAGTGCGAGCAATACGTTGAGCTCGATCATGTCTCACTTCACTTCGCACTTCCAGTCGGAATGGGATGAGATCTTTTGCGGCCGCCGCGCATCATCGTACCTCCGGCGCCGCAGCCGCCGCAAAATCATGGTTGATGTGGGCCGCTTGTGTTGGCTCCTCATCCCGTTCAATGCGCGGCCTCCCCTCAAACAGCCTCCTCCACCACGTTGGGGGATCCAGCGGCCGATACCCGCCGTGGAGAGAAGGGTAGACGTCGTTAAAGAAGTACCAGATGTGGCCTACTACCACACCACAGATCTCATCCTTGGGCACAATACCGTGGACGACAAGGCTGAAGGCCATCAAGACCCAGGGAAGGTACGGCGCGGTAAAGACCAGCAGGCCGAGAAAGCTGAGGCGGGTATCAGGGTTGCGCCGGCTCCAGATGTATACCAGGCTGGAAGAGAGAGCGGTTCCGAGGAAAGGAAGCGAGAGGAATGGTGAAAGGATGAGGAGGGAGGTCATGGCATAGACGAGGAGCCATGAGAAGTCTGCTGGTGAGCGGCCGGATGACTCTTCGAGAAGACGCGAATAGCGTTGGAGGAAGAAGACATGGAATAGCAGATCGAGATTGAGAGGGCCGAAATAGAGAAATGTGGTCAACAGGCGCCAGTACTGCCAAGGGTTAGCTTCGCCTCCATATCGATAATGCCTTGAAACTGAGAATGTACCTGCGACTTCATATAGACCGCGCGAAAGCTATAGAAAAGCTGGAATGGGGTGAGGACGTGACACTGGACCAGCACCGACGTAGCTACAGTAGCAGCAGTCCACCATCTCGTGCAGGGAGGCATCTCGTAGAACCACTGCTCGAGGGGAAACTGGCCTGGCTGCCCGCCATTTCCCCAGAGGGCCGCCATAGCGTCAAGTTGCGAATGCGGGGTTGCGATATCAGGCGACGCAGGTATCTCTTTTATATGGGTGCTGGTCGGAGCTGAGCGACCTCCGGGGACGGAGCTGGGTGGGAAATGGATGGGCGATTAAAATCTCAGATAAAGGAGGCTCAATGGGAGCTTCTAGGATGGCTGAGGATAAGGAAGATAAACGAGAGCAGGCGGAGAGAAACACGCAGCTCAGCGCGACAAGGTGGCCTCTTCCCGCATGCGCCGTCCGGATGCTTCGATATGACGAAGTGACGGCCTGTCATCGGCGCCCGATGCTGACATAAGCAGACGTCAAGCTCCACTGTCACGTGCAGGAACAGCCGCGCGCTTCGACGCGTCGTGAAAAGAAGATGGCTGGGCTTCCTCGACGACCAAGAGAGAGGGGGAGAGAGGACCAGACGAAACAGACAAAAGACGCTACCAGCCACACACCGCCTGCTCTCTTCTTGAGACAAGCAACGTTCTAAAAAGAGAACCCGGCAACACGTTCTCTTTGAAGTCACTCCGCCCCTGGTAACAGGGATCCCAACACCACCAAAGCGAACACTTCGTGCTCCCTCAACACCGACCAATCTCCTTAATTCAGACCTCCACATCGCACTGCAATTGGGCGTCGCGCGACGCGACAAACCATCGTCTTATCCTTATCTATCACAGATAACAACAAAAAGTCCATAAATCAACCAATTGAATCGACTTCGACGGAGTAAACACACCTCCGTTTCCGCGCAAACACACACAACCCCCCGTCACCATGCCACCAAAGACAGGACGGGGGCGCAAGGCCGGCACAACGCAGGAATCACGACAACGCATGCGCGCTGAAGGTGCAAGAGGAGAAGGGGCAGCAGCAGCAGGAGAGGATGCAGGACTCTCGACAAGCCCAACACAAGAGACAACCTCGCCCGCGGCCCGGGGTCGGCGCAAGACTGCCGGAGTCACCAAAGGAGGAAAGAGACCTGCTGCGCCAAGAGTATCCGATGTTGAGCGTACGCTATATATTCACATTCTGCAACCATCTGCCAAATGTCCATAGCTAACGGAGAAATACAACTCAGCCGGCGACCCAACCCCCCAAGGCAAACGCCGGCGCTACAAGCCTGGCACCCTTGCCCTGAAAGAGATCCGCCGCTACCAGCGCTCCTACGACCTGCTGTTGCGCAAACTCCCCTTCGCGCGCCTCGTGCGCGAGGTCGCGCTCGACCTGCTCCCCGCCGAAGTCGGCGCCGAGCTGCGGTGGCAGTCGCACGCCATCCAGGCGCTGCAGGAGGCCGCGGAAGCCTTCCTGGTCCACCTCTTCGAGGACACGAACCTGTGCGCGCTCCACGCGAAGCGGGTGACCATCATGCAGAAGGACATCCAGCTCGCGAGAAGGATACGCGGGGTTTGGGGTGGATTGGGTTAGGTTAGGTGACCGGAAGAAAGTGTTGCCAACTTTTTTTGTGGGAATGAACGGTGTGTTATGGCGTTTTGTTGTTTGTCTGTTTTTTTTCTTCTTTTGATATTAGGTTGTGCGTTGTTTTTATTCCTGCTGGCTTGGCAGGCTTCCTTTCCTAATTTTCCCCCTTTTGACTACGGGTCCTCAGGAACGGGCCGGTTGCAATTACAAGGGGTGATGAGAGAAGAAGGAACACAAAAAACGATGTTGTGGGGATTTGTCGATATAAACTCCCGGCGTCATGTGTGTTGCAGGGTTGTATACCATCGTTTTCTCCCATGTGTGTGATCTGTGGATTGGGGACTGGGAAACCCAATGGAGAGGATGTGTCCATGTGGCGTCGTGTCGTGTCGGCATCCCGTCGACCGTCACACCTACCTATCTACTTCAGGTAGTAGGTAACTAGATATTAGAAATAGAAGTAAAAATCATTCAATCGATCAATATTTAGGTCTCAAATCATTTTAATCTCTGTGCTTCGTCTACCAAATGTTCTAGGATATACAGCGGTATCCCATTATACCATATCATACCTAAGGCAGATACATATGTAGGCAGCTCTCTAGACATGCTCATGCTAACAAAGCTCACCTGTCGCAGGAAAATAATCAAAGAGGAATAAGAAAAGAACTTCAGCATAAGATTAAAATGAGATATATCTGTACGTCGCACCAGATGTCCTTTGTTCCGTACCATTCCATCGATATCGGCCCATCCGGCGAAGAAGTAACGTTAGTCCGTACTCCGTACTCCGCATATATGAGATGCCAATAGATGAAAATTAAAAAAAAAATAATAAAAGGACATGATATGTGGTCATCATGATATCGCCCAGAACCAGTGGGCTGTGTCGCATAGATCAATATCGGATAGCCAGGCTCGTCTTCGGAATCGCTGCTGAGGATGAGCGTGGGTCTTTGGTGTTCTCAATTCACCTCAGCCTTCTTCAACGCAGGAGGCAGTCCCATCATCACCAGATGCCCCTCTTCCCTGACTCCTCGGGCCTCCTCTCCCTTGCCCTGCCTCTCCAGCGTCTCTGCCAGCATCTCATCCGTGACACTGACCCAGAGGCGATCGTTAGCTCTCTTCGCCATCGCGCGACCGGCCCGCGCGCTCTTCTCCGACTGCTCGCCCACGACGCCCCGGAAGTACTTCCAGCTCATGAACGTCAGCGTCATGCACGTGATCTGGCTGTTGCTGATGGTCGTGGCTTGTTGGAGGGCCTGCTGGAGGTATTGTTTCGTCTGGATGGTGGAGTCCGTCTGGACGGTGGCGCAGACGAGGTAGTAGGCCGCTTGGATGTACTTGTTGGGGCTTCCCTTGCAGAAGGATTCGACCGTGGACAGGACGTTTGGGAGCTGGGAGTGCAACGGGTGCTTCGGGTCACGGAGGATAAGGATCGTGTTGAGGGCTGCAAGGATGGCGGTATCTCGACGGGGGTCATTGCGTGTCGTTTTGCTGGCGGACGAGGATAGGCGGAGTATTGGAGATTGGAAGGCAGAGAGGGCCGCTGTGAGATCACCCGTGCCTTGGGCAATGGTACCAGCTGCGTATTCCATCAAGCATTGGATGGTGCCAGGGAGATTATCTCCAAGCTCTTTAGCTGCCCGCCGCAGTTCCTTCAACGCCTGACTTGCCTGTTCCCAGTCGGTCCGGGATGCAGTAAGGAAGATGCGCTGGAGAAGTAGGTTGCAGTATAGAATCCTGCGCCATTCGATGCGTTTACCTGCAGTTACTAGCGACTCCGTAATTTCTTGGGGTGCCTTGAAACTGCCTGCAATACCGGTCAGACAAATCCATGAGAGACAGAAAACATGTAACTCACCTCTGACCATCCGCAGCCCTTCTTCGAGGTACTTCTCAGCTTTGCGACCATCATGTGAGTTCTTAGCACTCAATGTAACAGAGCTGAGAAAATAGCACAGCGCGTAGAGGTCATGTTGGGGCAGCCAGTTTAAGGTCAAGACCAAGGTGCCATTCTCCACCTGCAATATATCTCCAGTATCCGCGGAAGAAGGCCCAACAGACTTTCCGTTAAGCGGAATAGTAAATGATCCATCATCACGCCAGTGTGGGTCGTTGATCTTTTGGTCCATCAAGGTCTGCATTATCTGCAACTTCTGGGCTGACTGGTTGATATCGTATTCGAGCAGACTGCAAGAGATATCGACCATCTGTATTAAGGTACTGATCTGCGGTATATCCTTGACGTCGTCGTCGAGCTGATGGCTTCGTGCCACAGCCAGGGCACGCTGGGCCTGCTCGATGGACTCGGCACTAGTGGACTGTTGCAGATGTGCAAGTGCCTCTGTCACGGCTGAGATAACTGACACAGCCTTATCCCTGTTGCGGTTGGCGAGATTAGAGATCCTATGCAGGTTATGCAGCGCGGCCACGAAGTCCTGATGGGAAGAGGATGACAACGAAAGGGTTACCCGAAGAAAACGGAATGCGTATTCCCAAGCAACATGGCGGTACCTACACCAGTTAGTGTCATGTCCGCGGGAGGTCTGGTGAAACATACGCTTCTACATCCTGGATCATGCCATCGACCGCTTTCATAGCAGCTTTCGGATTCGACTTATGCAGCATGCGGGCCAGAAGCTGTTGCATGCTGTACTTCAAGTCCAACATCCGATTCTCCAACAAATGAGCCTTCATTTATTTTCCTGTTGAAGATAAAACGGAGACACTTACCCGATCACAAAGGTCAATCTGAAGACAGTCAGTTTCAGTAAACGAATGAGATGGTTCAAAAATATACGTACCCCTTTGCTGAGTGCCGTCTCCGCCTCGAGATCATTATCCGTCTCCTCGAATAGAATGCGTGCATAGCGTAACCGCACAAGCGCCTCCGTGCGGGGCTGCAGTCTCCAGTTCTAATACGTCGTCAGTACAAGCACTGTTGCAACTGGAATCCAAACTGCAAACCTTTAGGACAGCCTCCAGACATCCCAGACCCGTAGCCACAAGTTTGTAGTACTCTTCCATCTCCATCTCCCTCTTCTGCAGCGCTACCATAGTCCCCTGGCTGTGAGCCGCATTGAAATATTCATCCGCTAGAGATAGTAGCAGGACCTGGTAGTCTATCGGGGGCTTGCTCTCCTTCTCGACGGACGGTTGGCTCTGCAGTCTCTGCAGTTGCTTCTTTGCGGGGGTCTTGGGAGGCATCTTCTGCTGCACTTCGGGGGAAGATACCGCCGGCCGGGCTGGAATCACCACCTGAGGGATCTGTCGCGGAGCGGGAGAGGACATAGGTGAGGCTGCTGGAGCAGCTTGGGGCTGAGGCGCAGGTCGAGGTTGCGGGGGAGTTGGACTAGGAACCTGCGCGGCGGAGGGATACTGGCCGTATGCATTGGGCATGGAGTAGTATGGAGAGGGGGCGAGCGCAGGTGAAGCCGTGTGACCCGTGACGGACACGGTGGGAGAGGCAGCAGCCCGTCCGCCATACTGCGGAGTCGGAGAGGCGTGTCCGTGGACGAAATGGGATGGAGGGGCCGGGACATGCTGCGGCTGGTACGGTGTCGACGGCGGGTTCACATATTGCGCTGGCAGTTGTTGCTGCTGCTGCTGTTGGGGATGGAATTGGGGCTGTTGAGGTTGCTGCCCGTAGCCAGGATAGGCCGGGATCAGGACTTGGGGATAGAGCATAGGCTTGCCATACTGCGGGTATGGCGCATTGGGGTTGACATTGTACTGCTGTGGTTGATGATGCTGGGGCTGCTGGAAATACTGTGGAGGATACTGACCGTTGTGAGGCGGTGGATAACTCATCGCCTCTCGACGTAGACAGGGAGGTCCGCTGCCATGAACAGTAGTATAAAGATCATATATATATATATATATCTCCTGATGCGCGTCGGGCTGTACAGGACTCATGGCAGCGCGTCCTCCGTGTCCCGCTTCGGCTCGGAGAAACCGCGCTCCAGGCCCCCGGTCACGCCCGCCGGTCCGCTCCGCTTCCGCCCAGGCTACGGCTTCAGCCTCATGTTCGTTAGGGACAGGCATCATCCCCGCATCATGCCAGCACCTTGCTGAACTTGGTAACATACAGTCCTTGCGTAGGCCTTACACCTATATCCAATTCTCCTTCAAGGATTTCCCTTTGCTGAATTGCCCTTTGTTCTCTGTTCCGTCTTCTATCGTAGCTCACAGCGAACGCCCCTGCTTCTCGCAACATCTGCTTTGAATGTTGCTTTGTTATTTGTTTCTTTATTCTTGCCGCTCGAGTTTTTAAAAGTAGCGATCTTGTCTCCATGTGGGTGGATGCGTATGGCTCCCGTTCACGAGAATCATTTGTTTAATGTATGGAATGCTCGTTAAGGAGCTCAAAAGGATCTTACCTTTCTCGTCGAGGACATGGATATGCCAGGACACTTTTCTACCGAGGTTTTCACGATTGCCAGCTACTGTTATCGGTTCCCGATGAATATATGCTCATTAATTAATTCCCGATTATTATTAACTTCCCGTCACTCTATACTTGAGAATGCGGCAATCTAACTACAAAACTTCCGCATTTGAAATGAACCCCAGCAGGTTTCATGTATCCTGGCTAATTCCTGTCTTCCTACACTTCATTGAAATATTTGTGGCTATTTGGACAGAAATTCCCCATTCCCAAGTGTTCAAAACAGCACAATACTCCAAACGCGAAACCTGATAATAACCCATCTCTCCCAATCGAACACCGCCGTCTAGTCACCTCATGGAACGTCCCGGGCAGGCTTCAGATCATGTGGATCGAAGAGTAAAGCTGACTCATAGCTCCATCATCAAGTGCCGAGTCGATGATATCCAAACCCAAAGATGGTGCTCGGTTAAGCGGAGGATGCTCACGTATCGTCCAGGGACAGAGCTCGCGACAGTTGTCCCATGTGACGGAAGATTCGGCAGGGTGGATTCTTTGAACAGCCCAAATCTTATCCGGAACAGTGGTCGCCTTTCCAAGACACCGCTGAGTCCAGAAGAAATATGTCGCCTTCTTTGTTTCCAGAGAATGATAGGGCCGTTTCCGTGGACACTTCAGCGTTGTGTCGCAGCTGCTGCAGATTGATATCCGTTTGCACGCTGTGCAAAAGGAGTCGAAATAGTGACAGTACAAGGTCTGACAGACGCTGGACAACCAGAGATCCATCGACCTGTGCGCACATCCGAATCGTGGTGTTATGTGTTGCTCCTTTCCCAGCCGGTTCGGTTCAGTGGACAGATGATACTCTGTCCGAATGTGAAGGCTTCCCGCATCATCCAGCTCGGGGAAGATTTCGATCTTCAACTCGGCCGTTCCGTATTGCTCGGCACATGAATGCCAGCAGTAGCGGCCAAGGGACTGGCTGCCGAACTGCGTACCCAGGACTTTTGTGAGGCTTTCTCGCTCCTTCAAGTGGTCTATTAGGTCCAGTTTGTCTCGGAACGTTAATTTCTTGCAGGGACATAAGTCAACAATGCCTGCAAAGTCTCCCAGATTGCAAGTTCGGGCATCTGCCTTCCGTTTCAACTCCTTCAAGGAGAAAGCATTCCATGGATGGAGCTTCAGGCATTTTGAGCAAAGACGCCATCTCTTGTCTTCCAGGAAGTTCAGTAACTGCCATCTGTCGGTAGCAAAGCTCTCTGCATTCCTATAGTGATGGAATAACGGGGCGAAGTCTTTGCTGAAGTGAAGCGATTCGGACTGTAGGACTTCGCCAGATACGGCGAAGAAGCGCCTGCAGGTAAAAGCAAGGCATGCTTTAGACAGAAGGGGAAGATATGAGGCTATCTCAAGCAGTAACTCTGTAGGCAGGTCAAGGATGAAGCACCTGCTCGACTGTCCTTCTTGGTCAACTTCGTCCCGCGATCGCGACTTCATCTTGCGGCCTTTCAAACCCGTCGAAATCCTCAGCTTCTTCAGGATCAGGGTGCGTCGAGAGTTGAATCGTTCGGTGAAGCTGGAATGTCCCAACTCCATGGTTTAAGGAAACCTGGACACCCACTTTAATCTAATTCGATCCACGTAAGCCTTGACTGTGGA
Source organism: Thermoascus crustaceus (assembly GCF_041956765.1). Lineage (NCBI taxonomy): Eukaryota > Fungi > Ascomycota > Eurotiomycetes > Eurotiales > Thermoascaceae > Thermoascus > Thermoascus crustaceus. The sequence goes on along the minus strand of NW_027192532.1, from coordinate 1,140,838 downwards.
AAACAAAGGATGAAACATGGGCTGGGACCCGTCATGGTTACCGACGTATCATTATAGAGCCAAGAAAGGAGAAAGAGCTGGGAGTCTCACAGACGGCGCATGACGGTCCTCATGAAGAGACAATATGACGACCGGCCATTTTGAAGTAGGCCTACGAGAAGACCGGCTTTCTACGCAAACGGAACACGAGGCCGGGTCAGGTAGCAAGGGATTCGATCAGGATTACATAGGATATAACCGGGAGATCCCGCAAACCTTAACAGAAGCCGACTCCAATCAGCTGAAAATGAATGTTCCATCTTCTGGCCATTCAAAACTGCATTTGTCTGTTATCTACGACCATGTCTGATTCAGGAAGGCCGTTACTTCTGCAATGTGAGGGAGTCGTTTCCGCATCCGGCCGCCGGATGGATAACACCATAGCTGAGAGATGTTACATAGTACATGTACATCCAGACAATGCGGTGGTCCCTATTAGGCCTTGCACCGTCCGGATGTTGAAAGGATGTTGTGACTCGATCAACTGACAGCAGGGTCGTCGAATCTCATGACTGCAGTGTCTGCTGGACTCGAGATGATCATCTGCGATGGCCGACATCGCTTATCGCGGGCGATAAGATAACGCTGCTTATGTCTGCTTATGTTAGCAGACATTGCCAAGACCTTGTGCCGAGGCATCTTCCATGCTGATCCGTTGGAACGAGACTTGGACCAGTCCAGAAGACGCCTCCGACACTCGTCCAGTGTCGCTCTCTTGGTGATTTTTTTTCTCCCTCTTTTCGCTTCTTTGATAATTTCTGCTTTGTTTTATCCTTGTGTTTTTTTCTTTTGGATTGTTTTATACCCATAATTTGTTGTCTTGATTAGATACTGGCTACTAGAAACCTAATCCGCCGGGCAGCCTTGGGCGCCATGAGTCCTTTGTCATGGGTTCTCCCTAGTGGACAAGTCTCTTTCCACTATTCAAAGGAAAACCAACTTCTGTTGACCAAGAAGTCAGAGAAAGGGGAAAAGAAGCAGACTACGCTGGCGGACCTGTGCCGCTCCGCAACTCCTGCAACATGCCAGCTCAACCCTTTCCTCTTTAACGGCCATCTGCAGACGGCCTATACGACCGTCAAGAACTGCGACATCCCAATCTACTATAAGAGAAGGATGTTTGAGGCTGATAATGCCGTGTACAGCGGACAGTTTGCCATCGACTTTGTGGTGGATCCGTACGAGGAAACCGACGATGACCAGCGGACCGACAAGGACAGGAAGTATACTCTGCCATCAGGTCTCCCGCCGCGGACAGTCTTCTTCACAGAAGAGGAGTTCGCTGCACTGCCGTCAGACGACAACAAGCCCATGCTTGTGCTGCTCCACGGTCTGTCTGGAGGCTCCCACGAGATCTACCTGCGGCATGTCCTTTCACCGATTGTGGGAGAAGGCGGCTGGGAAGCCTGCGTTGTCAATTCTAGAGGCTGTGCGCAGACGAAGATCTCAACCGGCGTGCTATATAACGCTCGAGCGACATGGGATGTCCGTCAAGCGGTGAAGTGGCTGCGGAAGACGTTCCCCAATCGGCCGCTTTTTGGTATTGGATTCTCGTTGGGTGCGAACATCCTTGCAAATGTACGAAGAAGATACAGTACAATCCATGTTTCCTTTCCTGGAAGAGAGCGTATGTTGATCATTTTTTTTGTTTCCTGTAGTACCTAGGTGAAGAAGGCGAAGCCTGTCAGCTCAAGGCCGCCGTCCTTGTCGCGAACCCGTGGAATCTCGAGGTCAGCTCCCTGGCCCTGCAGCGGAGCTATCTAGGTCTGGAGGCCTACTCCAAGACGATGGGATCAAGCATGAAGCGACTCTTTGAACAGTAGGTTGCTCCTGCTAAATGGTCTATTCAGGATGTGTCCGCTCAACTCTCATATCTAGGCACGTCGAGGAAGTGTCGAAGAACCCGCGAGTTAACGTTGAGGAAGTGAGAAGGATCACCTACCTTCATGAATTCGACCGGTAGGTGTCCATCATTCGATAGTCAACGTACTTCGACTATAACTGACTCCGATCTTAGAGCGCTTCAGGGTCCTACATGGGGTTACCCAACCGAGACCGCGTACTACCGTGATGCTTCTTCCGTGGACTCGCTGTTCGCTATACGAATTCCCTTCTTCACCCTCCAGGCCGAGGATGATCCAGTAAGTTCTTCAATGTATCGACTCTTACGGCGACTGCTGACCGGTGCCAGATCTCCACGAAAGAGGCGCTGCCTTACCAAGAGTTTTCAAAGACACCATACGGAGTCATGTGCACCACATCGTGGGGAGGCCACCTCGGCTGGTTCGAATACGGAGGAGGGAGATGGTTTGTCAAGCCGGTATGTTCGATTCGACATCTTCAAGCCTCTAAGAATACAGAAAACAGGAATAGAGGGCGCTGACATTCTGCATTACAGATAGCAAACTTCCTGAACAAGATGGCCAAGGAGATCGACCTCAGCACTCCTTTCGTCCCCGAAAATGATATCCTGCCTGGTCGAATGTCCAGCCACAGTGAAACCGCTAAGGATCCCGACACGGCGCCGAAGCCGAACTTTAACCCCATGCGGCGGAAGCTCGGCATGCCCTTGGTACCGTAAACTTGAAATACATTGTGATCAAATCAGGTATTATTTGTGCTATTCTATCATACGACGACACCTTCTGTCCGCTTTTTGGTTTTGAAGATCAACCCCCTCCTCCCTTGTACAGATCACACAATGCTTTTAGAGAAGTAACTAGATAGATACATAGACCAGTGGAACGCCGCCAGAACCCCAATGATGGATGTATATACATGCATGCATGGATAGATAGATGATAGACACAGAATTTGCGCCAAAGACTTTTTATTTTTAAGCGAAAGAGACGCTCTTCCGCTTTCCCTTCTTCGAAGTGGAACCGTTGGTTTCAGCACCGTTCTCCTTGGACTCCTTGTCCTTGTTGTTGAGGAGATCGCTGTCGCTCTTGCGCTTGCGTTTCTTCTTCAGAGACTCCTTGGCCTCCTCCTATTTGCTTGTTAGCCTGACCGTAGCAAAGGATGTTTGTTACAAAGGATGGAATCCAAACGGGGATCGAAAATCCAACCCAAAGGAATAGGGATAGTCTGACGTACCAATTTGGACTTCTTCTGCTCCTGTCTCGCCTCCTGCTCTCTCCTCTTCGCTTCCCGGATCTCCTCCATCTGTCTTGCCTTCTGCATCTTCGACTCGATCTGGCCCTCCTTTTCGGCGTTGACCATGGCGAGGATGGTCATCATGCTCTCCTGTATATCCCGCCAGACAATCAGCTTACCGGACCCAACAGAAACTTACGTTTCCCGCAGCCCAAAAAGGAGATAGAGACAAAGAGAACAGACCTGATCATCAATAAACGTCTTCCCCTTCTTCTTCCCCCTCGGCTTCGTCACCCCGACGGGAGTGATCATGTTCAGCTGCGGCAGGTCCAGCTCCTTTTCCGTGTACTCCCGCTTCTTGGTCTTCTTCAGCTGCTCCGGTGCGGTGCGCGGCTTGTTCTTCACTTCCTTGGGCGGGGGGCGCTTGGCTTTGGACTTGGATTTGCTGACACCAGAGGAGGTCGCGGAGAGGGGGGACTTTTTGTTGCCTTTGCCCTTGTCGCCGCCGGATTTGGTGCCTTTGGAAGAGGAGGAGGAGCCTCGGTTTGGTGCCATTGTGTCTGTGTCTGGAGGTCTGGTCTGGAGGAGATGTTCGGTCTGTTAAGGTGCGGTGGTTATGGCCGGCGGCAGTGGTGAAATTCTCTGCGGCCAGAGATTGAGTGGACTTCCGCCCAGTTAGGATTGCAAAGAACCAGGCGCTATTCCAGCCTGATCAGATAGTATTATGAAAAAAATCCACAACAAGAGGAATTTCCAGTACGGTCAATCAGCTTCTGCTCGCGCGATCAAAAAACCCGCCCGCGCTTTTGCAAAATGCGCCGCGACCCATCCAGCGAGAAAGAAAATTTTCAGAAACGGTAGGCGGTGAAGACGCCAAGTGACCCACCGGTCGACCACTTCCAAGCTAGACGAAACGGGTAAGAGCCCGCACGGCCCATGGGGGAGAGCCGACCCGACCTGGAGGAGAACGGGGAAACCTCCACCTTCTGCCCAGTCCCCAGAATCAACGATACCCAAGGAGACCTGACTCCCAGCCCTCTTGTGCTCACAGTTTTTTAGAGGTTGCCCACATTATTTGAATCACGATGACTATCAACCCGACATACCTCGCGCAGCGGACCCGCTCGTGTACGTACTCTCTCCCCTCTTACCTCTTTGTGATGTGGACCTGTGAGTTATCATGGGGTCGATTGGGAACCTGGCGCTGATATCCCGCTTTTTTTGAAGCTGTCAACTGGGCCGACGCGAAAGCGCGCGTGCGCAAGTCGTACAGAGAATGGCTGAGAGCGGTTAGTATATACTTTTCAATCCATTTTTTTATTCCGGTCTATATGTCTATATGTTGTCCTTGATTTGGCTGAACCCGTTGTGCCCGCTGTTTATCATTTAATAAACACATCACCATCCAACATCAATTGGATTGATTATCCGACATAGAAGAAAGAATTCAGTCAGCTAACATGTAGACTATTTATTTTTCGGATGCAAACAGTCCCCCGAAATCCAGACGATGTACTCCCTTAACATGCCCGTCTCCGCGATCCGCACGAAGATCCGCCAGCAGTTTGAGAAGCATCGCTATGTGAGCCAGCTGAAGGTTGTCGATGTGTTGCTGTTTAAGAGCCATGCGGAGTTTCAGGTTGGTGGTCATCTTCCTTTCTCTATATCCGGTGCTCTGAAGAACGGGAGGCGGTGCATGTGCGGAGATGGAGAGAGTTCCGGGTACAAATGGCTGTAGATGGAGGGACAATACTGATATTCCGGCCCATATGCTGCCTCGCTCTATCTTCTCCAATCTGTGCTTTGCATCTGTACAACTTCTAATTTTTGAGAGCTCTGTTGACCCCTCTGCCTTCAACTCTCACAGGAAACTCTCAACTACTGGAAGCAGCTCTCCCACGTGATGAAGTACTTCAGGCCGGAAGAGGACCCCGGCGCGCGCCTACCCCCGAACTTCATCTCTGGGTTCTTGGAGGTACGGCTATATCCTATCAATCCAGACGGATCGACCCCTGTGCATATTCCAAGGAAGTCTGACGCTGACAATGATAAACAACGAACAGGGCCGCAACTGATGTCTATCGACTGGTATTCGTTCTTTTTGTTACGTTATGCTATCTGCCCTAGCAGTCTACTCGAATGCATCTTTGAGCAAGCAGCGATCCGGCAACCGATAGAATACCTAGCCATGTATATAGTGTCGTGTCGAACTGGAAAACGCGAGTCTGTTTTTTTCACGTGTATTTTTTATTCATCCTAACTAGATAGATATTAGATGGGCTAAATGTCACGTTTTCGGTCCCGATAGGTCTGGTGACTCGAACGTAGACAGATAAAATCGTCTCGGTAGATACTTAGTATATGATAAGCTTCACACAGGAGATTTATGGGGACAAGTTCTGTCTTTAACGGAATCCAACCCCATATACAATGCAGGCCCTTTATTTCGATTACTCCAGAAATGAAAGAAACATTTTCGACCTTTCCCCTGGCTGACGAGGTATCTCGTAAACATAAATTGACCAGAACCAGAACAGAGCCGCCTGGACAGCTAGATACTTAGCTACCTAGCCTACATATCTTAGGTAGGTATCCAGTCCTCTTTCATCGGAATAGATCAGTCAGGAGCATGACCTCAGTCAGATAGATAGGATGCATTTCTACTCAGTTCAATTTCGATTCAGATAGATGGATGGAATAGACAAAAACGTACTCTTCATATTAGACAAAAACAGAAAACAACCTCTCTAATTGAAAAAAAGAAACTCGACGGACAGAGAGATAGAAATTGAAAGAGAAAAAGGAAAGTAAGGAAAAAGTCTATTGGGTTATAAGTCACATCACGTCACGACCTCATCCGGTCCTCCTCCGCAGCCATATGCGCGTCCCGCGCCGCGGTGAACTTCTCCGTCACCACGTCGCACAGGTCCATCAGGTCGTCGAGGCCCTTTTCGAGCGCTTCGACGGCTGTGGTTGAGTCTGTGTGCAGGACACGGTCAGTTATATGTCCCTTTTTCTGGGAATATGTTGTGGGATAGAATAGAATAGGATAGGGTTCAAGACTTACCGTAGGTCTGGATGCGCAGGTTCATCTTCGATTCTGAGGGGTGGGGGATGGTGTAGCCGCAGAATTCGACGGCCGGGCTGGGAGTAGGAATGGTTCGTTAGTTGTCTTTTTGCTTCCTTTTTTAGGTAGTAGGAGTAGGAGGCCTGGTGATGATCCGTTTTGTGCGGTTGGATCTTGCTTCCAGCTCGCTTCGTCGAGGTGTGACTCGACAATTGATAGGAGACAAGCTGATAGAGGAAGCAAAGGAAATGGAGCTGAACCCCGCATACAATCGTCAAAAGAGAGGGGGGGAAGGGGAACTCACTTCTTCATGATGATATATCGCAGTGCGTTGCCCAGCGTGTGACCCTCGTCTTCGAACTGGAACGAGGCTGCGGTCTCAGTCGCTCCGGGTAGCTGGATGCATCAGTCAGTATCTGTCGGTATTCTGATAATATTCCTTCCTTCATTCAGGTCCGTGAACAGTGGACTGGGGACTGGTTGCCACGCGCCTCGAAAGACAAGCAAGACGAGGCTGACGACAGGGAACGGATTACCAACGCAAGAACAGTCCCCATATCAAAACAGAGAATAAGAAAAGACAACTAAAGAAAGAAAAGAAAAGAAAAGAAAAGAATGGAAAGGAAAAGCCACATACAACTGTGATCCTCTGCTCACCCATCTCGAACATCTCCTCGTTGGCGAACTGCTGCTCCTGCTCCTGCTGCGCCGCGTCCGGCATGGACTGGTCCTGCGAGTGCACTGACGACGGCATCTTTGTGATATGTCGAGGGGGGCCTCCGGACTGTTGACTGTGACCTTTCTTTCACCCGACTTTTGGAGTACTCCGTACAGCACAGACAATGGCAACTGACTAGCGACGGGCCCGCCGGGCTGGTTTGGTTTCTGCGTATTTGTGAAAAGGCTTTTTCCCTTTTGCCTTTCTTTCGTTCTTCTTTCTTTTTGATGGGCTCTTTATATATACCCCTTCCGGCTCTTTTGGTCTGTCCTTTGTCCTTTGCTCCTCTGGTGCAAGATACCAAGACAGATAGATAACCTTTCGCTGAAAACTCTTTTTTATCCTTCTCTTTTCGGTTCTTTTGAGCTATTCCTTCCTTGATCTATCCAATCCGATCCGGATAGCTTGCCTTATTGGTGACTGCCTAGGTAGCTTCACGTGGCGGCGAACGTCGGAAAACTTTTTTTCCCTTCCTTCTTCCTTTTCCCACCCGATTAACCTGGCAACCTGGATCCCTGAAGACCACTTTTTTCTGATTTTTCACAGGAATACTCCCGTCCAGCAATCTATACGTCGCGGGCGTAACTGGATTGGATAAATTTGTTATATGCCGGGAAGGGGCGGCGGAAAAATTGCTTTTTGCCTGCCCTGCATATCGATAGCGAGCGGCGCCATTAAAGTTGCGGGTCCGGCGTGCCTTGCGCGGGGTCTCGCCCTTTGGTTGGCCGGTCCCGACAGATGGAGAACATCAAAGTACAGGACGAACTATGGAGTATACGATTCACTCAACGCCCACACATGCATTGAAAATTATAATTCAAATCTTGCGCATTTATTTTCTCACTTTGTTTCATATATGTTTTGCCTGAAAAAAGTGTTTACCTTGACAACATGGCACAAGGACCACTTGCTTGCCTAAACCTGGGCGCATTTCGCAAGCCTTGGAAAAGAGAGAAAGAAGTTCCCGCCTGGACTTAAAAATAACAGAGAACAGGATCAGTTTATAACAGAGAAGTGCTTTATGGAGGAGGAGGTTGTGCCCATGATAAACTTGTCACACCCATCCTGTCGTCAGTGGCGCTTTCAACGTCTGTTTGTAATCGATTGAGATTCGATACTGCGCGCATGCTATGGGGTATGTTGACACAGGTTTCTGCCCCCTTACATTCTTCGTGCCTTCTATACAGCAAATGTTTTCATAATACTAAAACTAAAGGAGAGAGAGGACAGACAAATTGACTAACTTTCGCGAAGTGGCAGCTAAAGAACAGGAGCACAGGTTGATGGACTGATGTCTACTCGAAGCTGAAACTACCACGTTGGAGGTGTACTCCTGGTCGGATACTGATTGCATGCATTTATTCCAGCTCTGGACATCATATTCGCTGCGCTATGCGGTTCTAGCAGGTTCGGTTTCTATCGGAGGTACCTATACTTACCTAGGTACCTAATTCCTAACCCCCGCATTTCTATTACTCTTAATACTGCAGGAAAGTTGATACAGTACGATCTCCCATCCATAAACTGAGAACGGGCCGAATAGAACTGTAACCATAAGCAATAGATACCTATCTAGGTATCTAAATGTCGTTTAGTTAGGTTACCATCCGGACTGGATGACGTATCAAGCAATGATATGACCATTTTAAACGGGGTTCAGATCATTCAATGCTATGTAAGTGTAGCATATCTCCCCAGAGGTGGCAAACAAATTTAGGGGGTAATAGTGATAATGTGAAGATTCGCAATGCGACAGTCACTGACCTCTTTAATTGATTGTTTCAGAAAGGGATAGAATGATATCTGAAATTAATCAGATGGCACCTTCCTTCGGGAGCTCTTGGACTGAACAAGTGAGAATAACGAAATTTGCGATCTGCAATTAGGAAATTATTAACAGACCGCATCACGTGCGTAGTTCTGCGTACAGTTACAGTAGAAGGAGGTAGTAAGTTAGGTAGGTAGGTAGGTCTCGGTTCATCTCCGAACCTGAATAATTTCAGCCGTAATACACTCCCTACTTGGTAGATAGATGCTGGGGTAGATAGATGCTGGACGCGTAACTCTTCTAAAACTCGGACGATAACGATATCAACCATTCCTTTTCCACATGGTGCGTACTCTAAGGTCCACGTGGGTGATAATACTCTGTACTTGTACCTAAGTACCCAGATGATCATCAATCAGCCTGGAATGGGATCGAACCGAACAACTCAATAGAATAAAATGACATCGATGCCCAAGGCGGACAATTAAATCAGAGATGATGGCGGTGATAATGATGGACGGGACTCAGACAGCTAGCTGATGGCGGGAAATCATCCCGCCCGTCTAGACTTCTAGACTTCTATAGAAAGCCACACTGTGGTGAGGCGACTGACTGTATCCGTTATGATTGATAGAAAAGAATGAAAGATAAAATGATGATTCTCGAGCAAAATCAATAGACCATGAGGCTAAGCAAGTGGCGGAAAAAATGGGACGAAACATACGTCAGCGTCGCGGGCAATGTTGTCGGGCGCTACCTAGGAAGTACTTCCCAGTAACCTTACTTACCTAGCCTAACTTGTGTAGGTAGGAGGTAGGAAAAATGGATAGGTAGGGCCTAGCCCAGCCTAGGACTCGAGCTCGATGATCAGTGATCAACTGGGCTGGACTCTCAAGGGAGACGGCACGGGTCCGGGCGTTTGAGGTGTGATGAGCTAGTGTTAGGTAGGTAAAAGACGTTTTTTCTTTTTTCTTTTTCGGGAATGGGCACGGAGCAACCCGCACGGCACACGTTCCGTTCAGGACTTAGAGTTAGAACTTTGTGCAGTACTGTTAGGAACTTGGGATCTAGGTCAAAGTCAGAAAAAGAAAACTTTGATCTCAATGCCGTTGAGTATAACAGAAATAGGTACCTACCTCTATAGAACCTCCGAGATATGGTTCCGGTCGGAAGATACTCCCTTGCCGATATCCGTTGATCGTCACCAAGTCTCTGTGACGGGTCACGATTCAGGCGGCCTGCCTGGGCCTTGATCAATGATCATCATCATGTCCCGTCATCCCATGTCCTGGTCCTGGTCCTGACGATGTGAGGCTTGTGAGCTGAGCCGAGCGAGCGGCACAAATGCCAATCATTCCCATACCCATGCCATATGACGGGGGATCCATCCGTCAGCTTAGTCACAAGTGACGGAACCTCAGTCTGAAGAGGAGCCTGGACCGGTCGATCATCCTCTTGGACTCCCCCAGAATGGGAATAATTCCCAGTCTGGCACTCGGCAGAGAGAGAGAGAGAGCACCAGACGGAGCGCAACTAATTAATCTAAGATTATCGCTTCCGTTTTTTTTTCTTTTTCTTAAACGGACGTGATGTCCCTGCATATCTATCTAGGTAGTTACTTATATAATAATCTATAATCATCTCACGGGTAATCTTCGCGTGTGACTTGAGGCTGAATCCGAGCTGGCTTAGTCGAGTAACTATGTACAAAGCCGGGGTTGGATGGGTTGAGTTTAAAGATTTGATTTCCCGTGCGGGGCCTGACAGGCTCAGGCTGACAGGCTGACAGCCCGCAGGAGAGGACCTGACCTGACCTGACCTGTCGGATATCATATCCTATCCTGAACCCGACCTAACCTGACGATCGCTGCGAGGGCATTGGTCTTCAGGATTGGTCCGTCATGGAAAATCATTGCAGCAGGGATGATTGATCGATCATCCGCTCGGGAACCGGGGACCGTGCCCGCTGCCCGGGCGTTGCGTTCAGATCGCGATCCGTCCATGGCCATGGCCATCCCAGAACAAGATAGGATAGGATACTTCGAGCTTGTCGAAGCTCGGGCTTTGAACTTTGAAGCTTTGACCTTGATTGAGTTCATTCCCCGCCCCTCCCCTCCCCTCAGGGCAGGTGGCAGGAAACTTGACTTCTTCCGGGTTGGGTTGGTTGGAAACTTCCAACCTTAGTGAGAGGTAGGTACCTAACTCTGTAGTCGGGACAGGGTCCTGGGACACAGACACGAACACGAACGCTTGTCATGTCCTGTCATGTCCTGCCTACAGTAGCTAGTACAGTAGTAGGAGTCCTTGCGATGCAAGTAGTTAGGTAACTACCTAACTAGGTACAGTAGGCTGTATGTAGCGAAGCGGATCGCGGATCGCGAAAAAATCGCTATATGATAGGGTGCGGAACGTCGGTTTCGATATTAAAACGTTTCGTTCGTTCTACTTGGCCCCCGACGCCACGGCCGCCCTGGACCGGACGCGGCACGAACGCCAGAGGTGTGGTAGGTATACTCTGTCCAATAGAATAATACGAATATGTATGTCGGGTTGGTTGGTTGGTGCCCTGCATTTACTTTGATAGGTTAGGCAGTTGTTAAAGGACTGAGATGGTTGTTGCTTGTTGTTCTATGGCTGGTTTGCTCTATGTGTGCCTGTGTGCATATGTAAGTATGCAAAGAGATAGATATGATAGATGGATACCTAAGGTTCGCGAGACTGAACCCTAGCATGGCATGGCACAGGATGGCATGAAATTGCCGGGGTTGGGGTCTATTGTCTGATTCCAGGCCAGCGGACAATGCTACCTATTTAATTAATCTGCATGAAATATTGATTCTGCAGGGAGCAGGAGCATGGACTGCCGTACAATACGGGGTACGGGGTCCGGAGTATATTGGAGGGTAAAGAAAGACAAGGTCAGTTTCTCTCATGCTCTGTCATGCGGAGAGGGATGAGGGTTCATTTCATTTTTTTTTTTTCATCTGAAACGGCCCTTTTTCGGCGTTTGGTGGAGGCTGATAAAGGGTTAGTATAGTACTTTAGAGGGCTCTCCCCGCGGAGAGTTGTCTCGGGTCTGTATGTTCTGAGGTCCCTTTTAGATTCGATCTATGTCTATTGAACTCGTCCGTCCAGGTTGATTGGTATTTATCCCCAGAGCTGCAGCGGTTCAGCGCGCATGGCATGAATGCAAACATACCTGATTCCGAGACCCTAAGCTCCAACCAGCCTGCGTGGTGTCTCTTCTGATCCAGTCTCCAGTCCTGCAGGTGCTGAACCTCTAGTCTTCCCATGCGCCATATATGCAGCGCCAACAAGGTTTGGCCTCTCGGCCAGCAGTGCCGGAGGAGGGCGCTGCATGGTTAGGTTAGGTTGTAGGTACGGAGCACCACTAAACGTTTGCTGGCGCCAGAGTTGCAGGCCAGGCTTGGAGTTAGCCCTGGCTCAGAGGGAAACGAGTTAAGAAAAATAAAAGGCTTTTGATCCATGCTATGAGGCCGAAAATCTCGATAGCTTTTAAGCTAGGCGGTTACAACATGAATCTGAACCGGACCGGCAGGTTCCCCAATCCAACCTCTGACGCAGTGAGCCGGGAGATACGGCTGCACAGCCTGTTGGTACTCAGAAGAGGGACTAAGTTACGACCCGCATACCTTGGATTGGGACTCTACTACCGCAAAGAAAGGGATTTTAAGAGCATGCTGGTGGAGATGTCACGTCGGATTTATTATTATTGGATTGTCGAAACTCTGGAAATCGGATGAAGCTCCGCGGAAGGTGGAGGCATGTCAGGATGCGACTGATCCTCAGTCCTGCCAAGATACGATCCACCTTTTTTTTCGAGGTCGAACCGAGGAAGGGAGGGTCCTTTATTATCATATCATTGAAGAAAAGACTCGTGGAGAAAATTTCCAAATTCGAGTTTCTGCCAGCCTGGCTTGGTTTTTTTTCCTTTTTCTTTCTTTTTCCTTTTTCTTTCTTTTTTCTTTTTCTTTTCTTTTTTTCTTTTTTCTTTTTTTTTTCTTTTTTTTTTTTTTTAGTTCTTACTGTGCCGCAGGGTCGACTCCTGCAACAGTAAGAGTCAGAAGAGTCTTGGGGTGCAGGATGGTGATGCCCTTGATTGGATCGCCTGTCCCTGTCAGTGACTCGTGAGAATCCAACAGCCGCGAGTAGTATAAGATAGTGAGTACTACGTAGACAGGGAGGAAAGAGGAGGAAGGAAGAAAAATAATAATGACAGGATTGCAGTCGTGACTGGAACGGAGTCACGGACCACTGGGCCAGGCATCGATGGTGAGGGACGCTGGTGTCGCAGGTTCGCCACAGGTCGGCGGGTAAGCTATGATGAATGGCTGGCATGGATGCCGTGCAGAACAACCAGAGCCCCTGCCGGCGTCCGATCGAGCGAGAGCATCGACGTGTGGACGGTGGACTGGCGGCCACTAGTGTGTTTCCTGGTGGGGGGTTCTGCTGGAAACTATCGATTTCTTCAACGCGAGCGATCCTCGTCTACGCTGGAAGGGGAAAAGACGCAGGGAGCTATGACACCGAATGTGAATATTTCAGGAGCCGCGCGGGGTGATGGGCTGATCTGCCGTTTCCACGAGGTGACGCACGAGGTCGATGGAGAGCACGGAGCAGAGGTCTCGTTGTCTGTCGTAGACTCTATATACGGGGACCACTTTTTTATAAGGGATGAGATCAGATAACTGCTGTAAGAGACTCTACAGAGTACAGACGACCGACTGGGCGATCGTGGTGGAGGGACTCCGCAGCGCAGACACAGAGATGAGACGACCCGGCGCAGAGGATCGGGGGGCGTGTCTCAGCGTGGCCGCGCCGCAGCGTCGGTGTGCAGCGCTGGCGTGTGCTCTGCTGGCACTCGGGCGGAGTCGCGCACCGCACCGCCCGTCCACGGTCGAAAGACCCTGATCATCCATGAGACTCGCTCTTTGTCTCCGACCCTCTTCCAGCTGTCTGCCCAGGCAGTCTTTAACGGCCGGTCCTCGTCCTGCCCTCCCCCAGGCGAGACACTACTATAATTATCTCTGTAACCGGTCCCTTCCCATCCTTCATCCCATTACTCCGCCACCCCTGTATTCGTTCGCTCTTTTGGTCTCCTTTTCTTGTTCGTTTGGCCTCTTTTACCGCGTTCCCTTGCTCGTCGTCCCTGCCCCTCCTAGAGCTTGGATCCATTTCTCTCGCTTCTCTCAGTCCCGGGTCCGTCTGAGCTGGTCGACCTCTCGACGCTGCCACTTTGCCGCCAGCCCTACTTAACCGCCCTCACCACACGTCCTGCGTGCTGCCCACCACTCCCCGCCCTCCTCGCCCTCCTTGATCCCAGCTCTCTGGCGCCTTTGTCGTCCTGCCTTCCTGTCGTGGTGATTGCCTGCGGAAATAGCCGGCCCGCCGTCCATCCACGTCCAGGTGTAGCCGCCGCAGCAGGGCCCATCGTCGACAAGCGCTCGAGAATCCCAGAGACGGACAGGGACATCTTGCACCAAGGACCCTGTGGTGTTATAGAGCAAAGAGAAGGACAGTTCAACTTTCGTTCCCTAAGGCGTTTTTTTGGGCGCCTTGTTGCCCCAGACTCCGGTCTGGCCTTTGTTGGCCTCCGTCGAGCATTAAGAGTATATACAGTTCAGCATTATATCGCGTGGTGGACCGTCCAAGTTGCAGGCCTACTCGACCCGTCTCAAACCCGTCGAATTCTGAAGAGGGGAACGCAGTCATCCATCGGACCGTACCTCCACTCAGTGAACCTTGAGAAAAAGAACCTTGAGGACAGACATTACTGTGCCATTGGCGCTGTTACGTCGTGGTCTGATTCTGTGTCCTACCATCCTCAACTCACAAGCATGTCCACCGCTGTTGCGCCGGCCACTGCGGCTCCGTTGACCGCACCACCCGTTGATCGGGATCCCAGCCCGAAGAGCTATCCTACTCTAGCTCCTTCAACGTCTGCAGCACCGGCCGTTTCTACTCCATCGCGGGTATCTACTGCCTCACAGGATGGTTCCGCGAACAGAAACGCCTCTCCGGACAGGAGACGGTCGCCTCCGTCGTAAGTGGGCCATTGACTAGATCTCGACCCGGGAGATCTGATAGTATCTTGAATATCCACACTGACACGCCCCAGAGCGCACAGCGCAGGTAGTGCCCCAAAGATCGTAGTGAAAAAAGAACCCCCATCGTCACCAAGTCTCCAGAGCAATTCCAGGCATCGTCCCCGCAAACTCGATCTCTCTGGCAGCGTGCCCGCGGCCGGTGCGCTGTCCGCGCGGCCAGCGGGAGGTCCTATGACAGCTCGAGAGGGAATGGGAATGCAGGAAGTCGGCCTCGCGTGCTTGTCACCCGGTTTCCAGACGCAGGACCCGGCGATGCGGGAACAGTTGCAGAGGAGCATGACGGTGCGGGATCAGCAGAGGTCTATCATCGAGTCGAGATTACAGAAATCGGCCAAGGGTGACGGACCAGATGGATCGAAACCATCCGATTCAAGCCTGTTCGGTTCCACAAAGTCTTCGAAAAGGAGGCCTCCCCCAGGATTGTCCATTGTTCCCCCAGCCGCCTCGCAATTCGCAAATGAGCGTGTGATTCAATCTGCTCCTCTCAACCAGACGTTTACAGGAAGACATCAGCCTCACCCTCTTACACGTCATGTGGCCAACCAGACTCCAAACCTCGCATCGACATCGCATATCCATCACGTTCCCGCTAACCAAACGAACAACCGTCTTCCCCCGATTTCAGACGTCTTCGGATCAGACGCTCTGGGTTCCCGTGACCGTGATGCTACTCGTAACGGTTTCTACCAGAGTTCCAACTCATCCCAAGCGAACAACCTTCCTCCGCTTCCGTCCCCCGGTCTGCCTGGAAATTCGTCTCAGATGCCAAAGCGACCACGTGAGTACCGTTCGGCGGAGGAAGCAGTGCATGAGCTCTCCGGCGGGCGGGAAGAGCTTCTACCACGGATCGTGCACTACGGAGGCCATCAACCCCCGACCCCACCATCACCCCTCCTTAATAATGCTTCCAAGGGCGCACAACAGAGCAATGGTGCTCCATCCTCAACTGTGCACGCACAACCTCAAGCCGTTCAACACTCCAGCCAGGGGATGTCACGACGTCGTTCCCGGCATGAATACGAAACGGACAATGGAAGTCCTCCATTGGGTAACGGTCCGGAACCTCGCTACCGGAATGGCCCCGCCACCGGTTCGGGTCCAAACGCAGCGTACCATGGTCCGTTCGGTGCTGGCAGAGACTCACCTGAGACACAGCGAAGGAAGAAGGAAGAGTTCCTCAGTTTGTGCGCCAGAGCATGGGATCTGTTCCATTCTTAATTTGTATCGCTGTCTGTACGACACTACATCTATATGGATGCACCCTTCATGTGGCATTCTAGGACTCCCACCCGTCTTGCGGTGTCTAGGGATGGGCAGGAGACCTAGAACGCTGCCTGAAATGTGGAGGAAGCAGGGCAAGCAGAGTCCTGCGGTTGTCGGAGAAAGATTAGTCCGATGGAGGCATGACGGTGTGGATGATATCTTGCATTGGGAAAAGGATTAGCATTGGGCATGATGGGCGGTTTGAGGAAAGGCCATATGATCAACGAACATCTATACGAGAAGCATGAACCAGATGGACTGGTGGATACGAAGGATCTAATTAATTGGGTCCTGATCATTATCTTCATTTTTATTTATGGTCTCGGGTTGCGTGTCTTCCCGATGACCTACCTACATTCTATGTTCTCTCTATGGCGGAAGATAATTCCGCCATTGCTTATTGCTATGAAATAGGGATTTTTCAACGGGTTCGGCCTATAGTCCGGTCTACTATGGCGCGGTCCGCATTTTTTAACTCGATTATTTCTGTGGGAGACATACCGTTTTTATTTTTTTATACTGGCTGCTGTTGCTGCTAATTTTTTTTTTTGATTAATTTGACTCGAATGCCTGCTTGGTTAGGCGAAGAGGATTGTTATCATGGTCTGATTTATTAATTTAATTTCTTTATCGAAACAGGACAGTGTCGCTTTTGCTTTTTTTTCTAGTTTTGAGTTTTAAAACAGAGATATACCTACCTGCCTGTTATCATGACATGATTGAGTCATTGATTAATTGAATTAGCTTCGTCTTGAGCAAGGAAAGCTTAGGTACCTAACTTAATCAGACCTCTTTATCTATCATCTATCTGTTTTGGATATATTCTATTTTTTTTAGTATTATGTCAAACCGGTCTACTCTTGCATTGCGTAGATCAATCCCGGAGGAAGTACGGAGGAGATGCTCTGTACATCCAGGAGGTGTGTTAAGGTATGGATTTGATGCTCCAATTAATGCCATAACAGTTGTGGAAATATACAATGTTGGATATGTAGAAAGAAAACGAAAAAGAAAAAAAATAACAAGAGACAAGCAACGCCACCCATTTTACTTTTCATAATATACCAAGGAATAAGATCAAGATCAAGATGGAACCAACTAATCCCCTCCTCTCTTCCGCTTCTTTCCACCGCCTGCAGTGGAAGCTGAAGCACCACCGGCATCGCCCTCCATCGTCCTCCGTCCCCACGGCATCTCCTTCCTCTCCTTGGCCGCAACTTTCTTTCTCTTCCTCTCCAGCGCCTTCGCGCGCTCCCTGGATCCCATCGACTCGTACTTCTTGACCAGCACCTCGCGCTTCAGATCCGACTTCTTCAGGAACCACGGCTTGCTCTTCTTGCCCTCCTTGATCAGCTGCTTCTCGCGCCGCTTGTGCTCCGCCAGGATCTCCCGCTCGCGCTTCTTATCCTCCAGCGCGCGCTGCCGGTCCGTCATCGACCGCACCTCCCGCTGCAGTTTCTCCTTCTGCTCCGGGTCCTTGGTCTTGGCCAGCTGCTCCTTCAGTTCCTTGAGCTCGTTCGCGCGGTACTCGTCCAGGAAGGCGTAGGCTTTGTTCATGGCCGCGGAGCTGCGCCGGGTCGTGCCGGCGCTGCGGCTCAGCACGGCCGGGTCGAAGCGTGGATCGCGGGCCTTGGGGGCGTTGGGGAGCTCGACGACTTGGCGTTTGCGCGAGACGGCGTGTTTGGTGGATTGCACGGCGGGTGCGTGTTTGGAGGAGCGTTTCTCTTTCTTTTCTTCCTTGTCTTTCTTCTTTTTATCTTTGTTTTTGGATTCGGAGTCCTGTTTGGCCTTCTTTTCCCGTGCTTCCCGGATGCGGGCGCGGATGTCATCTAGTTGTGAGGACGAGGATGTTGTGGGTTTCGAGGTATTTGAGGAGCTGGAGCGTTTGGGGTTTCCGAGAGAGGCTTGCGCTTTGGCAAGGGCGCCGAAGGAGATGTTGTTTAGTGAGGAATGGATGTCTTCTTCGCCTTCTTCTTCATCTTCATCTTCGTCTTCGTCTTCGCCGTCGTCCTCGGACTGTGGTAGTGGTGTTAGCATGCTGTGTGTAAAATTTCCGCGGGATAGGTAGACTGTGGAGACAGACCACGTCATCTGCATCTTCGTCTTCTTCGTCGTCGTCTTCCTCTGCTGAGTGATCCATGTCTGAGTCTTCATCTCCAGATTCTGAACCTTCTTCTCCCGACACCTTGTCAGAGGCTGACACCTCCGAGTACATGTCCTCGTCCTCGTCTTCCTCCGCGCGCGCGCGTAGGCGCCGGTTGAGCTTATCGGAGATGCCCATGGCGCTGGCTGTTCAGGACAGCTGAGCGACAGCAGAACAGTGTCCTGGTTTTCTAACCTAGAAACAGGCCGGACCTTGGGATGTTGGATGGACGAAATCGACGCCGCGCGCAAGATCAAACAGCGGCGGAGACGTTAATGACAAAATCAAAAATACTGCCGCATCGAAAGGCGGTGAGCTCATCCCTCCGCTCTGACTGGTTCCGCGGGTCGAACCGACCGCCCGCCGAGTCTCCGGACTGCGCGTTCTGGAGCCTCTCTCCGCGCGCGGGCCTGGAAAGTAAAAACCCTCTCCGCTGCTCGACGCCCGCGTCCCTCCTCTCTCTCTCCGGCTTCTTTCTGCCAGGTGAATCGCGACGTTCCTCATGTTCAGGGGACGTCCGTGGCCCCGTCCTCTCGCTCCCTCCTTCGCGTTCTTTTCGCCGCATCGGGCCGCCCTATCGAATACGCCCCTCCGCCAACGCCAACGCCTCTCCCACGGAGCGGCGGCAAACTACAGGGTAAGTTGCGCTGTGCTGCCACAGGCCCTGAACTTCGCGGTTATGAAACGCCGGCTAATATGCGACTCGACTCCGCAGCAATTCACCGTGGCTTCCTACTTCTACTCTCCGCATTACCTTCCAGAACAAAATCCCCCACCGAACAAACGGCAAAAACGGTTCCCCGGAAATTCGGGGGAGGAAGGGGAGGCGATGGATGCACGGGATGGGCTAGGTAGCGCCAGATCCGGACCTCCTAACGGCGGCGGCCAGACGGGATGGAGAAATGCGCAGAGGGGCGGGAATGAGGTCAATAACAATAATACTAATTCCAAAACCGGTAGCAGGGGCTTTCGCGGTCATCATGGGAAACCTCGGCCTTTCGTGAATGCACAACAAAATCCTCAGAGTCGAGGGGCGACTCCGCCGCCGCAGCAGCAGCCGCAGTACCCTGGGTCTAGTCGTCCGCGACGGCCCCGTCGTCGTCATGGGCACCGTCAGATGAATACTAATGCGGAGGACCGGGATCGGGAGTGGAATCCTGATGCGGCGGCCTTTGAGCCGTCGGGTACTGCTCCTCCGGGGCCTGGATATTCGCCATTCGATAGTAATAATGCGCCGGGGTTTGGGGGCATGGATTTGAATCCACAGAACAACGATTTTGTGAATTCTATGAATATTGGTACAAATAATATTCCTGGCCAGCTTCCGTTCCCTGCGCCAAATCTTTTTATGGGCGCCTTTCAACAGCAATTTCCACAACAACCACAACAGCAACAGCAACAACAGCAACAACAGCAACAACAGCAACAACAGCAACAACAGCAACAACAACAACAACAACAGGACCAGTCGCAATTAGGAGGACTTCAAGGATTCAATCCTGGACCCTTTGGTCTTCCGCAATTGAATAATTTCAACCCCCTGTTCAACCCGTTCTTGTTCGCCCCGACTCCCGCTATGATGGCCGCTTTCCAACCCAGAATGGGTCTACAAATGCCCAATCTGCCATCAGCTCCAATCTTCCCTGATCCTACGGCCCCAACAGCTCCGAATGTGAACGGGGCCTCTGGTGCTGGTGCTGCGACACCAAAACGCACCGTCGAACCGCTCGAAGTCCCCGTCGCCACGGAAGAGTACATGGCGCAGGCTTCCCTCCCTCCTCAGGAGATCACCCCTCCACAACCTCTCCTCGTCATCCTCGACATCAACGGCACCCTCATCTACCGCAAACACCGTCGCCTCCCGCCCCAGTTCGTGAAACGGCCCGGTCTGGACAGGTTCCTGGAAACCCTGATGGACAAGTACACGGTGATGATCTGGTCCAGCTCGCAGCCGCGGACGGTGAACGCCGTCTGCGAGCGACTCTTTCCCAGGAACAAACGGCAGCAACTCGCCGCGGAGTGGGGGCGGGACAAATTCGGTCTCACGAGCGCCCAGTACAAAGAGAAGATACAGGTTTACAAGCGGCTCGAGACGGTCTGGGCCGACGAGGGCATCCAGGCCAAGTACCCAACGTCGAAGACTAAGCTTGGCAAGCAGCGCCATGCGCAGCTGCTCGCGCATCAGGAGAACCCCGATGCTGCACCGCCGCCTTTACCGATGCGGTGGGATCAGTCTAATACGGTTCTCATCGACGACAGTAAACTCAAGGCTGCGGCGCAGCCGTATAATATCCTTGAGATACCCGAGTTCACGAACGATCCCAATGTTGATGAATCTCAGGTCTTCAAGAAAGTGTTGAAGCGCCTGAATATCCTGTCCCGTCGCGACGACGTAAGCAAGATGCTCCGGCATTGGGAGGCGCAGAAGCAGCGGTTTGGAGCGGATGATGCTCCAGAGGCTGATGAGGAGGAGGTCGATATCGATGACGATGAGGACGGTGGGGTGGAGGTTGTT
Source organism: Thermoascus crustaceus (assembly GCF_041956765.1). Classification (NCBI taxonomy): domain Eukaryota; kingdom Fungi; phylum Ascomycota; class Eurotiomycetes; order Eurotiales; family Thermoascaceae; genus Thermoascus; species Thermoascus crustaceus. The sequence goes on along the minus strand of NW_027192532.1, from coordinate 1,120,101 downwards.
GCTCAGGGGGATAAAAACCATGAGAACGCCTCCGGCGCAGCAAACCATAATATCAACGGCGAGGTTTTAGACCCCGTCGCTGAAGCCCGCAAGGAGAGGAGAAAGGCCCGCAAGAGGGAGAGGAAGGCTGTGCGCCTCGCCGCCAAGGACTCCTCAACAACAACAACAACAACAACAACAACAACAACAACAACAACAACGGCAGCAGCGGCAGCAGTGGAGGCTAAGCAAGCAGTTGTTGTTGTTCCGGAGCGACAACCCTCCCCACCGTCGCCCGTGTCATCGGTATCTGAGTCGGGGAACTTCCTCCTCGATAGGCTGGAGGAGTCGTTGGAGCCCCAGCAGCAGCGACAACCTCAACCTGAAAGACAAACGACGTAGTCATTGATCCTATTTGATTCCATTATGTCTGCATTTGTTACCTTTACTGCATTATTGTGGATGTATGGTTTTCAGCGAGGTTTTTGTATTATGTATTCATTTTGTTTCTATTTTTGTTCTACGTTCTCTCCTCATGAAGATGTATTAGTACTATTACTTCTTTCTGCTATGAATGAAATACCCGTGCGAGCGTCTAGCTTGCTAGCTAGCTAGTTTACCTAGTTGACTAGATGAATGGATTGTGAATGATTAGATGAGTGAGTGGACAGATGAATGAACATATGAATAGAGAGAGAGAGCTGATTCTGTTTTTTGTTTGTAGTCTTTGATAGAGGAAATAGGCCAGCATCCGTGACGTACTAGATTACTAGTATAACGTCTAGTACATACCCAGTATTCGATTCCGGCAGAGATCTTATTCTAAACTATCATATAGAGCTTGCATCTATTATGTTTAAATGTAAATAATGTTCTTTAGAAAGCTCCAGAAGTCGAAAAGTAGTGGACAATGTGGACTTCCCAGTGATATCCTCAGTCAAATACTTTATCTGACATTTCGATACCAACAGCATGATATAGCAGCTACATGCCTAATACTTAATCCTGACTAGGTAGGTACGCGATATTATAATTATGAAACAATTAGTGTCTTGGTTCAACACCCTGTATTTATTTTATTGATCCTGATCGTCACTTAGGTGCGTGTTGGAATTAGAATCGCCATCACGAGCAATTCTGAAACTCTTGCTCCAAAGAAACCTACCCTAGCTGATCCGGGCTATAGTATATTCCACCTGTTCCGAGTAGAAACATATTTACTGTTACATCGACCCACAGACCTCATTCAAGCTTGTGCGGTCAAGATTGAAATCCGAACCGGAAATCGTCATGCATGCATTAGTCCTGTCTGTCCGACCTTTAAGCCCTATGTTAGTCATCAGTTAGATATAAATAGTAAAGGCTAATGGAGGCGCAATCCGGGGCATCTCCTGAGGCTCTGTCTGTCTGCCGAGGGTGTGATGCAAACTTAATTGATGTGGCGGTCTCAGACCCCTGAAGGATCTCCTGCATAGGCCCGCTGCCATGGCTTGTAGGGCCGAATCCAGGGTCTAGACCAGAAATGGTCGCAAAGGGAATACGTACCCCGCCTTTTCTTCAAGTTTATAGGTCTGTTTCAAAGGATCTGGGGTAAAGTATGTTTCATTATGTAGGTGGTACGCTTACGCTGGGAGGAGTGCCCTCATCCGGAGCTGTACAGTCGAGGGCTGAGCAGCCCCCATCAATGTCAACCAACCGTATCAGGATCAATGTATACACCGCTTTGTTCCCTTCCTCCTCCTCTTCTGTTTACGGTATACATCTCAGCTGCGTTGCGTTGTCCCGGCAGAGGTCACCTGCCGGACCTGCGACATAGGGCTTAGGGCTTAGGGTTCGGGCTGGCGATATTAGCTTGCTAATATCCTTGCCATCTTTACCATTTTGTCGCATTGATTCGAGAATGTAAGAGGCTTGGATTTTCTAGAAGCTACCTACGTATCTGACTGATCTCGTAGTCATGGGCAGGATCTCCCGGCCCGACCGTCATTCCGGCCGAGGAACTCCGTCCTCCACCAGCCCTCCGTCAGCTGCCCTTTGTAGCTCTTGAGAAGATCCACAGGCCACTACTGTTTAAGGCATCAACAAGACTCCTTCTATCTCCTCAGCGACTCTCTCTTACAGACTCAGGAGCTTCAGGACCCTGCGCAATCTCAATATATCTACGTCATGTGTACTGCATCTTTGAAAGATGACAGTGATGGCTCTCCATTACCTAGGTGTTTTATGATTATCCTATTCTCTATAGGACTATCTCTTCAAACCTGGAATGCAGCTCTTCAGACTACCCCTAATGCGAGCCGAGATAAAAAAAGATGTATGTGGTTTCCCTGGCTGCGAGACCACCGTTGCAACCCTGCACTGGCGACTAACCATGCGATTTGCAGAACATATAGATACACTAATTGGAATCCCAATCTTGCCAGTCATTGCTCGATGACAGATGTTGTGCTTCTTCGGCTCCTCAAGGGGCAGCGCATACCTTCGTGAGGCGGACCTCAACCAGCTGGGTTGGCAAGACGTTCTCGTATGGAAGAAATTATGCAATTGGCTGTGATTAGGAAAAATGACTACAACCATACTATCTATGTTCTATGCGAGAGTGTCAGGTGAGCTGAGGTAGGTTGAGCCTGCGGTTTGAGTTGAAAGATTATTAAGTTGACACTTAATGTGGAGTACAGAAACTGAGTTTAAATTCTATCTATAGGGTTTACCTATCTAACCCAATGATAATAGGCAGGGTGCAAAATTGTAACTTGACCTATAGTTCCATTGCCTTGGGAACCCTGATCCATGTTCCCTCCGCTTGACATCTATAGGAAGGCAACTTGACAAGAGACATCATGCTGATCCCACTGTTCAATGTGCAGTTCTGGCGAAGAGCGGTTTGATGACAGCACGGTGATCCAACAGTTCCAAATCCGGAATGTTGTTTTATCGCTCCTCACACTGTGGAACAGTAATGTCCGGATGGCAACAGTCCAAGCCAGCGCACAGCTGAGGCTGAAGAGAACAGCATGGACATCCCAGACGGTAGGGCACAGCGGCCCCCAGAGGAGCATGGGGATTGCAATGCTCCATCGTGCTGCAGCTTCACCGATCACCAGCGGGACTGCTCAGCGTCGCCTTCCTAGTCCGACATGTCCTGGACGTGCACAGTCGACACGATGATGCCCGCAAGGACAAGCAGCCACTGCGTCAGACGCTGCCCAGGATGGATAGGAAGTGGCGCACCGCCGAGTGCTACCTCTAGGGCACCCGATATGAAGCAGAGATATCCTGCTGCGTTGATGAAGTTCCGGACGAGTGGGTTTTGGTCCACTCCGCCCAAGTTATCCGCCCAAGTTATTGTACCGTACACCGAACACCACCAGCCAAATGGACTGACGATAGCCGCCGCTGAACAGCAGACTGTGAGCCTGGACGACAAGGTAGAGGGCTAGCATGAGGTCCTTTGCTTGTCCGGGTGAAATGCGTTTGCTCGGAAGAGGCCGCCACGGCTTGTTGATCATGTCTTCAGCTATGGCAGAGGCATCGCGCTGGTTGTTGATTGCGAAGGGGGTGTAGTTGCTCCAGACCCAGAAGAGGGCCGTTAAGATATGGCTAATAGTCGAGGGCGAGGCCGGTGGCTGGAGGCCATAGTTCACGACAGCGAACGAGTTGGAGATGCCAAATACCGTCCTGGTCACCACGATCGTCTTAAGGTCATTGAATGTGAAGAGCCAGAAAGAATATGCATGGTAGAGACCGCTGTGCAGGAGCCTGGAGAGCATTCTTCCACTCCTACCCATTTGGTCGTGGTCGAGGGTCTAGGCAGGAAGACATTATTATTCTTCTATTTGCAACATTTCTGTTCCTTCTTACCTTGGTCTGGTGTCTGCTTTTCGTGTCAGCCGAGTTCTGCTCCATCTTTCCAATAAACTGGTTTTCCCAGGCCGGTGTCAACTTCTTCAACTTTGCCTTCAACTTCGATACAGACGTATGTTCAATTGTATACCAGCTGGGATCGACACCGCGGTCCGGAAAGATGACTGAGCAAGGCCAGCCATCCGATTGCGAATGCTGCACCAGACAAATAATAGCTCATGACTGAATGTCGACTGTGATATCGAAGTTTCTGCGGGTGGCCTATCCAATGTGCTGATGAAGGGCCTTACAGCTCAATCCAACTCTAACAACAGTATACTCCGAGTTACACCACGCCGTTGTTTGATAACGGCAGGTGCATCATAGTTTAAATGTTCAGCTCTGGTCTACATCCCCGCCACTCCCTTCCCTTTCCCACCTGCAGTCTCAGCTTCAATATCCATGTTAGTCGCCTTACGATAGTGGAACGCCTGCTTTTCGGCAACGTATGTCAGGTCTCACTAATGGACGTTCCCTGTCAAGCTCCCGGTGGCCTGTTATCTTAAGGTCAAGGTTGGTGGGATAGGATTCAAAAGCTCAGGAAAGACCTCTCCCGGACTGCCCAATAGACGATCAGCAGTTCCATTGCTTTCGGCATCATAACCTTGATTCGAAGTACACATATTGCAAATATGTCGAGTAAAGAAGTTGTCGCGGTTACTTCAGGCTTCTTAGCCCATAAACTCGTCTTCATCCACGGGGAATGGCATTTGAAAGGCCTCGCCGTGGTCATCATCCATTTTCTGCTCGGCAGCCTGGTCTACGTCACGGAGATATCCGTGGACTTCGAAGCTAGACAGGATGGAGCTCTCCGTGCGACGATTCTTGTCATTTGTTACTTGTCATCCCTCTTTCTGAGTATATCAATCTACCGCCTCTTCTCCCATCGCCTGAGGAGCTTTCCTGGCCCTCGACTGGCTGCACTATCCAAGTTATGGCACGTCTGGAAATGCCGCGATTCACGCGGTCATCTTGTCCTCGACTCATGGCACAAGAAGTACGGAAGTTTTGTCCGGACAGGTGAGCATGGCGTTTAGATGGAGGCGTGGATGTCCTTATTGACATTTTCTTGTCCCTATAGGCCCTGGCGAGATCACAATTTTCCATCCGGCAGTCTACGAGGCCATGGACGGCCCTGGGAACCACAATTCCCGGTCTGACTGGTATGATCTGCTCTATCCCCGGATATCCTCTATCTTCACTAGGGATAGAGACCTACATGACATGAGGCGCAAGATGTGGGACCATGCATTGAGCACGAAAGGTGAGCCCTAGTTCCCTCTTATCAATCTCGGATGCTGACGCAGTGGTCGAAACTGCCACGCAATATCACGGGAGAGTCTTACGAAAGGTTCAAGCTCTAGAGGGCCTGATCGCTGCCCACGGCTCCAATCCGATTGTCATAGACGAGCTGATGTGCTGGCTTGCCTTCGACTCCATGGGCGACTACGCGTTTAGCGAGGACTTTTGGCATGATGAAAAACAAGGAGTTGCACACCAACATTCTCACGCTGCGCTCTGCCATCTCTCTGCTGGGCCCTTTCAGTCCGGCGATCTGGATCCCGCAACTTGCCTTCGCGCTCCTCCCCGGTCTGCGGGGAGTCCGACGCTGGTTCCAAATGCTGACTTTCTGCGACCAGTGCATGGACCGACGGATGACGGTAGGGAAACGATTGACCCCTGCAATGGACTAAGCTGATAGTGCGTTTCTTTTCTTGTACTTTTGCAGAGGAAGCTCGAGGATCGAGACGTCGCGTCGTGGTTCATCGAAGATCACTTGAATCATGAGACGATATGCATCGGGCCCGTTGGCTCAGCTTAGTGACACTGCCGCGCTAGTCGTGACCGGAAGGTTGGCTATCCTCGAGAATCGTTTATCGTTTACCAAAGGAGTTGGCTAATTTTCATCGGTGACTCTTCAAGTGAGACCACGGCGCCGACTCTAACGCTGCTGTCTACTTCCTGGCACGCTATCCGGAGCATGTCGGGAAGATCCACGAGGAGATAATGATGATCGGTGGACACGATTGAGCAGGACAGGCCCGGAGACGCACGCCGTGAGCCTGGGGCAGACGGGGGCTGGGCTGAATACTAGTACTGAGGGCATTCTGGTCACGAGGGACCTGGAGGTTGCGAGTACGGGACCTCAGAACTCGGCATCTTGATCTCCTTTGTCTGGTAGTGGCAGCGGTACAGTGTGGTTCGTATGTGACGATAAGGTCCCTAGCATTTGTGTCTGCTCTCTTTTATTTCTTCTCTTTCTGTTTCCTGAAGAATAGCGTTATTGTTATTTCCGAGCGGAATGTAAGGCGTCCATTCAACTGTTGGTAAGAAGCAGCGGTTCAGCCAAAGGTCGACAGGTTGTTACACAGAGATTGGGAGCTGTCTTGTGAAACAACACCTTAGTGCGTAGGTACGGTCATTCAAGGGGCTCAGCTTCTAGACTGGATACAACGATGGAAAAGACCGGATTAAACAAAAAAAATAAGAATTACACTACGGAACTATATTTTTCGTCACCCCCTCCCCTCTGTTCTGGCGGCTTGGCAGGTTGCTGTTCTAAAACCATGTGATTTTGGAGCTATCCAAAAGTATTTAAACATTGTGATAGATAGCAGACTCTAGACCAAGCCAGTCGAGATCAAATATAGCAAAAGCGGCAATGTGGGTGGCCTGAAGTGTAGAATGCCGTCTGTCCCAAGAAAACAGCAGTGTAGATTGAGAAAGATCGGAAGCATGCATGATTTCCCACGGCCAGTCAATGATGAAAACAATCAGTTCAGAATAAAACACTTCCCGACTAATAAAAGCAATTGTTAGTCAGCCTGGATCCCTATTATTA
>NW_027192532.1:1058429-1111759 GCF_041956765.1 Thermoascus crustaceus | reverse complement strand
ATCCCTATGTCAGAGCGGAGTTTTACAAATGACAGAGTAATGGCCACCTGGAGGCATGGCAGAGATCCTGTATCAATATAATCAACGGGCCATCCTCCCGGCGTGTCCCTTCCTTGATTGTATCTTCTTCTCTTCCTGACTCAGAAAAGCATACTGATTTGGGCCAAACTAGGACATCAAACCATGCTATTCTGCCCTACTGCGCCATGTCTGCAGCCGCCAATCTGACTGTGGTGATCTGCCACGGCTCCTATCACACTCCTGCCCCGTATATGCTTCTTGTCCAGGCTCTGAAGGCCCACGGCATCGACGCCTACTGCCCGCAGCGCCCGTCCTGCGATCTCAGCAAGCTCAACATTGGTGATGTCAATCATCCTGACTTCAACCGCGAGCCACCACCGGGTGGCTATCACGGAGGCTGATGATGCCCAAGTGGTAGTGCAGCTCCTTGGGCGACTGGTCAATGAGGATGGGAAATTAGTTCTGCTGGCTGCCTATTCATCGGGTGGCTGGGTGGCAACCGAGGCAGCACTGCCGGCGCTGCATACAACATCTCGCAGGGCCACAGGGAAGCCAGGTGGGGTGATTGGGATCTTTTGCTTTGGGGCCTTTGTGATCCCGGTGGGCGAGTCGGTGAGTAGCTTCTTCAAGCCCAAGGACGGCACTTCTGTGACACCACCGTGGGTGGAGTTCCATGTGAGTGGTTCCTCTCTCTTCTCCTTGCAAATCCTACTGGGTGCAACGATTGCTAACAGTCCCTATTCTTCTTTTCTCTTTTGACCAAACACAGAAATCTGGCCTCGGAACAATCACCAATGGGCCACGCTTCCTCTTCAACGACATGGATGAAGCGTCAGCACAAAGTGGACGGCAACACTGACAGCACAACCTGTTTTGGATGTCAAGTTGACAAATGACCCCTATTCAGCACTGCCCTGTGCCTACCTGGTGCTCGAGTACGACCAGATGCTGCCAAATGAGTATCAAGAGGGCATGGTGGTCCTACAGAGCAAGAAAAGCGGCCGGCCATTCACCGTGTACAGCGACCCGACGAGCCACTCACCGCATTTCAGTTGGACGGATGGACTCGTTGAAAGACTGGAAGATTTTGCAGGAAAGATCTCGACATAATCAGGGGAGGGGAGAGGGGGAGCGAGATGGTTCGGATTGCCCCTAGACATGGATATAACTCCACCCCTGAAATTCTCCTAGATATGTCTCAGCTTGAACCGATTTGAGAAGAGATGGTTCCTTCCTATCAGGCATGTAGAAAAGTAGAGTGGTCAAACCTGAAGAGGTCAGACACTGGATACCTAGGCACGACTGTGAATAATAGAGAAACCGCAGAGCAACTTGGTATATTCATTCCTTTTCTCCTGTCAGATGTATTATCCCAGCTGTGCTCTCCAGAGTCGTGTCTCATTCAAGATGAACAACTCCTTCTTATGTCAAAAGCAGAAGTTTGAAACTCCTCCCTCCACCAGAATCCACCCAAGGAATAATCCTCCGGGAGACCAGATATTAATTCCATCCCCACATCCAGAGAATACATTCCCCTCTGTATCACATTTGATGCCGTCTGGGATCCCATTACTGGCCACGGCGAACAGTCGTCGATTCGTCAAGAACAGTCCCTCATCAGAAGTGGAAACATCAAATGCATATCTGAGGTGATTGGTGAGCAGTTGGTTCAGATGATTCTAGGTTAGACTGATGATTGACATTGAAGCAACCAGGTAAGTAAACTTACATTGTGGATGGCTTCGTATCATCTATCTTTCCATAACCGCTAACCCGCCCAGTGTCTGTGACATAGACGATTTTCTCATCCGGAGAAAAGCAGATACCGTTTGGCTTCACAAAGCCATCTGCCATTAGAGTTGAATGGCCTGCCGTAAAAGTCTCCAATGAGCAGTTTTGACTCGTACGGCGGTGAAAGCGACATCTCATAGATGCCGCTGGGCTGGAAGAAATTTCCCTGACCGCAGAAGAGTACACTCCCATTCTTGTAATCCACGCCCCCATTGGCCATTGGGATGTCTGCTGGGATTACTTCGCGGCTTAGAGGTCCGGAATCTAAAGCGACTTTCGCGATCTCAATTCTTTTCAGGCCAAACTCATCGGATAGTCGGTTGCTGGTGAAGTAGAGTCCATTGGTTGAGTCGATGAAGATGCCTGCTTCATGGAAGACGGTTTGATCATCTCCCAACAGCAGTTCAAGTTTTGGATTAGATCCAACAACTTCGCGAAAGGCACTTTCTTGGTCTGGACCAGCGGGGACGAAGTGTTCCTTCTGGTTCTCTGACATTTTTTGGGGCCTCTATCTACTGTACCTGCCAACTGTCTGGATAGGTACTTACGAGATTTTTACAGTAAGCATCCTTTCTTATGCAGAAATGTCCAAACTTACCTGTGTTCCACTGGCTTGGACTTTTACACGGAGAAGGGGGTATGGGCAACGTGAAGGAAGAATTCAGGATATGCTACAATGAGAGGAAAGACTTTGGAAACACGAAGCCAAATGTCTGCCATGATGAAAATGGCTGGGAACCAGCTGATCGATATAACAATTGCATGTCATATGGGTTGATCTTAAACCATTCAGATTCTCTAGCGGCTATTTCGTGGAGTAGATGTGGAGCAAACACTACATGCAGGAGGGTTTAAAATAGGCATTGATTGAGAGAATCGGGCCTCCCTTCAACATCCCACGTCAAGTTGTAGTTGAGATGTCCATTCAAGCAGCCTTTTTTTGAGTGGTGGGGGATTATCGGGAGAAGATGCTAGAGAGTGTGTGTGAGCTCCACAGAAAAAGAGGACTCTGTCGGCTTCACGTAAAGACATTGCTCATTTGCTTGGGGCGAGTCAAAAAAAATAACTTTTTATTGGTGATATGTATTCTGCACTGACCCAGAAGCTGGCTTCTGTTGCAATGATAAGATGCCTTCTCAAGTGCAGTGGGTACGCATTCTTTGTAAGAGTAAGTCAAGAAGGTAGTGATTTCCTGTGGCTAGCCGAGCTGATGCTGAGTTGTACCAACAGCTGTTCAATCAATCAACCTTTGCCTTGAGCGTGGGATTGCTCTCTGACGGGCCAACCTGCGCGGGGTCTTCAAAGCCGATCTTTGGTGTCGGTTGACGCATCACAAACCTGGTATTTGTTAGAATGGAAGGTAAAGCATGCGTTCTCGATCTATCTATCTCATTGGCCTATATAGACAGTCTGCTTGGGCAAATAGGATCCTATCAAATTGTTCAAATAGGAAAATTTGAATGAGGATGCCACGTTGATGACCACGTCAATCCTAACTCCATGTCTCTCAGATATTTTATCTTATTGATTGCTGGAAATAGACTATAATTGGTACTTTGGGGTGTAAACCGTGGGTTCTGGTTGGTTGGATCAAAATAAGATTTGACGGTCAGGAATAGATCTGCAACATCACATCTCAATCGCAGTCATCTTACACTACATCAGCGAGGGCGGAAACGCATGAAGATTGGGTAGACAAAAACTTGCAGGCTGTCAAGGGACTTCCGTAATCGGATATGGTCAACGTGTTCGCAAATTATTTGCGCGAGTACTGTATACACAGTGGGCTGTCTCTGCTATCCGACTTGGGGAGTATCATACATATATGGAGGTATATGGCCCCTGGTCCATCCCAGAATCGCTTAATTGTCCACAACACAATGGTTTCTTGTTGTATCATTTCAAATCATTTCAATTGTGAGAGACACTGCTTCATCCAATACCGAGCAGCAAGCACCATGGCCTCTGGGCCCCTCGCGTATACTGGAGGCACTCTGTTGACAGAGGTCAACCAAGGCATATGCCTGAGGCGCAAATTGGAGAAAAGTCAAGCCAGTTAACACGAGACTGAACCTGATTTCTAACTTCTTAGGGTGATACTTCATCTATCTCTATTTTATACCTGTCTACTATTCCAGCTAGCTAATTTAATAAGTTCTACTACTCCAAATACGTGAGCCTATACTATTGTCTTAGCAGGTTATGAGTCTGAGTTTGCTCAGACTATTGAATTCTAAGTAAGCGTCACTTTATTATTGAACACATCTCTCACATGACCTTGCTGATGGACGGGGGGGGGGGGGGGGGGGCAGACAACGATCTCTCAACATATCTCCAGAACTATGACAAGGGAATAGAAAACATCTAGGCACCTAGCAGGACAACCCTCATCCCTGAACCCAAAGAAGGTGGGCGGATGTCCTTCTGAAGAAGGCTTTAGTGTCCAGAGCTTGATAGCGTTGGTTTTGGTGGATGGGATAATCTCTTTCAGCACCACTTACCAAGACAAGTGCTATTGTTTCATCACTGCAACAGCAACTAGAATGTAGTGTTTCTGTCTATAATTCCCAATTGTCTCGAATTGCGCTCTTTAGTTTACTTCCTCCAATCTACGATCTGCGAGATATGGTGTACAAGATACACAATCCCAGTAGTACAGAACTCAACGTTCTTTGTAGATTTCAAATGCTGATGGCACATACCAATGCATTTGAACGCGCAAGAGCTGTCGCTGAAAAGGGAAGGAGCGCTGGGCTTGCCGTCAGAAGGTAAACTATAAACCCCCCCCCCCCCCCCCCCTTCGATTCAATCCGATCAATCACCTCCAGAATCCTCCGCTCCAGATCCTTCAAGACTAAATAACATAATCCGGTACACTCCAGGCTTCCCATCTCATTCAGCAAGTCAATGACAGCAACTTTCAACTCGTACAGTACTTACAGTACTTTCTGGTGCGTGCGTGCGTCCTCTGGTTCAGAATCAAGGAAAGCCTTATGTTGTCGTTCTCTTGATCATATCTGTGTAGATAGCACAAAAGAAACAGAGAAAGAAAGCATGCCATACCTATTTATCTTATTCTATACCCTCCTCTATGCTCTGAATGCAGTGCCTTCTCAGTCTCACCGCTGAATCATTTGCTCACTCAGCGAGTCGCCCTGCTTATCTCCATTTTTCTATGACATCATTCTGCTCACCTGCACTAACCTACATCTTCATACCTCGCATGACTGTCACACTTAACGCAGTAATAATTTTAGCGCTGTCCTGACAATTAACCTCGCTTATAATTGTGGCTTAAGTGCTGCTGGGTGGTCGTAGGGGCTTGATAAGGCCTTTGGTCGACTTTATATAGTCTAATATAGCATCCATCGGTAGAGAAATGACGGAGATCTACGTCCGAGATGATGATACTGAAAATACAATCGGGAGACAATACACCCAGTACTACAATACTGAGGAGCCTATTGCAAGTGTCAACACACTTGGGGTGCTGTTATTTTTGCTAGCTTAACTAGTGCTATTCATTCCATCGTCTTCTCGACATCATAAACATAAAACGTGAACCATCAAGGCGTGAGACTATGTTCGCCTGAAAAACGAAACACGTAAGGGTGCTGGCGGGCGGGAGAAAATTACTACCGAGAGAAACGGGGCTGGCGGTGATGGGCGGGAGGTAGCGGAAGATCAGTATCCGTAGCCGATCACCTGCCCCTCGTCTCGACCGCCAACCGCCGTCAATAGATGGGTACAAAGACGGAGGTCGAAGTGCTCAAAAAATTCCAAACTCGGAGTCCAATGGCGGAACTTCAGTTCGACGTCAAGGGAGACCGTCATGCGACGAAATCATCTATTTGAACACGTGGCCGTCAACCCACGGGTACTCCTTGCCGTTCTCGACAACAGGGACGTCCCAGGCCCACACGTCCTCGATGAACTTGCGGTCCTCCTCCTTGGACGGGTCGAGCTTGACGAAGTTGTAGCTCTCCCAGTCAGGAGCGACATCGAAGGCCGCAAGGTGGTCCTGGCCACGGACCATGAAGGCTCCACGGATGAGGGAGTCGTTGTTCCAGCCGTACACAGAGGCGGCACCGAAGAGGTACTTGCGGGAGGCCTCCAGACGAGCGAAGAAACCACCTGCAAGCGCCCGTTTAGTAATGACCGGCGGAAAACGGATAGCAGCATCTTTACATACCGATCAGGTTGTTGGACATGAAGGTGAGCTTCAGCTCGTTGTTGTACTTGTAGTCGATGCGCCACAGGGAGTACTCGTCGGCCTTGAAGTTCTCCCAGAACCAAGGCATGGCGACGGAGCGAGTGTCCTCGTTGGAGTACTTGCGCTTCCAGTCATCGAGGATCAGGGTGGGCTTGCCCAGGGCCTCGAGAGGGTGCTTGGGCTTGGGAGCAGGCTTGGGCTCCTCCTCTTCCTCCTGAGTGGGGGCAGCAGCCGGGGCGGCCTCCTTCTTGGGCTTCTCCTCCTTCTTCGGGGGGACGTATTTGACAGTCTCCTCAGCGAAGACGGGGTTCTCGACAACAGCCTTGAAGATGGGCTGGTTGACGACGGTGGTGTACCATCTGGTGGTGGCAGGGTTCTTGGAGCGCCACTCCTTGTCCAGGAGAAGGGCGAAAGCGCGAGTGAGGAGACCGGCAGTGAAGATATCGGCCAGGGTCAGGCGCTCACCGACGAGGTAGGTGTTAGCGGTGAGGTGAGCCTCCAGCACGGAGATGTTCTTCAGGGCCGCTTTCGAGGCGTCCTCGACAACCTTCTTGTTGTAGGGGTCCTTGCCGATCAGAGGGCGGTACCAGCCACCGAAACGGGGGAGCAGCTCAGAGTTGGCATACGACATCCAGCGGAGGATGGAAGCGTAGTCCTGCTTGGTCTTACCCAGAAGGGTGGTCTTCTCATTCTGGGAGGTGACTTGGCCAGCGTCAGTTCATATGAAAAACTAGAGGTGGGGTGTCATGAAAAAAAGGGGGTTCATTTCGCTTGGAAGCGGGGTAGCACGGATCAGAGTTGGTGGGTTCTCAACAGTATATTTCTGCCAGGGATAACTGAAGAAAAAGAAATTTTTCATCCTGGTAATATGCGACACAAAAGACGAGGTTTGCGAACTGAGAGATACATACCGTAGATGGCAATGGCAATGGCCTCGGTGAGGACGAAGCCGTTTGCGCCCACGAAGGTGGGGATCTTGCCCAGAGGGTTGAGCTTCTGGTACTCAGCAGACTGGTTGAAGGCAGCGTTCACATTGCCCTCAGTCGGGACGAGCTCCAGGTCCAGGTCGTTGCTCTTGGCCGCGACCAGGATCGGGATGGAGCGAGGGTTGTCCTGTACGTGAAGCAGTCAGAATCTTCGCGGTCGGCCAAGTAGGGAGCAGGCGGCGACAACGACAACCAGACGCCAAATCGCCTGCTCAGCAGAATCGAAGAGCAGAAAAACTTACGGGCTGGCCGTAGAGCTTTCCGAACGACATCTTGAGAGGACGACTCTGCGTGATCTCGAGAAGTTGTTGTATGGTGGGGGAGGAAGAGGAGGCTGGAGGGGAAAACGGGATGCGGCGGCGACGAAATTTGTGCGAATCGAACTAAGCCGGCGCCGGAGAATCTTTGGCGCAGCGCCCGCCTCACGTGATGCGCAGGGCTGGCTCGTCGAAAAACCTCGCGACTTCGGCATACAGGTCGGACAGCGACCTCTGGCAGCGTACCGCTTCCCGCCGTCTGTTCCTCTCGAGTTCTCGAGGCTTCTGTCAGCCTGTCTGCAGTCATGGCCTGGCAGAGGCCCAATTGCATTGTGCAGGCGATGCAGCCTCTCCGTCGAGGTGCTCAATTGCACTCATATCTCAAACAACCCTCCGTCTTCTCCGCATCTCCTCTCTCCCCGATCTCTACACATCTCCTCCAGAAACAACGAAGAAGTCCCCTGTCGACATCCTCTCGAAGAAATGCTACGGAAGTAGTGCGAGCTGCTCCGGAGATCGATTTCTCCAAATTCAGCAGCACTCCGGCGCGTATCGTCCCTGCATCTCCGGCATACTTCTCCGGCAGCCCCAAGTTCATCGACCACTGGTTGAACCTGGAGCGCATTCTGGCGAAGTATGCGTCGTTGCCAACAGTTGCGCCGAATGAGGCTCCGCGTATGGCGTGGTTGAAGTTGGCCCAATTCCGTGACTTCGTCGGCGAGAACGTCCCCACGAAGAAGTATAAGAACTTCGTCAAGATCCTACAGCGGCTCAACAGAATCGAACCCGCCTTGGTGCCGGACGAGGTGCGGAATACTCTGAACACTTTCCTGCGTCCGGGTAACCCGTACGCCAACAAGCCTGCGCCCGCAGTCGTGGACGAGATGGGTAGGGCCCGGGGGACAGGAAAGCGAAAGGAGGCCTCGGCAGTGGTCTATCTGGTTGAGGGGGAAGGTGAGGTCCTGGTCAACGGGAGGAACCTGGTGGATGTATTCCCGCGTCTGCATGACCGTGAGAGTGCGGTGTGGGCGCTGAGATGTACCGGGAGATTGGACAAGTATAACGTCTGGGCTACGGTTAAGGGCGGTGGAGTCACCGGCCAAGCGGAGGCCATTACGCTAGCAGTTGCTAGGGCTCTGCTGGTCCATGAACCAGCTCTGAAGCCGGTATTGAGACAAGGTACGCTTCCCCGATATCCCTTACACTGCTATTTTCCGCAGCACTATCGTTGCGGTCGCGGGGACCAGTTGAAGTCTATTACTGCGTCTCCGCCCACCATATGGATGATCAATTGGCTAATCATGATCGTTTTCAACAGCCGGTGTCATTACGGTCGATGCCCGTCGTGTGGAGAGGAAGAAGCCAGGTCACCGGAAAGCAAGGAAGATGCCCACCTGGGTCAAGAGATGAAAGATATTCCTCCTTCATGTTTCTTTCCCCGCTGTATTATTCCGACTCCCCTTCCATTTGTGGACGAGGTTATATCCTGTATTTATCGCATCGCATCATCATCGACGTACTGTCAAGACGGCCATTTGACCTCAGAGGAGGCTTGTTGGCCGACGAAGCAAGCAATGTATCATGGGACATTAGCTGAGCTGCAGTTTTTTGTCTTTTTCCTTTTCAAATGAAAGTCGCCAACGAAGTTTACGTATATATATTTAGGACACCTCTCCAATCACACGTTTGCTTCAGATTCCGCCCAATGTTCCGAAGAGTGACATCATGGCGCGTTATATTTGATGTTGATAACATCGAATAGGCCGGCGGCGTTTGTATAGCTGTCCGTATTGCTTGCATCACATGCTTAAGGCCACCGCGACAGAGTTAAATTCCCACCTCTGAAACTGAGATCAGATGTACAGTAAAACCGCAGGTGCTTTGGTATGAGAATGAAGGATCGGGGATATTTCTGTACCAAGAAACGGAGTATCCGTAATTGGGAAAGCATCAACCCACAGACATGGCCACGCAGTAGAATTACTGACCGTGAGTAGGGGTCTATATCGGCGTGCTGAAACGTCTCAAGGAGCTAAGCAATGACTTTCTTCGTCAGTGAGGCGCACTGGGTAAGCTGCGTTGGACGGTGGTAGAAAGCGAATAATAGTACTGGGCTGTATAGTAAGTAGCCTATAATCGGTATAGAGTCCGGGTAATGAATATCCGGTCCGATCTTATCATGACCCATTTAACGAGGGGAGCTCCAAAAAAATCTCTCCGGGCTATTTCAGTAACGCTCAGGCCGTCCGTCATCAGGGATGGTCGGGTCCCTAAGCTGGTTTCTAGCGGGCTTCTAGAAGGGTCGCAGAAGACGCGTGGAAAAAAGGTGTGGTGCGATTGGGGGGGGGGGGGGTTGATCGTCATCTGTCATCAAGATCTGAGACGCTTCAAGGCCCCCCAGCCCAGGCCCTAGGGTCTCCAGGGTGTCAACTCTAGTTTAGGTAGTTAGTCTTAAGACACAGATCAGAGTCGGTTGCTGCCCACCGTGAAGGGCGGAAAGCCTGAAAATCCTTGTGTGTCTGTCCGTCCGTCGAGCGGTGAACCTGATGAAGGGCTGAAGCTAATAGTCAGACTGCGTTCGTCATTTGGATGATCAGATGTTAAGGGAGGAGAGGGAATATCACTTAGCGTCGTTTGTTGGTCGGAACTTAGAACTCGTCATCAGTGCTGACTTAGGTGAAGAAGCCTGAAACTGAAACCCCCCCCCCTTCCCTAGGGACTCAGACCTGGGTCGTACTCGGGCCGCGTTTCTTCTGGAAAGCTTCTCGATCGACATCTCTGTTTATTTGGCTTGCGGATAAGGGCGTCTTATCGATCCTTGCTTGGCAATTAGTTGGTTTCGGATAATGAATTGGCGCTGACTTGTTCGTTTCACCCCACTAGTCAAGTCCAACCCATCCCCATTTCTAATGGCTGGGGTTATGGGCAGAGGTATGTATGAACTGATCGCCCTGGTCGGATAGGGTCGACAAAAGTGCGCCTTGCGACCAATGTGAGAGTCTCGGGGCGTTTCTGGCCGCGTGTCCTCCGCATGTGTGCGGAGATAGAATATGTTGTGATACCTATTGTTTGCGGTAGATGAATCCATCTGGCATCCATATATGGCCAGCGGTTCAGTGAGTCTTTTTGGCCCAGATGATCTGTCTGGAACTCTGGTGACACCAGGGCGTGGGTTTGCAGGGAGCTGTGACAGAAAGTTAGCGCGTTGAGCTCGTAGTTTTAGCAAGGCCTCTTTTCGGCAGGGCTAGACCTTCAACCATGGCATAAGGGAGTAATCCAACATCATTGGTAAAAAAAAGGGATAGATTAGATTCTTCATGTTGCCTGAGGTATCAATGGCGCTCATTGAAGCGCAACTCCTCCAAAGCAGTTTCCTTTCATTTTCTAGCGTTGCCTACGAAGTTGTGTGGTTGCAAGGTTATCTCAGCCCAGCCCAACGTTTAGTAGTAAATACTTCCCAGTTGCTCTTTTAGGTTCGCAAAAGGTCAGCCATGGAGAAATATATCCAACGGCAAAATACCACAGCCATACTATGCACGGTACCTGCATAATAATATTATTGAGTCTGGAAAGGCACTGCACGAGATGTGGTACGACGTAAACAAGGACGATTTCAGCAGTGGTTATATTTCTCTTGATCTTTGTTTCAGTGATTCTGGATGTCAACATCGGTATTTTTTTTCATACGGTTGCGCTGCTGGAGCCAGAAAACAAGAGGGGAAAGATCTGCTGACGCCTTTTTCAAGGCCCATGCATCATCTCGTATGACTCAGGCATGCGGAGAACTCCGTCCTCCATATACACGTACAGGGCAAAGTGAGTCGGCTGAGGTGGGCCCCATGTGTGGATCTTTCTCAAAGTTGAAAGGGCTGCTGGTAAATTGTCCGAGATAAACTTTGAATCCACTTGATCGATCTGTAGGAGTAGACCCACCGCTTGGTTCCCTCTTCGAGGAACGAAAGGTTATGAAACACTGGCGTCCCACTGGTTCAAGTCAAGAAGATGTATGAACGGAGTCTCTGTACACAGTTCTTCTGACCGCCAATTGGCTATGAGGGAAATGATTCCAACGCACGACGTTCCGATCGTGTCCGGATTGTGTAGGACCGTACAAAGTAGCAGCAGGTGAGTATATGCATAGATGCAATGTCTTAGAATGATGATTTCGTGCAGAAACAGTCAGAGTAATCGCTTGTTGTAGATTTGTTTATTGTGACTCTGAAACGTCTCATGAAAAGTTAGCAGTCTATGGAGGGTAAAATTGGATGCTTCAAAGGCGTGTAGGCCCGACAAAATCCGAACAAACAATGTCGAAATTATCTCCTTGCACAGTAACCAGATGCGACGATCTGATAGAACAGTGGTTACATTCCTCCGAAACCTAAGTTCCTGGTGAGGCCACCATTGGGCTGAAACGGGTTTCTGAGAACAAAAAGGATTTGTCACAGTTTTGGACAGAAGTTGACAGATCTCACGAGGAAGAAGGTACGGCACCCACCTGAGTAGATAGCTGCCAATCCGTCATTCTCGTAGTACTGTACATAAGTACCTACTAAGACTCGCTTTGTGGCTGTTGATCACTTCAAGACTAGTGAACAATCATGGGAAAGTAGAAAAACCTATGACTACCGGTTCAATAGTCAACGGAGCCATTAACAGTCGAGACTGCCTTGCAGTCGTATATGCCGGATGCTGGAGCGAAGGCCAGGGGAGGAAACCAAATTACGGACCGCGGGCCTTCTTGGCGGTGGAGTACGAAGCCACAACAAGCAACATCCGGTGTCGGTCGCCTCGCTGCATCCCATTCTCACCTGCAAAGCTCAGGACCAGCAGTTATGGAACTGATTGGCGTCTGCATCTTTCCTGGTCGAATTTGCTCAGTCCCTACCGTCCCGCTCGTGTACGGAGCACAGCCGACGATGGCGGGACTCCTGCCGAAGAACTCTGCATACGGAATCTCGATCCGGGTATACAGCAATTGACATAGAACTGTACGGCGCAGAGCCTTTTGACCGGCGTCCAACAAGCAAATGCAGCAGCAGGATGCCAGAGTTGCACCCAACTCGAGCACTAAAGCAGTGCGCGCGTGCTACAGCTTCTTCAGGTCGCTGACCAAATCCTTTTGATGGTCCTGATAGCATGAGTGACACAGCCATGATACTCTACCTGCTCCTGAGATTATGCTCTGAGGCATTCATGGGTGCTGCAGGGTGTGCAGTCCGTGGTGGATCCATCGCCAGCACGAGTTCAACAGTAGTGTCAATAGCGGATGCACTGCAATCTGCATTTCTCGCAGTACGCTGGAGTTCCTGTCGCAGAACTCCATCCTCCTTTCTTCTCCCCCTGCTCTGGCACAACTGACAGCTTTTTCCTAGACCAGGAAATCTCCTGCTATACTTGGGAACCTTGGATGACATGCAGTCGCACCTGGAATTGACCTCCCCAAGTCATTCCTCAGCGGCAGTCTACCGTTGCTGCATCTGAAGACTGCCGGGCAATCTTCACGCTCTCAACCCCCAGCTCATGTCAGATCCTGATGCAACCTGTTCCCCCCACATATCTCCGACATCCACTGTCGTCAGAGTCTGAGGCACAGGGCGCGTGTTTCGACTCCCAACGGTCTTCTGTGGCGCATCCGAAAGGTTGAAACTCCCTAAGGCGAGCCCGGACCCGCTCCCTACCTTGCCCCTTACACCAAGCCATCTGCGGTATGGACCTGGGGGAGGACTGCCCAGCTGGTATTGGCTCGTACCTAATGCTAGCGTCACGGAGCTGGGCGTCCATTCAGCACAGCCGCTTCGACGATGACATGCTTGGGAGGTACCTGATGGTCGATTGACGCTTGCCTCCGATCTGGACTAGGGCTGTGAGTAACCCGCGCCAGACCCGAAGGTGCAGCCTCTGCTCTGCGATCGCAAGCCTTACAGACCCAGACGGTGCAGATCCCCGACCCCCAGCCCCAATCGGCTGTCGCCTGCCTGGCCTTTCTTCCCGGAAATCTCCAAGACCATCTAACAACCTGGATATCCTGCTTGGTGTGGAATGTACGGAGCATGTATGTACATACATGCAAGGTAGTAGGCCATTACGATTGTTTTTCTCTGGAATACAGATGAGACTGGAAGTCTCTTTCATCAGCACGGTCAGTCCAATTGGACAACTATACAGTACAGTACGCAGTACCTCTCCAGCCCCCGAGAGACCCACCGGTAAGAAAAGAAGCAGATTGCGCTTGTCGTCCTATCTGCCCTTACCCGCTCATCGCCAATGATCAGCTGCTTAAGGGCTGTTAAGACGGATGGGGCGTCCTGTCCAACATTGGCGCCCAACCGAGGGCAGGTCGACGTCCGCTTCTTGTGGCGCGTCATTGTCAACTTCATCAGCTGCCAGGGCTGATGACCCATAGCGCAAAAGGGAAAAGAAGAGGTCCAGAGCTTACTAGAAACGATCCCGGTCTAGACAGCGTCGCTTGGACAAAGACACCTAAGTAATATGGGTGAAAGGGAGGAAACAAGGGTCCAAGGAATATTTGCAATTCCTGACAGTAGCTGTTTCTGTGGTCTTTCCTGCACGAGCTGATCTCGTCTCTTTCTGATGAACAGGTCAGCCCCCATTTCTTTTTCTGTTTCCAGATCAGGATCCTCCCGCTCGCTAGTTTTTCTCTGTAAAAGACAAGCTCCCGGACCCCTTGGCCTTGTCTATAAGCCGTCCTTTGTTCGACAATAGCGAACCTTGTCTCGAACATTTGCGGAGGCAAAAGTCCTCGAATCCCCGAGATACCCTTTCCCCTCCATCTCCCAATCCTTCCGCTCCTGGAGCCCCGCCCTGTTCGTGGGAAACTCAAAGGCGACCAACCCTGTCGATTATCAATTGACAGAGATCAAGGCCTGTCCAGTGGACTGCGGTGTGTTAACCGACTGGTTATCATCTCCCTTGATAGAGTTCGTGATTTTCGCGACAGCAGTCCGACCATAGGTCCGACTGCAGCCTGTAGGGTCAGGCGCAGCCAGCGCTCCGAAGAAAGTGATATCGCAGCCTCGCGGTCCTTTTGTGTGCGGATCTCTGCCAACTGTCTGATCTGTCCTACAGGTGTTTCCTCAAATTCCTTTGTTCTGTTTTTATATTGTCTTCGCCGAGAGACGCTCGTCACCCCATCTCCACTCTATGTTTCTGTTTCTCCCTTTTCTAGGGCTGGATTTATCTACTCATCCACGTCGAATACTGTTAAAGACGCTTTGTTGTCCCTCTTGAAAAACAGTAGCTCTTCGCTGCTGGAATGCGCTGGAGCTCCAACTTGCCAGAGCTCCTTGCGCCGCATCGGACCGTCGGTAGGTTGCGTTCTGCTTGTCCTTGGCCGTTTGTGCTGAAACCTGGCCATGTTGTCCCAGACTGATCGGGCTTCGCAGTTTCTCCCAGTTACATAGGTACCGGTCAATCTGATCCTCCCGTTGCAGATCTTCGGGAGACGGTACCTCCAGTACCCGGTGTCCTCTCGGTATCCATCTGAGCCGGCGATCGCAAACCGGAAAGCTGGAATCCTACGCAAGTCCTCCCGTCTCGCCTCCGACGCATCGGAATCCAACCTTCGATACGTTGCGGGGCGGGTCCTCGTGGGACTGTCTGGGTGGAATGGATGGCGACAACCACCAGAGGAAGCAGCATGATCCTTCCAGCTACCCAACGGCGCCTAGAATGGGGCGTCATCCAGTTCAACAACCGTCTGGCAGCTCTACGGATCGCTTCGGGCAACCTTCCTTGCCTTCGACACGTGGAGAAGCTTCCGTCCCGTTACCAGGGCGAAGCTCTCGCCTTTCAGCCTACGCGGGCTATGGATACACAGACCAGCACTCATACAGCGGCTCGTCACTCCACGGCGGTTCGCTGCAGGGCGGGGGGTTACAATATCAGGCAGACTTCTCTCAGGCTCCTTTGCGCCAGCAGCAAACCCCGCATCAGCATCACCAACAGGGAGATCAATCGCGGCAACCACAGGCACCGCAACCATCACAACAGCAGTTCTCGCAATATGGCGCCAACATGCTGTACGGTATCAACCAGCAAGGTCAGGCACCGGCACAGTACGAGGTCGTCCCGCCTTACCCGCCACGGCAGTCGGCAGCGCTTGAGGTCTTGTCAACACAATTTGGCGTTCCACAGTACTTTGCACCGGGTGAACCAGCTGGAGCGGGAGTGACGGCCGTGGTTTCGCAGTACTTAACTCCGCAGGTGCAGCCGTCTTATTCTCAGCAAAGTCCTGTTGGTCGTTCTAACGCTGTGCAATCATTTCCGGTGACAATGGCTGATTACAACCCCATTGGGACGTCAGAGGGCCTGGAGCAGCACGAGCAGGTCCAGGAGTCAACCAATGTCGACGACGCCTACGATCAGTACCAGCAAGCGCTGAGAGTGACATTTGACCACACGCGGGCGGGACGATTGATAGACGCTAGTCGGACCCTGTTGGAAATCTCCGAGTGGCTTGTTGGAAATGCGCGCGAGCTAGGTATGTGTACTAGTGCCTACAGTTCTGCTTGCTTTGACCACTCCTAGTGTCAACATATGACGTGAAACTAATATCCCATTCCAGGTATCTTGCGCGATGACCAGGAGCGACATTCTGATAGACTCAAACTATGGAATGATTTCAACATCTGTTGGCTCGCTGTTTGCCAGAAACAGAAAGATATGACACATGATCTACTCGAGACGGGCGAACATCAGCCGAATGTCAGCATGCTTACAACAGAAATGATGGACAAAATGGGAAAGGAACTTATTCGCCTGTGCGATAAGATGGAGCAACATGGCCTTGTCGATTACCAGATGGGCATTTGGGAGGAAGAAATTCTATGTGGTAAGCCGAAGAGTCCACGCTTTGTCTCGGTGAGATCTTCCACTAACTGAATTCTTCTACCAAGTTTTGGGTCATTGTATTGACCTCCTGGAAGAAGGCGGCGAGACCGATCACGCTCATGACTCGACACGAGACACAGCAGTTGCTGCGCGCCCTTGAATAGCACTACGCTATGTGCTTTTTCATTTACCTATGCCGGCCACTTTGTGCTCGCACTAACGATTACGACGTCCCTGTCCCGTTCTTTTCTTGGTCATGCAGGGGTCTGCACCGCTTCCGCCCCCCACCGATCTATGCGGTTCTAGCCCGCAAGTGTCATTTCCAGGCTTGAATCCTCGTTTAACCTGATTTTAATCCAGGTTACGTTGTTCTGGGGAGGCACATATCACAAGTCTTTTTCGTTCGATATTCGATGATGCGTTGCGATCATACGGACCCGT
This sequence comes from Thermoascus crustaceus, assembly GCF_041956765.1. Taxonomy (NCBI): domain Eukaryota; kingdom Fungi; phylum Ascomycota; class Eurotiomycetes; order Eurotiales; family Thermoascaceae; genus Thermoascus; species Thermoascus crustaceus. The sequence continues at coordinate 1,095,197 of NW_027192532.1, read as the reverse complement.
ATCTGCAGTCTGATGCAACGCAATTTCCAGGCGACCGGTGTTAACAGTATGGATTTTCGGGATAGTTTTCGTGTTCCCAACATAGCTGGGGAGTATCGTCAGGTCAATGAGCGTCAAAAAATGCATTGAGGCGGTATGGAGTCGAGCTTTTGTAAACATATTGCATATTGGAGATCTCAATCGTTCGTGTATTGATGCATTACAGGGATAGAGATAGATCTGATTCGGGTCTCGATTTTTCCTGGCTCTTGGTTCCGGAGTAATGCGCTCAAATTTTTTGGTTTTTTAAAGTTTACTGGAAAGGGGGACAATGGGATATTGGTGCCGCAAAAAAAAATCGGAGCATATCAACTCTACTTGCAGACGCTGGTTGGATTGTTCTTTTTCCTAAATTCGTTTCACGTCGATCGATGTCTTATTCAATTTTCTTTTATGGTTTCTTGACTATTCTTGACTTCTCTGTCGTGTCTTCACATTTCGATGTCTTTTACTGTCGCCTCCGTTCTCCATATCGCTCTGCCTTCTCTCCCCGAGGACAAGCGACCAAGAGAGTCATGTACCTGCGTCGACGATCGACACGCCACACTTCAGCTGGGTGACATGTCACACTACCCAGCATAAGGAACAAAGACGATCGGGTGGATTTTCCATTTACTAATGCATGTATGAAGGTACGCCACCAAGCTGATAATTTTTGGTCTTGAGTCTTTCGGGAAATGAAGATAGAGCGACGAAAGGAGCTTTGCGGGTCAAAGTTCCCCTCCAGTGTCCCGTGGAAAAGTTCGTCCAACGGGAATTGGGATTGTCTAGCTTCATCGCCTATCTTCCTCCTGTTTATTTCTATTCAGAACTGGCTTCTCGTTCTTCACACTTCTCCCCCTTTACCTTCGTACAACATGATGATTATATGTGACGCTTATGACGGTGGATACCCGACTATCTTCCTTTTTCGACATTTTATTGGCCCTGTCTATTTAGTTACGTCCTGCATGTGGTGTTTCTTCAATGGTCTGTTCGTTATCATTATCGACATCTTCTTCGTTTATGTATTATGTGATCCTTGGCCGTTTCTGGCTGTGGTTTTCGAAATTGACTTTGAAGGGAATGTGTACGCTGTCCTTAGCAGAGCCTGGCTTAGCACAATAGTCTAGCTGGACTAAACAGTTGCGCAACTTGAATGTTTCCTGTGTTCTTTATGCTCTATTGTTTGACAATATGCGGGCTCTGACAGGAGCTGGCGCAGGCTTAGGGTACAAAATATAAAGGATGGAAACAGTCGGACTATGTACGGGTGATCTACGCAGGGGAATAGTTTAACCTCGATTTTCGGACACGATATGCCTTATGTCCGATGACATGTATTGCATCTGAGCTGTCCTATTCGTCTTGACCCCTTTTCTGTCCGCCGGTTCTCGTTGGATGTCGAAACCCCGACGAATTCCATATAACGCCTAGGGGAAACTGTCAAACCTTAAAAACGAAGCGAAAGATACTTTTTGGAGCCGGTTTCCGTACTAGCATCAAACTATTAACTGTCAGATTGTCCACTCCGAAGTTGCTTTTGCCTACGATTTTTTTCTTCTCCTATCACATTGACAGTTAACGGTCCGGGGAAGCCGAAAATCGCAGGTGACGTGAAAGAAAAAAGCTAAAATTGATACCAAAAGCTGTCAAATCTCGATAGCGCTGCAGACTAACCACTTTAACTTTGCTTTAGCACGAGTTATCGTCTGACCCTGCAGCTAAGCTAAGAAGCTAAGAGACTAACCAGCCAAGCGATTGTCGCTCGACGGCCCTAGTTCTACCGATCGACAATGCCAACGGTGATGTGACGGTGGGCAACCTGATTTTTGTGGCCTGATGGATCATCAGCAGTGGCGCTTTATCTCCTTCACGTTCCCGAGAATATGGGACCAATTGGCAATCGTGCATGGGGCAGTACGGAGTAGCCGATCTGCATCCTGCTACGTGGTAAGTTGGCAGGTAACTAACTGAGCAGGGGGTGCACTGACAGAATCAATAGATCAGTAATAAGATCGACATATAGATACCCGCGCAGACCGCGCGCGTGTGCCAGCTGACTCTGGTCTGATCTGTGTTCTTTTCATTTGATCTCCGAATTTTTTGCGGTTTATCATATCCGTCATTATCATCGTATCGTTACATAATCACGCCAGTACATACTACTTACCGAGATTAGGACCTACCTAGGCACTACTATGAGTACGGAGAAGTAGGTACCTACTTAGTCGGTTGCCTTCCAGGGTCTCTTTGTGTGCTCCGCTCCTACTTGCCCCAGGTATGTGCAGTACATCAAGTGCACGGAGTACGACAGACGAGACCAGGCCAGACCAGACCAGACTAGATGCCATCCAAGTCAGTTACTTACTACCTACCTAGGCAGGTACCCAGATACCTAGACCAGCCAATTTCTGGAGAACGAATAAAACAACCTCAATGGGTGGAATGAACAAATTCCGCGGGCGTTTCGTACCGAACCCCAAATTCCGCCCCCCTTCCCCCTCCCCAGGACCCCTGTTATGCGATCTGTCAACTTTGTCAAGTGTGCAGGTTGCGCACGCGGGGGGGCAAAGACCCAATAGGCTCTGCAATTTGTTTTGTAAGCGGAAAGGCAGCCGGGATCGTAATTGCTAGTTTACTAACCTGTCACCTGTCACGTCACCTAACAAGTGGACAATTCCGGATATGAGGCATGAGGACCTGTCTGAGTTAGTTTGTATGGCGAGGAAGAATAGTCCGAGGAAAGCCATGAGATGCGATGCGATGTAACAATATGCGGCACCGTGGACAAGACCGAAGACCTCGGGCTTGCGATTCGAATCCTTCGAATGACACCCTTTCCCCTTTTTTTCCCCTTTTCCTTTCACTGACTCTACTTTCTCATCTAGAGGGAGGTATACTCGTACCTGACCGCTAGGTAGAGCTTAATAAACAAATGTGGTCGAGCGTTTTTTTGTCGCTTTTTCACTACTTTGTACAGTATAATCTCCCGTACGATCAAACGCTCATTGACCTAGGTACTTAACTGTGCTTATGCATATGTATGTGGGCTATTAACATGATATAGTCCGTATGGAGTGTATATATGATACTCAATCTGATATTAATTTATTTTCATTTTACTTTTCTTTTTTGTTCCTAGTTTTCCCCTATCCTTATGAACGAATAAACGGACAAATGTATAGCTACATGCAAAGAACATCCATACATCCATACCTACCTTCTATAGAGACTAGATAGCCACTGCTGCTGCTGCATATCATACTCTGGAACCAAAAACATCAGCTATGCATTCTATTTAACAACTTTGTGTATTGCGCAGTTTGCTTTCTATATATGTATATATACATATATATATATATATATATTGTGCGGTCACCTAGGATAGATATATATAACAGACAGGACACATCACATAACAAGGAACAGCTATACTTTCGCGATGCAATTACAATGTTATATCTTAATACTATGTGCTATATGTCTAGTGCATTACATATATATATTAAAATCAAAACATGAGGGAGGGAGCATCATAAAATGAATGTCTCATGTGCTCTTCATGCAAGACGGACCAATCAAGCGGTATATATATATAGAACAGAAAGCTAATGCACACCATGAAGAGACAGAATTTCCTCAAGAAGAGAAGAGAAAGAAATAGACTTCCTTTCTTCCTTTCTTGACTAACTGACTACTATTTCTTACCTGCCTACCAACCGTGAGTATCTAGGTAGGTAAGTCATCTCAACTAGGTAAATTGGGACTAGATAGGTAACTGCCAAAATATCTATTCATGTTCATATCCAAATCATATTGTATCGCGTTTATCGCATTGGCGGACTCAGGTGACAGGTGCGAGATGATGGGGAAATAGAGAGAAGAAAAATTTCAGTAATCCTCCGAAGATGACACCGTAATTGTCTCTGGTTTTTTTCTGGTAGCCCCCTTCCCTTTTTTCTCTCTGTTGCTTCTCTTCCATTTCCGACCAGAGGAAGTCCGACACAGATATATTGCGTGGAAGGTAAAACGGAAAGAAGGCGATAGTTTGGTCAGGACAGGTCAGTTCAGATTGGCGGGTTTCCCAACACCCTTCGACGACGGATCTCTCCATATGACGCACGACAGTAAGCCGTTGCTGCAGTGTACTGAACCCCGTACGAGACCGGTCTTCTCGGCGAGAAAGTCTGTTTCAAAGCAAAGTAAAGCACGCCCGAAGGGCCCCGAATTTCCTTTTTCTCCCAACCGGCAGACTGGAGATATGTCCCAACCCTCTTGAAATTGAAGAGATGGAACAGAGAGACAGATAGTTAGCTGCGTGCAACATGTGAAGCGGTTATGTTATCACAGTTGCAAATTCGAGTTTCAGTAATAAAAAGCATCATTAGCCACGGTTAACCGTGTCAAAGATTTAAACTACAAGGAGTCATTTCATCACTGATCGTAGAGTCACATAAAGAAAATATTAAAAAAGGGGCATCGAGGAAGAGCTGGTCTCTCCCCCAATAAGTAAGGATATGATATGGAAAAGAAGCTTTTAGATGTGATCTGCAAAGAGAGAGAATTCCATCAGTCACTTGTCCTATCTGCGCCGGAACGGGAAGATAGAAAGGGGGGAAGGGGCCACATACTCAGCGTCATACTCATACTAACGTCCGTATTCTCCACCATATTCGTAAACTCCTCGAAGCTGATCTTGCCGTCGCGGTCCTTGTCCGCCTCCATGATCGTCTTGTCCACGATCTGCTGCAGCTGCACGTCCTTGAGGTTGCTGCCCACCATCATCTTCAGCACGATGAAGAGCTCTCCGTTCGAGATGTATCCGTCGCGGTCGATGTCGTAGACCTTGAACGCGAACCGCAGCTTCTCCTCCTTGTTGCCCTTGGAGCTGAATGCGGACAGGCCCGAGACGAATTCCTGGAAGTCGACGTCGCCGCCACCGTCTTCGTCGAAGATCGCGATCATTCTGAAGAAAGAGAATCCCCTAAGTACGTGTATTGTAACCTAGGCATTGGAGCATGCCTACCTCGTCGCGAGCGGATTGGACGACACCTGGGGAAGCGAAAGGAACTCTTCACGTTCGATCGTGCCCGAGTTGTCCTGATGATGGTCAGCTGGTGCCTCAGAACTCTCCACTCCGCTGCCTTCTGACCTTGTCCAGCTTCATGAACCGCTTGCGCAGCCGGTCGACCTCATCTCTGTCGACTGCATCGAAAGCGCGGATCAGTCAGTCACACTTGTTGAAACAGTGAGATATCCTGACTGAAAAGAAGAACCCACAGTTTGAGGCGGAGACGATGCTTTCCAGTACCTGGGCGGTGCCGACGGAGCCTCGTCTCCTCCTTGCGTCGTAGATGGCCGCGTTGTTTGGCTCGCTTGGCTGTTGATCCATACTGCAGATGAGGAAGGATGAAAGGGATGAACAATCCACGGTCTATACGGGTCGACACATAAAGAGACCACCAGCAGAGAGGTCGAGATAAAGTGCGGAGATAGTGAGAGGCAAGTGAGACGGCGGAGAAAAGGCGGTCTCGCGTGTGGAGGACCAGCTGGGGCGGACAGCGTTCCAGGCGCTAAGCGCCGGCAACGGGCAGGAATCTGATATCGGCCAGCCCCGCACTAACCCAGAACAGGGAGGCAAGCGAGCCCCTGAGGCCGTGCGCCGGTCCAAAACAGGCCACACCTTAGTGACATCGCAACGTCAACTCAACAAACCGCCCTGTTGCTACGCGATTACAGCCGTCGATATCTCCCCCCACCCATCCGCTTTCATCACCAAAATACATCTACACAATAGCTCATGACCGGACCTTTCGTTTGATACCAATTTTATCGCTATTGGCCCATGGTTGCTGTCCTATCCGAGCCTGAAAAATCGTATGTCTAGGTACGGGGTCATGGGGAGGACGCGCCCGAAAAAGCTCACCTCCAAGGTCTCGGTGCCTATTGTCCGGGAGCATGAGATCGACATCGTCGATGACGAGGTCCAAAGTTCCCTCCAACAGATCGAGACGGGCGTTGAGAAGGCGGAAGAGTCGGTGAGTTGTCATCCCCGTCTAATTTTAGCCATGCCTGAAAAAAAATCACGTGACACCATCCCAACCTCACCTCATCCCAGCAAACGCGTCCTACCCCAGGAAAAGGCCACAAAACAGCGTAGCTGACCCCTGTTGTCAATAGGAAGTACATCTTCAAGCCGCTATCAATGCTGCTGCTCTTGGAAAAATCAGCGAGGCCCATATCCCAACCCCAGAGACCGTACTCAGTGGAATCCGATATGACGAGCTATACCCCCCTGTCTTCTCCCAACCTGCAACATACATCCGCTTCTCCTCCACCGTGGAGGACTGTTGCGGATGTCCGTATAACATGGTTGAGGAGGATGATGCCTTCCTCCGAAGTATGAACCAGAAGCGGGATGCTTCAAACCAGTGCACAGAAGATCAATTCGAAGAAGTCATGAACTTCTTCGAGGAGACAGCACAAACGAAGCAACCGTTTGCCGCAGTTGACAATCCTCCAGTATTACCTTGGTCGGAAATAGAGGATTGCATCGACAACACCGTAGAGGATAGCGTAAAGCGATTCGCCAAGGACATCTATGAGCACTGGAAGTCACGGAGGATCAAGACCGGAAACCACCCCTTACAACCAACACTTAAGGTTAGTTGCAGATATTCCTGTGACACCATCTGCTGCAAAGGCAATGCTGACTGTCGCAGTTTGAAACCGGTCAAGATACCGACGATGGTGATCCATATGTGTGTTTCCGTAGGCGCGAGGTCCGCCAGATTCGCAAGACCCGCGGTAGAGATGCTCAGAGCGCCGAGAAGCTGAGGAGACTCAGAAAGGAGCTCGAAGATGCTCGCCAGCTGGTTGCCTTGGTGCGACAGCGTGAGCTGGCGAGAAAAGAAATGCTTGCCATGGAGAGACAGATATTCCTGCAACGGTCAGAGGTCAAGGAGATGAAGCGGAAACTGGGTATCAAAGATGATGATGAGGATCTCATCAACCAGAAGGTAAGGAAATTTTTGACTGCTGTAGCACACATCTGCTAACAGCGAACAGCCTAAAAAGAAACCGGTGGAGGTACCAGCGGTCCAACGACCCGCTGCTCCCCAACTCCGTATTCCTCAGAGACCTGGCGTGCAAGCCGCAGAAGACTTGCAGTTGCTGGAAGATGTGCAAGCAGAAAAGGAGAACGAGATTCTGCGCGATATCAAGCAGAATCTGGCCAAGCATATCAACTGGAACGAAGGCTATGTCGACTTGACGACAGCGCCGCTTTCTCCGACTCCAAAGACACCATTCGAGGCGAATTTCCGCCCGGCTATCACCACACAATTGCCGACACCTCCATCTTCAGATTCTTCCGAGAATATGATGCAGGAGCCCGCATTAGATGTCGGTTCCTTGTATTTCCGGGAAAAGTTCGCCCCTCATGCTCTGCATATTGATGAGGACACGAGCAGAATACCATCCTTTAGGAGACGTATCGGACGTGGTGGCCGCTTGATGATCGATCGCCGGAACCTTGCGTCTCGCTGTAGAGTGGACATGGATCCATTGAAAGTCGACCGATACAAATATGACCAGGACGACTCAGACGACGAGCCGGTGTATGAACGGGATAAATACGATATCCAGGTCATGCAACACCGAGCCATCATGGCAGCCAAAGCTCGTGACCAAGCTGCAGCTGCAGCCCAGGCACATGCGCAGGCGCAGGCAGCACATGCCCAAGCCCAGGCTCAAGCGCAGCGACGATTGCAGGCCGATCAGGTCGCGGCTAATGGACCACGTAATATGGGCCCAACGATGGGCTCGAACCCCGGACCTGGAGCAATTACCGCCAGTCCGGCAACATGAACCTCCCTCTCCTTTCCACTCCTCTCTTGCATTAGCGGGCGTTTTTCCTTTTACCCATATCCCATCTTGTATTCCTACTCTATTCCCGAGTTGACGAGCTGTGAGTCTTTTTTTCACGACCGGAGCTCGAAACCTTCCTTGTTCGTTCTCCTCAGATCCCCCCCCCCCCCCTTCCAGCTCCCTGAAGCGTTCAAAGCCAGGGTAATGTTGCTGTGCTTCCTCATGACGTGCCTCTGGAACTCTTGAATGTTAGTGTACATAGTAACCCTTCGCGCACTCTATCACTCGGATAGACTCATGTATGGATACTGAGCAACGAAGTTAGCAAGAATAATCTAAGTCACGAAAAACTTTTTCTCCTCCTGTCCTGTTCCGTAGGTATCTGGTATCGGTATTGCAGCTTCCTAAGTCCTCTGCTGTTTCGCTTTTCTCGAATTGTCGGGACTATTCTGTGCGTTGCGTTTGGTACCGTTTTGGCTCTCGCTTGCGATGAAGTGCTCGAGCATCGATGACAATTGCTGCAGGATCTCTTTCTCTCCAATTCGGACCTGGATGGCCATCTTCTGCCGCCGTGACGATCCCTCCAGAGGCCCAGAGGCTTCGGCTTGGCTCAATCGCTCCAAAAGCTCGCGGTCCTGCTGAATGGTCGTGGCGTAGTGCGTCTGTCTTTTCTGCACTGCTTTGAGGAGAAGATTGGCTTCCTCCAAACCCAGAACAGGCTTAGGTAGCTTGTTCTTGGATTTCAGCTGCTGTAGCTGTTGAGGAGTGAGATTCAGCGTCTTGAGAAGTGCCAGGAGTTCATCTGGGAGAATGTCCGCCAGCGATTCCTCGGGAGACGGCCTCGGGATGCTGTATCCGTCATCGAGAAGTTCAAAGTCGTCCAGAAGTTTAAGCTGCGACAGATGTCAACATCGAGAGCACAAAAACATAGAAGCAGATCGAGGAAGGAAGAAATTACCGGTTGTTGAGTTTCAGGATCGGCGCTTTCGAGCCCCGCGGCTTGGCAAACAAGGTCCAAGGACAACTCGACCACATCGTAAGGCGCATAATTGTCGGTAACATAACCGTATCTTCTGAGGAGGTCCGATCGAGGGATCTGGCCATAGTCGTTGAGAATCTCGAATCCCGCGTTAATGGGCTTGACTGCCTTCATCACCAGAAAACCTTCCTCCTGAAACAGCCGGGCCTGTCGGAAAAAACAAACAAAAATCTCAGTCGACCCATCCCGATAGCGCAAAGACGGTGGAGAATAGAAAAGTGGAAGCTCACGTTGTTTCGGTCGCCGTCAGCATTCAGAAGATCGGCCAGGGGAACCATGCCTTTGGGCAACTGCTCCTCCTCATCGGTCACGTACCCATCTTCGCCATCGCCCTCCTCGTCTTCGCTCTTCTCGATGTCGAATGCGTACGCCATGATGAGGGAACCCATCCTGTGGGCGAGGTGGAGGATGGCTTGTGAGCCGGCGTCACCGTCGTACGAGGATAGCCCACCAACGGGCGGGAAGAGAGAGGGGTTTGCTCGCACGATCGGAGCCACCATCTCGAGGATGGACTCTTCGGCGCTCTGCTTCCCGATCTTGTCGACAATGGCACTGCCCTGGAGCTCAGCGAGCTCCGAGTCCGACCAGAACATCAGGGTGTCGAAATTGACCGGGAGGACTTTGAAGTAGGCTGACCAGGAGGAGGCCTCGCCCAGGAGGTACTCGTAGATCATGACCACCATCAGGGAGAGCCATGGCCCCAGCTCGTCCAGATCCTGGGAAATCAGGTCCTTGAGCTTGGAATTCTGGACGGTGAGAACGAAGTCGCGGGGGATTGCGAACAGTTCTTCACCGTCGAGGATGTCGGTGCGAGCGACTATTTGTATGCAATTCGACCTATCAGACGGGGTGTCCATGGTCTTAACAGAAAAACGCAGAAAAAAAAAGCCAAAACAGAACGACCAACAGAATCAGAAAACATACCAACGCCTCTCCCAGCTCCCTGGGACCGCAGATCGGCCACCTGGATCTTGGGATTGATCCTGACGCCGGGCCTCTGAGCCAGCCAGGCGATAAACTCGTCCGACTGACGCTGGAAGCTGCCAGAGTCGGGAAAGTGGGCAGCACTGGACATGGTGGAGAAGGGAGGGAAAAAGAACGACTGGAACACTAATATTACACGGGCCCGGGAGCGCTTCAGCCGCAGCGAGCTGGACGAAAATCAGGGGATTGTGGAGGGAAAAACGAACTGGCAGCGCTTCAGGTGCTGGTGGGCGAGGAGTTGGTGTGGACCGTATAGTCCGTGCTCCCGTCGGATAAACCTGTCGCGGAGCTGCCGCCCAGTCGGGTGAGCCGCCAATCGATAACGCCGTAGATAATGCAAAAAAGCCCTATGTCTGCGGCGACACCAGAACAGCTCTCTGATATTTACTGTTTATCTTCTATTTAACCTCTGGATGAAAAAGACCACACCATGATCGCCATCGGCCTCGAGGGCTCCGCCAACAAGCTGGGCGTGGGCCTCATCCTGCACCCTGATAATGGCGGCCCCGCGCAGGTCCTCTCCAACATCCGCCACACCTTCGTCTCTCCCCCCGGCGAGGGTTTTTTGCCCAAGGACACGGCCCGGCATCACCGGGCCTGGGTCGTCAAGCTCGTCAAGCAGGCGCTGAAGGATGCTGGCGTGGGCGTCGACGATGTCGACTGCATCTGCTACACCAAGGGCCCCGGCATGGGTGCCCCGCTTCAGAGCGTTGCCATCGCGGCGCGGATGCTGAGTCTGCTGTGGGGGAAGCCATTGGTGGGCGTGAACCATTGCGTTGGACGTATGTATCAGATTTGTTCTCTATTCTTTATTTCTATATTATATCCTATGTTTTTTACGAGTACATCTGTTGCGCTTCAGTCCCATTATCTTTTCTCCCAAATCTGCGTCAAACCTTATTTACCAGTCCAAAAATACCGCTATCATATCTACCGTGTACTGGACTATGACTATATCAGACGCTCAATTCTTTTTTTTTAACACAACGGGGAAAATACAATGATATTATATTTATCCATACCATGTCTCTAACATAACATACTAACAATAAACAAAAAACAGACATCGAAATGGGCCGCCACATCACCGGCGCCCCCAACCCCATCGTCCTCTACGTCTCCGGCGGCAACACCCAAGTCATCGCCTACAGCTCCCAGCGGTACCGCATCTTCGGCGAAACCCTCGACATCGCCGTGGGCAACTGCCTCGACCGCTTCGCCCGCACCCTCCACATCTCCAACGACCCGGCCCCCGGTTACAACATCGAGCAGCTGGCCAAGAAGGGCAAGAGGCTCGTCGACCTCCCCTACACCGTCAAAGGCATGGATTGTTCCTTCTCGGGCATCTTGGCCGCGATCGATGCGCTCGCCGCGCAGTGGGGTCTGGATGGGCCCCAGAGCGACGAGGAACTACCCGCCACGGACGCGGAGGGCAACCCGCGGCCCACGAGGGCCGATCTGTGCTTCTCGCTCCAGGAGACGGTGTTTGCGATGCTGGTCGAGATCACGGAGCGGGCGATGGCGCACGTAGGGTCCAAGGAGGTGTTGATTGTCGGGGGCGTCGGGTGCAACGAGCGGCTGCAGGAGATGATGGGGACGATGGCGCGCGACAGGGGCGGAAGCGTGTATGCCACGGACGAGCGGTTCTGTATCGATAACGGGATTATGATCGCGCAGGCGGGGCTGTTGGCGTATAAGACGGGGTTCCGGACGCCGTTGGAGGAGTCGACGTGTACGCAGCGGTTCCGGACGGATGATGTGCTTGTGAAGTGGAGAGATTAGCTTTTTTTTTTCTTTGTCTTTTTTCTTTTATTATTTCCTTTTCTAGTTTGTTTATGTTAGGGAACTGTCTTCTTTGCTATTTCGGGGTTCGAAGTCGCCTGTAAGGGATGGTTGGTTATTAACATTCATGAGATAAAAAAAGAACAAAAGCCATGGAAATGAAGTCATCCGATAGACTGATCGATAAAAAAGAAATAGTCCGTATGATCGACAACATGGATAATTAAAGTCTCCGGTGAAAGGAGATTAAAATGTGTCAGACGTACATAGCCTCAAGTTAAATAGGAGGCTAGGTTAGGAAAGGACAGAAAGTATACAGAGCAACGCGGTACATGCAGCCTAGCAAGAAAACTGTACGGGAGGGGCTCCGTCTCAGCTTCCGCCCCGCCTCCTTCCTCCATCAAGCATGTATGCATGTACGGTCTTCTACATCAAGACAACACCGGGCAGGAAAGAAGAAGCTTGTACTGCAGAGTAAAGTACTGTACTATGAGGTATGAATGTGGGAAATAGAAATAACCCGAAAAAGGAAGGAAAAAATCCATAATCCAGTCAATCATTATTCCCCTATAAGATGCTAACGCCATACGCATCTGACCCATGTGCCATGTCATGCCATTCCATGCTTGGCCCATCCGTTATCTCATCTCGTCTCATCATCATCAACGTGTCTCTTTTTTAATCGCCATCGTCGGTCGGGTCCCAGATAAAAATAAATAGATCCATCCGTCTCCTCTCCTGACAAAGTCATGAAGAAAGTGGAGGGAGGAAGTTGAAAAAAAAAATAAAAAGGGGTGAAAGAAGAAAGGGGAACAACAATCAGCATGACATAATCTTTTACCTCTAAAACAAAAACCAACGAATAATGATGATGAAAATCATCAGAACTGCCCAATTGTTTGAAATCCCGGGAAGCTTGAACTGGCCAGAAACAGCCACCCGAGAGAAAAATAGAGTCCAACGTGTCGCGTGCTTTCCTTCCGTCCTTCTTTTTACTACTACTCTGTTATGTCGCCCGTAGGTTTGTACAATATCGTCGTAACGTACTGTGAAAGAAAAGTATCAGTAAATACTGCTCGACAAAGCGACAGACTAGCGAAGAGCTTCATGGCAACCCACTTTCCGTTTGTATCTTGTCGTCACACTCGTGGCCAACACACCGTTCTTGATGCTGCTCGTCGCTAAGTGGTTTAAGACAGTATGATTAGGATAGTTGAGGACGCTGTTGTCATCCTTCATCGGGGTGGTGCCGTTCAAGATCGATTTGCCCAGGAATAGAGGAAGGCTTGGCGGCGCAGGTGCGTCGGCGATGATATTTGCGGCCCGCTGGTACGCCTCATCTTCCTCCTCCTTGTCTATGTCGGCAAGGAATTGAGGGATGATTTGGCGGAAATCACCAAGAGGGATTTCCTCTTCCGGCTCCTCCTTGTCAGATTCATCTCCGACGGCGCGACCTGCCGGTTCTGGACCGAGTATTTCAGGAGGAAGAACCTGTGGCGGGTGGACTCCTGGTGGAACACCGGCTTTCATACCCCGAACACTCTCACGACGTTGCCGTTGAACTTCATCCGGACTGATTTCGATATAATTGACGAGATGATTGGTGAAATCAACGGCTGTGGGAAGGTGGTCCGAAGCTCGCATATCGCCGTCAACAATAAATTTGAGGTGGTGCGTTCCAGGACGGAGGTTTAGAATAGTGGACATAGTCCCATCATGTTCACTGTTCGATACATCGAAAAATTAGCCTTTGATCATTGATAGGTAAACCCTTCATTGAGAAAATTTCTGTTCCAAGACAGAATGGAAATGAAACAATACATGTTGTATCACAAACAGCTGGAATCGCGAACATGGTTCAACCCAGGAACAAGTTGAGAAATAGCCTCAGATAGGAATTGCGTGTTCTGCATGTGGAACACAAAGAAAAAGCAACTGCATGAAACATGGCACTAAGCGGGACGCCACATACTTCCTGTGTAGCCGGAACTTCTTCTCCCAGTTCACAAAGGTTCCGGTGACGTATACCTTCTCACCGGGACCCGTCCATTCGATGGCTGTCGGCACTGCTCTGCCTACACCGCTTATGGCGTAGGGCTCAAGTTCGTCCGCCACATCATCCTCGTCGGCCGTGGTGCTACTCAACCCGGGCATGTCTCGGGCTGCGTGGCCGCTCGACCTGTCATAGGAGAGGGATTCGATCTGCGTGTCCGCCGGTGCGATGATGGGGGAGCCCGGGGTGACGGTCGCATCGCCAATTGGAAGAGGTAGTCGGGGAGGGCGCTGGAGGTGAGAAGATGCGCCGTAGTAGGTATTCAAAGGCGGGCCGGAAGGTGCTACAGACGGATAGGGATCGCGCCGCGATGCAGAGCGGGCGGAAGAGGGAACCTGGACAGGGTTGGATGGATCCTGTGACGGGATGTCCCTCGCCCGTGCCTCTGCCATTCTCACATCGCGTTTGCCCTGCCGATCGAGGCTCCGTGCCCCCGAGTCGGGGATGTTGCGGAACGGCAGGCGTTGTTGGACGGGTGTCTGGGGGTGGGCGGCTGGCTGGCCGGTTGCGCTCTCTTTGGAGGCGGAGGGGTCTGCAGCGGTCGCCTTTGCGCCAGAGAGAGCGTGAATTGACGTCCGTCTGTCTACCCTCCGATCGCCAGCTGGAGCGGAGAGGTTCTGCGCGCCGGGGGTCGGGGCGGCTCCCGAGGGGCTCTTGGAAGGATTGTTGCCCATCGCAGGCGGGGAAATAGAGGGTCTGGGAGATGGCGGGGAACAGGATCCGGGGCAGGTCGAGATGCCAGCATCAGAGCACCGGCCTCACGGGGAGGAGGAAAGGAGTGGACTGAAGCCACGTATGCGAAAGAGGCTGGAGATGCCAGCAGCAAGGAGCATGAGAGAGTCGTCGGGGCGGAGATCGCGATACCGCGGCGATGACGACGTTGACTGGCCTGGACGCCGCTGTCAGGTCGAGCCGCCGAGACCGTCCGCTTAGGGCTTAGGGCTATCGGCTGGACGCCCGCCGTGTTGATCTCTCGGGTTCTGCTCGTCCGCCCCTTGGCACCGCGCTGCTCTCTGGCGGACTGACGATGCACGGTTGTCCCTGAGGCTCGCGCCGTCTGTGCTGGCGTTCTGGTCTTCCCTGGCGTTGGAGCAGCCCCGGTGTCACCACAGGAAAGTCGTCTGTTCTCGTGCTGCCAGGTACAGCTCGAGTTAGCCTGCTTTGTGGATCACCCCCGTGCCTATCATCTGTAGCGCCCTGCTAGCAAATGCTGGAGATAACATTGATGGTTTTCACAGTTTACCTTCTGCGAGTTTGCTTTCAGCATCATGGCTACAACCACAACTATCATTGACACACTCTCCTACGCTGTCTACCCCCTCTACCTCCTGGCCAGCGGTCTGCTGTCTCTTCTCGGTATACTCGCCGTGCCATTTGTGCATCTGGGAAGCTACGTTCTGCATCTGGCCCTTCTTCCCTTGCGGATCCTGGCTATGTTCGAGGTAAGAGCTTGAAGTGCCATACTTTCTAGTGTCGTGTCGCATACGTGTTCTTGAAGTGGTTACCAGCGGAAGCACCCCTCTATCATCTCCGTAGTCCAGGTTCATGGATGACAGGAAGCTTATTTTTTTGGCAGCCACTATATATATTCCTCGGGATGGCCATGTTTATTGGCATCACTGCCGGCCTGACCTTGCACTTGATGTCTGTCTCCATCGGGCGGGTGCTGCAGCTCTCAGAAGCCAGTGGTGTGTCTAGTCGACGCAGACATCCAAGACCCTTGCAAGATTTAAAGAAAGCCGCCAGTCTTCAACCATGGAAGCCATCGCAGTATACAAAGAAGACATGGTCGTTTGATCGCAACGAAGCCAGACGTTCTCCAGGCTCGTCTTCTGCCAATGACCAGAAGACGTCCAGTGACTACTACGCAGAGTGGACTAATAGCAAGGACCGGAAGGCGCTGGACGATGGCGGCCTATTCCCAAGCACCATTCTTGAAGAGGAGGATGATAGCCACGGCTCAGATGATTCTGAGAATGATAAACGGCAATAGGAGTTTAATATCGCATCCAGTTCCCAACTCGTGGTTTTTCATTTACTATTTGGACGACCCTGGATCTTTATCAGTTACGGCAGTATCTCAGTTCATGTATCTAATGTGCCCCTCTTCTGAAGGGGCTTAACTCGACTGCTTAATATAACCGGCCGCTTAATGTTAAGTGACTCGGTGACATCCACTAAAATCATCCAGCTTACCATGGCCTTACAAGACATATATGCGACTTGTATACATAATAGATCCAGGTCATTGGTAGCTTAATCCACCGGAAACCATGAGATCGGCCCATGATAGTGTCAGGATTTCTAGACGTGCTTTATGACAGTGAATTCCGGAATTGCCGAATTTGCACCTTGCAAGATATATATGTACGCTGAAAGTGACGTACGGGAGTGGGCCGCTCGAGCAACTCCAGACAAGAAACAAACGGTCTCCGGAACGTCCCGGGGCCCCCTTCGTCTCCGCAAAAGCGATGGATCCGTAAGTTAGTAGTGTGGACTCCACGTTTGAGCGGCTGACAGTTGTTCTTAAGATGTTGACATCAATCGATGACGACTGTGTCAGGAGCCGCGTTGCATCTGGGCCGCGTCATTTAGTCGTGATGTGCAATAAATCCACCTTGGTTGCGGTGACCGCGGTCCATGGATACGGGCGGAGTTCATCGGACGTCAGCACGCCCACGACGAAAGGTCGGTCAAACATATTTCAAGACAGGTTCTCGAGATATCTCTGCGGGAAGCATCATATAAAAGGTCACCAGGATGATGCATCCGCGCCGTTTGGGCGTTGCTGCCGCAGGGAGCTCTGTGCGGGTTCTTCCTCAGGGGTTCAGAAAGGCTAAAATCGAGATATGCGAGCGAGAATAAGCTTGTGGACGGTTCCCTTATCGTGATTCGCGGGTAGTGGGGCTGTGTAACTGTGCAAGATCTTCATTATTTATTTCCACTGGTCCAGCGGACACGGTATTCAAGCGGAACGGAATGTGGTGTTGAGTCGCGCTGTCCCCTCCTTGGCTTGACACAGCCTGCAGAAGCACGTTTGTGTCTGCATGTAGCAGATCATCGGAATGTAAGCTTCTCCTGTAAAGGTTGAGAGCCGCAGAGAAGACGCCACGATGCCAGCTTTTCACGTACAGAGGAGTGGTGGACTAAGCTGCGGTGGAGAGCGGGAGCGTATTGCTACGAGCTATTCCCTCTGCGGCGGCCGTCGCGGGTCGATCTCCATCGGTTTCCCTGGGCCACGAGGTGAAGTCACCAATGTCTTATGCCCAATGCCGTCAGCTTTCCTTTGTCTTGACCCTCTTGTGCCTCTCGTCTTCTCCGGTCTTCACGACAGGACCTCTTCTTCCCTTATCTTAGCGGCCATTCCTCCTCCTCGTGGCACGTCCTTAATACCTTGGCCGCATTCCACGTCTACAGGATAGGGGTTTAAACTGTGGAACTGAAACAGGCCGGTTGGGACCTCAGGCAGCTCCTCTGGTCCCTGAACTTACGAGTTTTCCTTTAGCGGTCAGACGTCTATAATATTCTGCTTGTCAACTGTTCCCAGCGATCGCAGTACTGCCTCAGGGGAGGCGTGATTCTCTGTCCTATCTAACGGGGTACTTTTGCCGTGAAAGTGTCCACCGCCGTCGTTTCCGCTTCCTAATTGTGCCTCCCCGACATGATGATAACACGGATGCCCTCGCGATTGCGGACGCTGCTTTTCGCACTGATACTCGCGTCCATCTTCTCGTGGTTCTTGTCGCGATGGCGGTACTCGGCTGAACTGGAACGGGTGCAGTCGTCGAAGAATGCCAACACGCGGGTCAATAAAGGGGACTCTGCGCTGGGAACCCACGAGCTCCAGGGACACATAAATTTCTGGCGCAAGTTACAGCCGCTTCTTCTCGAGTACGAGCCAGACTGCCAGCCACCGGAGAAGTTGGGAACGGCGCCTGGGATAGGGTTCAAAGCGAAGGACCCGGAACCGCGACCGGAGATGATCGAGATGTACTTTGAGGACGTTATGAAGATGAGGAACGCACATAGCGACTTTGTCGATGCGATCAAAACCGATCCGCCAAAACTACACTACACTCCTGGGACGAGGGGATTGGTTTCGACGGCGGGAGGCTCGTACCTACCGGTCTTGGTGATCTCGCTGCGGATGTTGAGAAGGACGGGCTCACAGTTGCCTATGGAGGTCTTCCTTGCCGATTCAAACGAGTATGAGGAGTATATTTGCGACGTGGTCCTCCCGTCGCTCAACGCGCGATGCGTGGTGCTCTCGGACATTCTGGACGCGATTCCCCAGGTGAAGGAGATCGAGAAGTACCAATTCAAGCCCTTCGCGATGCTCTTTTCCTCGTTCGAGGAGATACTGTTCCTGGATGCGGACGCCTTCCCGCTCGCGAAGCCTGAGCTGCTGTTCAAGAACGAACCGTTCCAGTCGAAGCACATGATTACCTGGCCCGACTTCTGGGCCTCTACGGCCTCACCGTTATACTACGCCATTGCATCTCAAGACGTCCCACCCATGAACATCCGGCAGTCGACAGAGTCCGGAGAGGTAGTGATATCGAAGAAGACACATCTGAAGACCCTTCTCCTCTGTACCTACTACAACTACTGGGGACCGAACTATTACTACCCCTTGCTCTCACAGGGTGCGCCCGGAGAGGGTGACAAGGAGACCTTCCTGGCCGCTGCAACCGTGATGAACGAGCCGTTTTATCAGGTCAGCGAGCCTATTCGTGCCATTGGACACCGCACGGAGGGTGGCCTCGCTGGTTCCGCCATGGTCCAATTCAATCCCACAGAGGACTACGCATTGACCCAGAAGGGTGAATGGCGCGTCAACGGCTCGACTGCACCGTCTCCCCATGCGTTTTTCATCCATGCCAACTTCCCAAAGTTTAACCCAGCCACCGTATTCACCAAGCAGTTCGTCAACCCGGCGTTCGAGGATGATGGCAACTACACCCGTGCGTGGACCATTCCTGAGGACACGATCCAGGCGTTCGGCTTCGATGCAGAGAGGCAGTTCTGGAAGGAGATCATGTGGACTGCGTGCGAGCTGGAAACCAAGTTCCGGAGCTGGAGAGGGAAGACGGGCATTTGCGACGGCGTGAAGAAGTACTGGAATGCCATTTTTGCGACAGGGAAGGATGACGCCGTTTAGAGGATGAGCATAGCATTCGGCGCAACATCTCCCTTCCTCAATACGGCCGTGAGGAACTCTATGGCCTTGATTCTCTTGGCACCTTTGGACCTCGATTCTTTTACGAGAGTTCTCTAGGGTACCCCATCAATCGAGTCGTTCGGTGTCAGTCTGCGTAACCGATGAGTCCACACGAAATCCATATGCTCCTTCAGCCAGAGGCAGACTCCATCAGAACCCCACGTGCAGACACCTGATGGTGCTAATTTGGGGACTATAGCCATATAGTTCCAAGCGCTTCGGGAGTGCGTGATGGATCACAGAAATACGGAAATCTAGGCCCAGAGTTCCAATGGCTCTCCAGCAGAACACCATATTTTCAACAACCAGAGTCGGATCGCCGGTAGCTTGACTTGCCCATCCTTATCAACACAAACATCTCTCCGATCTTGAGAGAGGATTGCTTTGCTATGAAAGAGATTGAAAATGGGCCCTTGCTCTAGTTTCATTCTCGACATCAACGGGATGGATAAGGATATTAAGGATATCAAGCTTCCGTTCCACGACCGGACGCGTCACGTGCAATTGTGCCTGCTCAGCAAGCACTACACCACCTATCACATTTCCCCGTCACTTATCGCACTTGACAATATCAATCCACATGGAGACCTATATACCGCTGACGACATCTATATACTGACATGTCTGTCTACAATCAGACAGACTGTTCCTCTATGCGCCTCACTCGGACCTTATTCTTTCAGATCCGTCGCACCCTGAATAGATTTACAATGTATATTCATGTATAGAAGAGTATATATATGTACCACCACCATTAGAGAGATTTCGCCTTCGATTTCCCATCCCATTTCGTCACCTAATTTCATTTTAACCAGCACCCGTGTCTGGCGCGGCATACTGTACTGTACTTTTATTATTGCTACAGCATATATGCTTATATACTGCACCTTGTGTCGTCTCGTGTATATGTCAAGATAAATGAGAGGATCTGATAGATTATATTCTATTTTCTTATTAGGGGATTATATTTGTCTGTTACGCCTACCTGAATAGAACACAGTCATTGGTATCATGAGGTGATTATCATCAATCATATCAGCCCCCGACGGCAGAGCACACACCTCAGAAGACAAGGGAGGGTTTCTTAGAAAACTAGAAAATCAAGAGCAGCATGAGGCTACGCCACAGACAGACCTTCTGGAAGCATGAGTAAAGGCGCTAGAGTCATTCAGTCAGGTATGATAATACTCCTCATATAGCTCCGTTAGGGAAATCTATGAGAAGACGATGCTTCTTCTTCATCCCAGAAAGTTTTAATCGCAGCCATCTTTCTGCGTTGCAGAGTTAAGAAAGTACCTTTTAGTATTGGTCACGCTGAGAGGTAGGTAGCTTTGTACAGCATGACGTCAGGCCTCGTCGTAGCTCCGTGTCTTTAGACATACACGTGCCGGGCAAAAGTATGTTCAGGTCACAGGTCACGAAAAGTAAAATAAAATACATCTTCCAGCAATTATGTTGTCGATTAGTCGATAGACTGAAACTAACTGCACTATACTGTGCCAATTAACTAAAAATGGCCAATATATCCGATGACATAAACGAAAAGTAAGAACAAAAGAACAAGTGCGTACGTGCTATACTATAGAGGACTGACGCTAAAGCTCTTTTTTTCTTCTTTTTTGTACAAAGGGCAATAAAATACCTTTCCAATATTCGATTCCATCGTTCCTTATGGCTTTCACCAGATATGGGGACGGGCCGTTCACGACCGGTCCATGTGACCTACGCAGATATCGGACATGAGAACGGATCTGTTATACTCTACTGCGGAGGCCTGTTCAGCAGCCGCTATACGCTTGCCCAGGCTGATGAGCTGGCGAAAGAACATCACGTTCGACTGATCTGTCCTGACAAGCCGGGGGTGGGCGGATCGGACGCTGTGGATTTGGATCGGAAGGTGAAGACATGGTTGGGTGGGTGTTCTCTTTTCTTTCTTCTATTTTTGTTGCATTGGAACGGTATTTACAGGCCCATTGAATGGGCTTGTAAAAAATCTAATTCATCTTTTTTCTTTCATCTTTTTTTTTTCACAGATATCGTACAAGCCCTGATAGACCAACTCCACATCAACCGCATCTCCCTAGTCGGCCACTCCTCCGGCGCAATCTACGTCCTGAACGTCCTCCTCCACTACCGTCATATCCTACACCCCAACAGGCCCTACGTGGCACTGATCGCTCCGTGGATCCATCCATCTCACAGCGACAGTCTCCTCCTGGCGACCGTGGCCAAGTTCCTCCCCGACTGGCTGATCCGTCAATGGTACCATGCCAGTCACCTGGTGACTCGTACGACTGGCAGACCGAACCTGGGACCTAGCACGGTTCGTCCGGCCGTGGCTAGTACTGCGAGCAGCAGCGGGAGTGCTATGGATAGTATGAGAAATAGTAATGACGACAACGATAGACTAGGACTACTCACGCGGGCCATCGACGAGAAGATCATGGAGTATGCGCTTCTGGAGAACGTCGAAGGGATCAGCCAAGAGGCGCTTTTCTGTCTGAAGCGGGGGCCCGATGGCCTTTGGGGTGAGGGCTTGTGGGAGGATTGTGATGGATATGTCTCGCTGCTTAGGCATCGAGAGGCTGAAGCCGCAGCTGCAAGAACCACACACCGTCAAGGTCAAGACGACCACGACGACTCCAAGCTAAGAGTGGATGTTTTCTTCGCCGACTCAGACGGACATTCGGGAAAATATGGGTCGCGGTGGTTCGATGACTGCTGGAAAGGAAGTACGACGGGAGACGACTTGTTTTGCTATAGAAGCATGACTGTACCGGAAACGACACATGAGACTATCATGAGGCCGGAGTCTGGAGTGTTAGGTACGATATTTTCGAGGATTGAGTGAGTGGCCTGAGGATGTGTGCGGTGTATTTATACCATGGCTTCTTTGTCGTTTAGAGGATATTGTTACACAATAGTTAAATATTTACTTTCGCATATATAATAAGAGTAAGGAGAAGCAACCACAGAGACGAAAATTTCGAGAAACTTAACAATGGATGCGAATTCCTAGTTGACAAAGCGCTTGACAACAATCGCTATACCCTGTCCAGTGGAAATGTCATTGATATCATCGACCTCTTGACTGTGTATCAAGTATAGACCACCTCAAATACCGCAACATAATTCTATGGAAAAAATAATTCAATCCGCTGTTCGTTGCAAAACAGTCATTCACCCCCAATCGCATCACATTCTTCATCTCCACTTAATGCTTCGTCGTAGACCGATTCTTCGCCCCCGTCGTCCCATCATGCCCTCCTTCCGAAGGATGCGGCGCATGCCCGCCCGTCCAACGCGCCGCGGCCCTATTAGGAGGAGAAGGACTTTGATACCTGTACTCTTGTTTCTGCCGGGCGTGGGTGGCGTTCTCGTAGTCGTCGATGGGTTCGTCGTCGCGCACGCTGCCGGAGACCTTTTTGGGCTGGACCGCTGGGGAGGCGATTGGTTGGGAGGGCATTGTCGTGTTGTCGTGTTGTCGTTTTTGGGAAGTGAACTGACTGTGACCTCTGTTGGAGTGTGGAATGGAAGTCTAGATGGGATCAATTGAGATGGGAGGTGGTAAAAGTACCTAGGTAGGTAGGTAGGGAATGAGATAGCTTCTGAGGTATGTATGTACAGTATTAAAGTACCTGACCGCTCGTCGAAAAATACCTATAATGGTTCTTTTTTCTGAAGCAATTTATTAATATCTCAAATCTAAGAAATAATAGAGTATCCTCCTATGCTGTGGTCTGTGGGTACATGTCACGTTAAGTTCTTGATTCCTGTCCAACACGTCATGGTGAAATACTTAAGTATCTTTCTCCACAGAAAGACAACTACCGTTGACGGTTTATTAGAAATAGTAGCCCACCCTTTCCAAGAATCAGGTCTGAAAGACGAATTAAAAGTTTTTGCAACACTGTTATTAGTCTACCGAAAGTAATGGTTCAAATTCTTGTGGGGGGAGGGGGCGGAGACTTGTACAGTACAACATGCTCTGTATATGCTTCCATATCTGCTACTTTTAACAGTTAGACACCTTCCAGCGAGTCTTTCCTTGCCGGGTACAATCGTTCATAACGCCAAAAGAATAAGCTAGACATTTGGCACTAATAAAAAAAATGCATATCAAGCACAATGCCTCTCTTGTATCTGACTTTAAATACAGACCACTCTGTAACCTCCCCACTCATGTACTGTACATACATAGGTACCCAGAAGAGGGAAGAATAGAACCATCGCTGATACCTTCCATATTTAGGACAACGGTAACTGCAGGTTTGACATAAACCAGACAAGGCAAATTATCACTGAAGTGACATAAGCAATTTATCAGAAAAATGTCAATCACATTCATAACGGTGTAACTGACACATGTAATGTATAGCCTTCTGTATCTGAGAGCCGAAAACTTGTTTTCAAGATGGAAGGTCTGGATTTGACGTCAGTCTCACTGAAGTATTATTAAGATCACGATATCTAGCTTACCTGAGAGGAACTACTTGCTTTGCAGGGATAAATTGGATCGACCTGACCTTTGCATCCAGATCAGCTTGAATCGGACAAAAAAATTGAGCCTAGTTTACCTATCAGTTAGGACATAAGATTCTTCTTCAACCATGCCTCAATACCGCAACGGTCAGACTGTCCTCTACAAGCCGGTCGGCGGTACGTCTTTGTCTTACGCCTCTCTTTTCTTATCCCACTCAAAAAATTTCTACCAAGTACTTCTTTCTGGCAAAAATAATTGCTAATTACCTACTATTCAAACACACGACAGGCCCCGACTCACAAACCTCCGAAAGCGTCGGCACCGTCCGGTCCGTCCTGACGCAGCCCGGTAACCAGGCTAATCGGAACGTCGATGCCAGTGAGGATATGCCTAGATATGAGGTAAGTATATCTCCCAAGTGGCATATCAGATCATATTTATTGTCTATAATAGCCTAGTCTATCGTATCTCGGAGGAAGGTTGTGTATTCCTTCAGTGACTAATAATGAAATAAATAGGTTGAAAACAACAACACGGGCAAACTCACGACTATCTATGAGAGGAATATCCTGAGATCCCTGCAGTGATGTGATGTGAAAGCTGGATGCCTTCATTTTTCGTTCGTTGAGTTGAAGGACCAGGACAGAAATGTGTGTACATTGCATGCAACTATAATTGAATGGAAACAAGTGATGTGGTCTACTTAATGAGAGAAAAACTATATGTGAATTTGTATTTTCCGAATCTTGGTTAGATTTCATTTTTCATTTTTTTAAATGCATATAGTGTACATACACTGCAAGTACATGTCTATAGGCCAGTGTTTTTTTTGTTCCTCTATTATACAGTTCCGACTAAGGTTGTCCCGTTAGTTTTAGCGAAAATCACATCCTCTCCCTTCTCTTCCCAGACAGTCGAGGTTAATTCTCAGACAGATAGAACGGCAATAATTCAATCGACATCCAGCCCCTTGGCTTTGGCCCTAGCAACAGCATCCGCAAACAACTCCTTACACCGTACCCGACTTCCCAGCTTGGCGCACAGCAAGAACGCTCCGCTCAGCTTCCGATGTAGACTGTACGTCTCCTCGGGGGGCGGCGTCAACCGCTCATGCAGCATGAGCGGGATCAAGGCGCGCACGCGGTCCGTGATGGTCTGGTCCCTGAAGTCGTAGACATCCGGGGACGAGGCCATGTAGGGCTCCGCGAGGGTGATGATGGAGGTGACGTGGGCGTCGACCATGGTCTGGGTCTCGTAGCCCGTCAGGTAGCCCAGCTTCAGGGAGAGTTCGCGGCAGGCCTCCTTATCGTTCCGAGAGGCGGCGACCAAGGTTTTCACGTAGGTGGAGACAAATTCTTCAGGGTATTCGCGCGAGGCACCGAAGTCGAGGAGTTCGATCTTGTTTGTTTTGGAGTTGTAGAGGAAGTTGGTCCAGTTGGGGTCCGTCTGCATGTATCGAAACTCGAAGATCTCGCGGAAGCAGAGGCGGAGGATCTGTGAGCCGATCCAGTCGCGCTGTTCCTGCGTGATGTCGTTGATGACCCGCGTCACGGGGATACCGTTCATGCGTTCCATCGTCAGGACCTGTTTGCCCGAGGCTTCGGGGATGATCTCGGGCACGACGAAGACGTCTTCATCCTGGAGGAGCTGGCGGAAGCGGTTTGCGCCCTCGGCTTCTCGGACGTAGTCGCATTCCCAGGCCAGCTCAGTGCGGGCGTTGGCAATGGTCTTGTCGAGGTAGAGACCCTTTGGCAAGAGACGGGATGCGGTGAGCAGGATGGAGAGATTGTTGAGATCAGAGTCGATGGATTCGGCAACTCCGGGGTATTGGATCTTGACGGCCACGGGCTGTCCGTTCTTCTTCAGGACTGCGCCGTGGACCTGTCCTATCGAAGCCGCAGCCATGGGAATTTCGTCGAAGGATTCGAATAGATCCCGCCAGTTAGGGCCCAGATTTTGGCTCAGGACCTTGTCTCTTTGGTAGGCTGGCATGTAGTCCGCGCGGTCTTGGACGCGCTGCAGAACCTGCTGTATCGAATCAGGGAGCATCTTGGAATCTGCACACATCAGATTTTTTGTCCAATATCAATATCAAAACTTGGTTGACAGAACTAACCTTGGAAACTCAGCATCTGACCCAACTTGAGAGCGGCACCTCTCATCCTCGACAATTTCGCAACGAGACGCTCCATGTTCCCAGCACTGAACACGATCGATCCAGAACTGTCCCCGCTCCCGGTGACCCTTCGGAGGCCCTCACCAACGGCTCCAAGTGCCATTGATGTGGCCAGTCCACCATACTGCCATAGTCGTCCCAGACGGGATGACGGAACACGAGACTCGACCATTTGGTAAGGGACAGCCTTTACCTTTCCATCACCTTGGTCTGCCGCTTTTGTCTGCAAGGATTCCGTCAGTCAAATGGTCGGGTTATTCTCCGAGGGATATCAAAAACCGCGTGCATCATCAGGTGTCGATACCTCTTCTGCCAGGCTGGATCCAAGCTTTTCCATGTCTTCTTTGCCATTTTGGCCGGATGCTGCGACGGGGGACTCCTCAGAAGTCCGTCTGGCAGCAACTCCTACAGGCTCTCTAGACCTCCGGGTGTCAATATAGGGATTGAGGGGAGGCTTTCTCGACAAAGCTCTTGCGACCCTCGGGCTGTGGAATATGTTCTGCATCATTTCCTCCGAAGGCTCTCCCTGTTGCTCGGATACGGTCTGCTTCCCGTCTGCGGAACGGACAGGGGAGTGGTAGACGTCCGGATTGATCTTGCCATCCTCAGAGCTACCCTCCTGAACATTCCCGGTGAACTTGGGCAGCTTGACCCTGGGAAGGGAGGACAGCACAGGTGGAGAGTCCGGAGACGGCTTGTGGAAAACTTCTTGGCCCTGGCTGACGTTCAGCTCGCTAGGTTCGTTCCCCGCACTGTGCTCTGCGGATTTTCCAGGAATCTGGGATTCCGCCTGTCGTTGAAGCTTCTTAGCTTCCTCCGGGGACAGGTCCCGAGAAGCGACTGGCACATCGTCCGGGAGTAAAGTTCCATCCGGTAGAGGATCCCCTCTGACCGTCTCCTGTCTGACATCCAGATGGTCATGTACTCCCTGAACACTTCCTCCACTGCTTGAACTTCGAACTGTAGCCTGGTCGAGCGGTTTCTCCGCTGCTGTAGTAGTGGGCTGTTGCTGCTGCTGTCCGGGTTCATTGAATCGTCTCGCCAACGCCGCAGCCGCCTGAGCCGTAAGTATCAGCCCGTCCGCCTGGTCCTTTATCCCCTTGGTGAGTGACGATGTCCGCGTGTAGAGATCTAGCTGTCGCTGACGCACGGCGAGGTGCTTCGCCGCCACGGACTTGGCGACATTGAGGAATTGGATAGCGTCCAGCAGACGCTTCCCCGACATAGTCCTTGACAGAGTATTTTTGATAACCTTCTTTATTGTAATTGCATAGCGGCGGGAAACCCTTTTCCAATTGTTTGCGGCCGTAGCCGGTGTATGTGTTGGTGCTGGGAGCTCACCAAGGTCCGAATCCTGCCGGGACCGGGTCCGTTCCTTTTTCTGCCTCCCGTCACCGCGCGGAGAGTCTCCGCTCGACTCCGATTGATTTACTCTAATCTATCGAGGTCCTCACTCTTATCTATCAACCGCGTGGTTCATGAACCATTGCGATGCCTCAATGAATAGAGACACAGATCGGCAGGATCTCGAACACGAGATCGCTGATCTTGAGCAGCGATTACGAGATGCCAGGAATCGTCTGAAGAAAAGTCATTCTGCATCCAAGGACGAGAAGAAGTGCACTCCACACCTCCGCAATGGTCTGTTTATCTGTCCCGGCCCCTCAATGATCGTTGAGATCCCTCCCCTACTGACTCTACCAACCACATCTTTCAGACCCTCTATATTACCCATCCATCCACTCCCTACTCCTCCTCTCCGACTCCGCCCTCCCCCTAGGTTCCTTCGCCTACTCCAGCGGCCTGGAATCCTACATCGCGCACCACAAGCCTCTGCCGCCCTCGACCACCCCGGTGTCCTCCTTCCACCGATTCCTCAAGCTCTCCATCGCCTCGGTCGCGAGTACGACCTTACCATACGTGCTCACCGCCTACAGGAAACCCGAGGAACTGGAGACCCTCGACAATGACCTCGACGCGTCGACTCCGTGTACGGTGGCGCGGAGAGCCAGCGTCGCGCAGGGACGAGCGCTGCTGAGTGTTTGGGAACGAGCGTTCCGGGAGACGTATTCCTGTTCCTCGACGACGCAATCAATAGATGATGCGGCCAGATCCGCGGTGCTGGCACTCGAAAGCTTCTCAGAGGCGTTGAAGTCCAGCGTCGGTGACAGTACTACGGACGCGCTGGGCCCGAACGGGCATCTGGCGCCGCTGTGGGGCGTCGTGTGTCTGGCGATGGGGATCGATATCCGTCAGACGGCGTATGTGTTTATGGTGAACCATGCAAAGGCCGTCCTCAGTGCCGCGGTTCGCGCTTCTGTGATGGGTCCCTACCAGGCGCAAAGTGTCCTTGCTAGCGCAAGCTTACAGGATATGATTGCGGAGCGGATAGAGCGCGAATGGGAGACGGAGCCAGAGGATGCGGGACAGGTTGTCCCTGTGCTGGACCTGTGGGTTGGGAGACATGAGCTTCTCTACAGCAGGATATTCAATTCTTGATATGTCCGTCAGTTGCGAAGCAGATGAGTTCGATGAGAAACATGACGCCATGAGTATCATTCCGCTTTATCATCCAGATCGGATAGCTATTCCTACAGTCACAGGTATGCGCCGCCTCAATCCCACCCAGGTGCCGCTCGAACACTGAAGTGGGTATCCAAACAAAAGAAATTGTAGACCAGATTTCCACCGCTCTCTGGCTAGAACGAGCAAGGAAGATGTGCTAGTATGCAGGACACCCGAGGCAATTTCAAACGCCAGCCCTTTTTCACATTCCGATAAACGAGATCCCGCCCCGCTAAAAGACCCGCCGTAGAACACCACTGACCATGATCCTTGCTGAAATGGGTAAACCGAATAGAGAAGAAAGGAAAGGGCTATTGTACACGAAAAAGAATTATTGTGGAAACAGATTATTAAAAGGGTTCGGTGGGACGATAATATTTCGCATCAGAGAGTGATGTGCATATGGTCATTGTTTCCGAAGGACTTGTTGCAGTTGGGGCACTTTCGCGAACGAGACGTGAGACGCTCTTCGACACATTCCTTGCAGAAGACGTGGCCACACGTCTTGATGGCGGTGTTCTTGAAATTCCTACGGCAGACTGTGCAAAGTGCAAGAGTCTATGAATGTTGTCAGTCGAGGTCCAAAATGGGTTAGCGGAGATCTACTCACCCTCAGCATCTCGTACTCGGAGGACGAGTTTCCAAGGCTCTTGGACTTCCAGTTCTCCAAGCTCTTCTTCGTATCCGCAAGACTCGACTTGAGACCTTCAATTTCAGTCTCTGCTTGACGACAGGCAGCCGAAGTGCTCGCCAGCGTCGAGTCCTTGGAGACAGACAACTTCTTGAGCTCCGCAATCTGCGCCTTCAGACCTTCTATGACAATGTTGCTCTCTGTCACCTGCTGCTGCGCTGCGCGATACTTGTTGATGGTAGCGTTCAGCGCTTCCTTTCCTTCGCTGACCTGCTTCTCCATGTTCGCCAGGAGCGAGCGTGTCGTTGCCTCCGCATCCTTGAGCTGAGAGACAATATCCGAGCTCTTGGAGTTCTGCGCCCTCAAAGTGCGAACCTCAGAGTCACGCGCTTCTTTGCTCTTCATCGCGGCGAAATATTTCTGATCAGCCTTGGACTTCTCCGCTGTTAACCGCATCACCTTCTCCTCGAGAGCACTGAAATCCGCGACTTTCTGGGACGCCAAAGTGGAATACTTCTTGCAAACCGTCTGCATCGAAATCAGCTCGGTGTTGAGCATCGAATACTGACGTTCCAAGGCTTGATACTTGGCACGGAGCTCTTCCACAGGCAACTCTTCGATGTTCGTCTGTGTATCCTTATCCTTCAAACCGTCAACCTGCACACGTAGTCTCTCCAGTTCGGACTGCATGGACGCAATCTGAGCTTCCCTTGCGGCCGCAAGTTCCTGAACCTTAGCAGCCGCTGTCTTCTCCTGCTCTTGGGCGGCCTTTCGCATCTGCTGGTCGGCAAGAAGCTCGTCACGAGCATTCCTGATCCTTGCAAGGTCTGTTTCCGCCCTTTGCAACTGGGCCTCCTTCTCCGCGATGATGCTCTGCGTCTCCGAATCGATCTGGATTCGATAAGCGGTCCGCTCCGCCTGAAGCTTCTCGGCCTCTTCCCGAAGTTGCGCATTCGTTGCCTCAAGATTGTTGATGCGCTTGATCACATCCTCGTGTTGGGATTTAAGTTGCTTGAAGAGATCCGTATGGGCATAGTCCTCGTCGGTAAGTTTCGAGTTCTGTAGAGATCTCGTGTTAGACACCCAATATCGCAGCCTTCACCATCCGAAACATACCTTCATGTTGATCTCCGTGATTTGGCTCATCAGCTTCGCATTCTCAGCCTCCAGCTTCTCAAGCTGTTCCTTCTGCTTTTCGGAAATGGCAACGGCCTTATGGTGGGCTTCCTCCAACTCGGCATTCCGATCTGCGCCCGAAACACCATTAACACCAGCATCCTCGCGATTCCCCGTAGCACTGTCACCTCCAGGTCGTTGTGCACCAAGCAAATATTGCTTCTCGAGCTTGGCTACCGTCAAGCTCCTTGCACGGTCGAGTTTCTTCTCGGCAACCATATATCTTAACGACGCCGCTTCCAACCGCTCTTCCAACTGCTGCTTTTCGGATAGTGCCTTCTCGAGCTCATTGATGGAAACCTTCTCTTCTGCCAGCTTCTTGGCGAGCTGGCTCTGTAACTCCGAGACCTCCGGTGCAGCCTTTGGTGAATGCGACAGGAGACGTGATATCGTTTCTTTAATGTCATCCGATCGGGCTTTGAGATGCTTCTCGAAGTTCTCATTGTCCTCAAAGAGCAAAGAGCTCTGGAAAGCAAGCTGGTCTGCAGCAGGGTCAGCTCGAGTCCAATAAGCCACGTATCAGTCCCGTAATTGAAGGGTTGCTACCTTTGCCTTCTTGATCCGGCGCACCCACCAGGAGTTTAACCTCGTCAATCAACTGGTGACACAGACGCTGTCAGACCTTTCGTCATCCCAACAGGGGCATAACGGCAGCCACCTACCTGCTTGAACCAGACATCAATGACACGGAGGTGATCGTTGTGGTATGTCGCGGCCTTCGTCAATTCCTTCACCTTGGCCTCGAGGGTGACCTTCTCGCGCTTGTACTCCTGCATCTGGCGCCATATTGCGTCTTTCTGGAAGCGCTGTTGTGCCAGACAGTTGTCAGTACGACCATCCACCGATCAGCGCAGCCCAGACGCGCGTCCGGGCGGGACGGGGCTGAAGGGTCCGATGTGAACAGGACACGTAGGACTCACCTCGAGATCGTCCTTCCAGGGCATGTCGGCATCGGGATGAGGCTTGCTGCCGCCATTCATCGACGTGGCCTGCTTCTTCAACGGCGGAGCAGAGTCATTGTGATCGTAGGCGGCGGGTCTCTTCCGGTCTTCCATCTTGACTAGACCGGACTCGGAGGGCGCGACAGGCGACGCTTCGACGGCCGTCATCAGTGGCTAGGACGGCAGACGGGCTGCGATGACGCGGGGCGGTAGCCAGCGAGGCGTAGAGGACGGACGACCCTGATGCGCTGGGCCGGGGACGAAGGGAGAGGATGGGATGCGGTCGAGATAAGCAGAGGTCAGGACTCTGGCGGCCAGGAGGATTTTCGACTTCGGCGGGCGCTAGCCGGCTAGCGCCTCCCACGTGACCTCACGCGCCCGCGCGCAGAGTCATCCGTCGCCCCTCATCTTCATCTCACCACCTCCTGTGCTTCTCTGCTGCCGGCCGCAGCGCTATCAGATCGTGATGTGATGTGATGTGCGCCGTCCGTGACCATCATCATGGTGTCCTTCTCCAGCTCTGTCATCAGTAAGTGCTGCTATGTCTCCGCGTCTCGCCTCACGTCCTAATCAGCACAGACAAATCGGGCAAGAAGTTCGCTCCCAAGGCGCCCGCACGGCGTCCGGGTCCTGGAGCTTCTACAGCCCCAGCTGCTGCCCGGCCCAGTGCTGATCGGCAGGCGACTGCGCAGACAGCGCAGCCTACGGCCGAAGCAGCGGCTCCTGAGCCTACGCCTACTACTGCTACTACGACCCCCGCGCCAGCACCCGAACCCCCATCGGTGACAGAGGCCCAGGAACCACAACCGCGCGAGCCCGAGCCCACTCCCGAGAAACCCAAGGCTGCTCCCACCGCGGAGACCCCGATAGCCATTCCAATTCCTGCCCCGAAGCGAAAGGCTTCTATCTCTGCACCCTCTGCACCGGTCCCAAGCCCCGCTGCGGCGCAGCCTGCCCCTCATCCTGCCCCGCCAGAATCGAATGTTCCTTCTGCGGAACCGCCTGCTCCAGAGCCTCCAGTAAGAAGGGACTCTGCTACGGCTGTAGGAGAGCAGACGAGAGTAGAAGCTCCTCGAGACACCCAGGCCCCTCCAGTTCCTTCACCTGCAGGCGATGAACCGACACCGATCCGACCCGCAAAGCGCCTCAAAACCTCTGAGGCCGCAGCGCCTGCTGAAAGAGCGCAGGCTTCTGCTTCTACGCTCATAACCCCCCCTAGCACTCAGCCGGATGTTCCCGAGACCGGCGAACCTGCTCGAACCCAAAACGAAACCGTACCACCTACTGCGCCTGCAGCACCTGCAGCCACTACAGCACAGAAGAAGACGACCAAGTCTAGAAAAAGGAGGACGGCTGAGGATGGAGCTGGAGAAGGTGCGGCCGGTACTCCCAGAGAGAGAAAGCCTCGCGCACGAAGGAAGCGTGAACCGACGCCCGAAGGCGCAGAACTCATCGAAATTGCCCCGTCGGTTGTCAAGATGTCGGATCTGTGCAAGGACCTCCGCACGGGAAAGAAATCCAAACGAGAGATGGAGTTGCAGAATCTGGAGATGGCCGAGTTGGAGCGTAAACAGAAGCAACGCGAGGAGAGGAGAGCTAGCACGGATCAGGTTCCGATAAAGCAGAACGGAGAGGCATCCCCGCCGCTTGACAGACTGCCTCAGAGGAAGCAGCAGGCTGGCCCGAAGATGAGGATCGTCAACGGAGAGATCGTGCTGGATACGGCATCACTGCAGGTGGACCGCCACGCTGATGCGGAGAGAGAAGCGGGAGAGCTGGAAGACGTCGTGGAGAATCCTCTCACGCGGAAGATCAACCAGGCCACATATGGGAAGCGTACCAAGACCGAGTCTTGGGACGAGGAGATGACGGATCTCTTCTATCGCGGACTGCGCATGTTCGGAACGGACTTCATGATGATCAGCAAGATGTTCCCCGGACGTTCCAGGCGCCAGATCAAGCTCAAGTTCAACAACGAGGAGCGTAAAGATCCCGAGCGGATCAAGGACGCGCTGCTGGGACCGCGCGAACATATCGATATCGCGACATATTCGGAGATGACGAACACGGTATACGATGACCCCAAGGTGATCCAGCAGGAACTGGACGAGGAGAAGAAGCGTATCGAAGACCAGCACGCCAAGGAACAGGAGGCTGCTCAGGAGCTGATGCGCAACCCGTCTGCCGGCGGCGGCGACAGTGCGGCTCCCGAGAAAGGGAACGGAGCCAACGGCAAAGGCAGAGGCCGGAATGGCAAGAAGCAGGTGCTTAAGAGCATGGGCGGAGGAACGGAAGAGGTTGTGGGCACCATTGACGACTTCCCGATTCCTGCTTGAGGGAAGGGAGGATTGTGGATGATGTTTAATGATATTTATATCTTTCTTTTGGAATTGAGGCCCTCAGCCGTAACAGCGGTATTTGCTGCGGCTTGAAGATGGGGCATGGCGGCGCCTGGTGGAGGTTCGTTGCTTGACACAGCCCTTTTATATGTATAATACCCGTGGGAAGAATAATAGGAGTCGAAAATATGTACAATTTTTATTCCGAATATGTCATAACTGCGTATTTTCCCATGTACAGTCATTCAGCTACTGAACCACCCATGTAGATATTCCCTCTACCTCCGCCTCGTAGATCCGAACCCGGTACTCGTACTCGTCGACGAGAACCGCACCGCAGACGCTGAACTGCCCTCGCCCGCATTATAGTCATCATAATCGTAATACCTCCGGGTCGTGCGCAACGGACTCGCTGCCGGACGACCACCCCAGAACGACGTTCTCTCCCGACTCCTTCTCCCCAACTCGTATCCAGCCGCGGCACCACCTAACGCACCCGTCCAGAACCCGGGTCTCCAGTTAGATGACGATGTCGATGACATGAACGGATTGCTAGACGGATAGTCGTATGGAGGGGGCGGACCTGGGGGGTTATCACCACCGCCGCCGCCGGGTCCTCCTCCTCCAGGCCAAAAGCCTCCCCACCATGGGCGATTATTAGTGTTGTTCCCCCCGGGTCTGTTATTCCTCCGGAATCCAAGACAATCCGCGATCAGAGGGTACAGAATCAACCCGATACAAAGCACAAAGAGCCCCACACCCAGCAAACCCGTCCACCTCTCCAACTCCAACCCTTCTTCCTCCGCAACTAGATGCCCAAACCTCCTCTCCCCCACCTCCGTCAACGCCAACCGATACTCCACCCCGCAACTCCCCTTCAGCACCCACGGGTCCTCCGCGCTCCGGTACCCCTCGCACACGACGTCCGTCGACCCCAGCTTGAACTCCGGAGGCAGCTCCGCGGTGCAGGTCCACTGGATGTCCTCCTCGTCGTAGTCGGAGCCCTGGTTCGTACAGCGCATAGTGTCGATCGGGTACAGGGCACAGAGGCGCTTGGAGGGCCCGACGCAGGTCAGTTGCGGGATGGGCGGGACGCGGCGGGAGGTGGTCATGCGGTCGCCGCGGAGGGTGAGGGAGTGGACTTTGGAGAGGAGGATGGCGTTGGGGCCGGGGGGCTGTTGGGAGGATTTTCCGAAGGAGAGGACGGGGGAGAGGAAGGAGAGGAGGAGAAGGAGGAGAGTGGTCGTAGATATAGATATTGCACGCATGGTGGGGTTGGTGGAGATGTTCTGTACTATAGGTGTAGGTCCTGCTTTTCTCTGTCCGGATAGAGGAGTAGGGTATGTGTGTGTCGGTAGTCGTTTTTGCAGGATAGTCAGTGATGATGTGAGATCGATATGATGATGCTGCTGCTGCTGCTTGCTGGATAGCAAATCAGTCTTTGAGAGACGACAGAAGCGTCAAGGTGGCATTCTTGTCCTCGTTGGTCTATTTGATAGAGATGTACAAGTGGGGTGGAGAGGTGAAGAATAGGTATCCTTTCGCCTGAGACGTCGTCAAGTGGCAGCTCAGCCTGGTGATTTTCACTGTTGATCACACTCTGAATGGACAGAAGGTCTCTCAACGTCGCTGTTGGCTGAAAAGAAGAAAAATCCAGCGTGTCCTTTCGACGAGGCGCGGAGCGAACCAGGGCGATAAGATCGGGCGATCTGATAAGTTTAGCGGCGATCGGGCGTGGCCAACGTCGAAAGGTCGACCTGCTCTTCGCCCTTCTTTCTCCGCGTGCGGCTCCCCGGCCGAGTCTCCCTCCACGTCTGCAGCATAGACAGCCTACTCGAGGGTCTGGTTAATACACGACACTGTTGCTGGCAATGGTAGTGGATCAGGGTCCAGATCAGACAGCTGTCGACCATGTCCCCCCAGCAGAGTACGCTGATCTTGTGTCAACGTATCACCGGATCACTCCGCTGACTCCGGCAGATGAAGCTCCTCCTCCTGCTCCCGCCCAGTCCTCGTAAGAAAAACCCCCTTTATTCTTCTGACTAGTTCGTTGGCTGATAAGATCGTCCAGTCTCTCCTTCACACAGGGCCTCCTGCTCGGCCAGCTGTCTGTCGTGCTCCTGATAGGCGCCTTCATCAAGTTCTTCATCTTTGGCGAAGCACCTCCTTCCTCATCCCGTGGACTGTCGAGCCGTTCGGGGCCACACCGACGCTCCTCCTCCCTAAACAATGTCTCTACGGGTGACGGCAGCCCCAGGTCTCTGAGAGAAAAGCCGTCGACCTCGAACGTCCTCCGTCCTGTGCCGTCATCGTCGACAAATACCCGCTCTATTCTCAGAAAGACATACTACAGCACAGTTCCTACAAACCCGTCGTCGAGACATGGACGGAATCGGATGCACCACTCCTCTCACCAGCCAGAGTCTCTGGACTGGTTTAACGTGCTGATTGCACAGACAATTGCTCAGTACAGGCAGACTGCCTACATCCTTAAAGACTCCCCCACGTCATCCATCCTCGACTCCCTCACCGCAACTTTGAACAATCCGGAGAAGAAGCCATCCTTCGTCGACAAGATAACTGTCACGGATATCTCGCTGGGGGAGGAATTTCCGATATTTAGCAATTGCCGTGTCATTGCTGTGGATGATCCCAATTCCGATGGCGGAAGGCTGCAGGCCCTGATGGACGTCGACCTGAGCGACGACAACTTATCACTTGCCATCGAGACATCTCTGATCCTGAACTATCCCAAACCCCGTTCCGCTGTGCTCCCCGTCGCCCTGTCTGTATCTGTCGTCCGCTTCTCTGGAACGCTATGCATCTCATTCGTGCCCGCCCAGACTCCCCCTTCTCACACCCCGTCCCCATCCCCGTCTCCTTCCAATGCAGCAGACTCGGGAGCAAACGCGCGCTCTTCTTCCCGCAATAGTGGCTCGCGGCCTTCTTCCAATGCGCAGGACGACCCGCAAGCATCCGGGAAGGGCACCCCCAAGACGAACCTCGCACTCTCCTTCCTCCCAGACTACCGCCTCGACCTCTCCGTCCGTTCCCTCATCGGCTCCCGCAGCCGTCTCCAGGACGTGCCCAAGGTTGCACAGCTGGTCGAGGCCCGCGTGCAGGCGTGGTTCGAGGAGCGGGTCGTCGAGCCCCGGGTCCAGGTGATTGGCCTCCCAGACTTCTGGCCGCGCATGGGCAGAACGGGCGTCAGACAGGGCGAGGAATCCTCAGACCCAGGGTCCGCCGCCGCAGCCGCCTGCGCCGCGGCAGCTTCACGGCCCACGGGAGCAGAGGATCTCGACGTGTCCCTGCGTTCGGACTGCAACGAGCGCTACAGCGATGACAGGGAGATGGAGGGGCTGAGGTTCCGTGGCGGTGGAATGGGACAACAACCGGGTCTTGATGGGACGGCGGCGAGGGTCAGCGGCTTTAGCAACGTCGCCGGGCCCAGCGATCTTCTCCGGGCCCAGAGCATGAGCCGCGGAGGG